>NC_142503.1:119778437-120092500 GCF_057876585.1 Rhinolophus sinicus | reverse complement strand
CTATGTAATGCAGGGAGTCTCCGATGAATTTATATGCTTAAGTGATACAGATGAAAATTGTACGTAGGAGCCTTTTTCCCTTTTGCCGTAACTGCTGAGAAACCTGGAGCCGCTGTAATCAACTCATCTCAGGTGCCTGTTAACATCTAACCTGTGCTCCCGACAGTCTCGCTTGTGTTTTCATCCCTAATTGGGTTCAGTTCTGTAAGCTGTATCCTATCCTTTTAGAAGTCAGTAGCATATAAACTATATAAATTGAGTAGAGCTGAAAAATATATTTTCTCTAGTAAGGTTTATAGCTAATTTACAGGTGGCTACTATGGGAATGCATGATTGAATTAATGACAATCCTGTAACAAAACCACTAATGACATTTGTTTTTTAACATTTCCTTGAGAATATAATCATGGGGATTGTAGAGTGAGTTAAGATTTAGACCTGGTGTTTCTTTTCTTCTACTTTTATGACTCTGAGATAAAACATTGTTTTTTGTTCTGGTGAAGAACTGAAAAGTTTTCTCTGCTGCAGCCTTCTAAAAAATGGAAGTTAATGTTCTAAAATGTATGTGCACATTGTGAATATGTATATAACTCAAAAGCATAGAAAGCAAACTATATTAAATTTCAACATACTTGTTATCCTGCCTTCCGGTTGACTGTAGAGAACCTCTAGTTATGTCTATCTGTTTTTGATGCCTCTACAGAATAACTGCCCAGCATCCTCTGCCCAACCAATCAGAATGTAGGAAAATCTACAGATATGACGGAATCTACTGTGAATCTACCTACCAGAAGTATGTTGAAATCTTTGTGAGTCTTCCTTCTGGCTCGTGCATCAGTGCTTGTGGTTGCCAGCTATTCAAAAATATCCTTGTATTGAAACCTTATATTTCTCTAGTGGGGAAGGAAAAAAAACCAAAACCAAACCAAATAAAAACAACCAAAAATTTGCCTCTGAAATCAAGACAGAAAAAAAATGTTAATTCTTTGGAAATTGTGCTCTAAGAGTTTTTTAAAAAATGATTGTATTAACGCTCTTAGGTAAGCCTCTTTATATTGCAATAAACAAGTACTTATATGCAAGAAAATCTCGGCAAAATACATTGCACAGGTGCTGTGCATCTTAGGGATTTGAAAGGTGTGTTATGTATAAATTAGCTGTCACTTTTTTTCAATCCTGTAATGGAATGATGAGTTGTAATTTGCATAATCCTTTAAGAAGTCAAATTATACTGTCATGTAGCAGACTTAACATGCTAGCTAAGATTTCAGAGCTTTGCAGCTAATTACTATGTACCTTATAGGACAGTTAAATTGAAGTTGAGTCCTCTGCCTTTGCTGCCATTTGCTTTGTCCATTACTTAACAGAATCTGCACCTTTGGTAACAAGATGTTGTTACTATCACTGAAGTAAATACTTTGCTCTGGGGAGGAAAGGCATTTTACTCTATGATAGCTTTACTTGTATTGCGTTTGCTAAGAAGAAAGTTTTCATTTTTTTGTTTTTTTAAGACAGTAGTTTAAATTGGAGTCTTCTCAAAATGGATAAAGTTTATGCTTTTCAGAATAGTTATGGAATATTAATTGAAGCTACATTAACTTTTAATTAATTAAATTCCCCTATAAAAATGTAAAGTAAGGTAAACATAATTCCATTGACGGTATTAACCTTTCTAGATATGCTTTTGCAGGTATACTTTGGTGTGTTTTTGTGTAGAAACTAAATTCTTTGGCAGTAGTTTCATTGTTGAAAAAATATATATATATATCCTTTTTCCTTAAAAATCTTTTCTGAATATGAGCTGGTGAGTTCTACTTTCATTTACTCTTCTGATTGCTTATAGAGCATTTTCTTTCATGGTTTCCATTTTATAAACAATCAGAAAATCCTGGCGCAGGTGAAGGCTGCTCTCTGAAATGGACACAAAATGGATAAGGAGTAGGACTGGGGACTCTTCCCTGGATATTTGCTATTTATTTGTCTCTGATTTTATTTCTTGATATTCCATTGCTTAGATAGTGCCATTCTCTTTATCAGAACTGGTATGATTATAATGTACAGTTGTTTCCGATTATGATTTCTAAATATTCTTATCTGCGAGTCCTTTATTCTGGCTCTTGGTGGTCAGGATTCTGCCATTTGTAGTGATTTTGTGACTTTGTTGTGATTCATGGAGACTTTGAAGAAGCCTTTTGTTGTAAAAGAAGGGGGTCCTTTAAGGACCATCGTAAAGCAGCAGTGGATTATTGACCATTGAAGTAATTGGAGACCAACAGCCAACTGCTGTTCATTTGTAATGAAGCCAGTTTCATCTGTGTGAAATTACTCTCTGCTTAAAGGCGGAGGCGTATCTATTTAAGGTAAGGAGCCCGGATGAAGTCAACAGGAATTCAGCCCCCAGCAAAGCCTTTCCTTCTAACCATAGGTATCATCTCAAGGGCTGGCTTTTTAAAGAATTGGTGTTATTTGTAGTCAAGGTAGACACCGTAGGCAGCACAGCTGTGACTGCCAGGCAAAGTCACTGGGGGGATATTCATAACAAGGAAATATTGGCAAATAAATGATGAAGAAGGGGAGGAAATCCCCAAGATGTTAAATTGGAGCACTGTCACTGAAATGATTAATGGTGGTGTGTATTTTAGTGAAGATGCTTATTTGGATTGTCTTGAAACTAGAGTGTACATTTAATGCTACCTATAAAAAAGTGTGTGGTGCATGAGCACGCAGAAGAGAAAAGGCTGTGGATTCAGATTTTATTTTCCTGATTGAGAATTTTGTTCAACTATGCCTTTGGCTCCTGGTTATGAGAAAGCTGGTTGTAATGTATATGCTATGTAGAAGTATATATATTTTATATGTTTAATATTAATCAGCATTAATATGCCTCCCTTCCCTAGAGGATTCAAAATGTTTTATAAAAAAGATGGGTGTCTTTTCAACACTCTGGAGAGGGTGAATATTATTAATGATAAGGAAATGGCGGTCACTCAGATTTGCCTAATCATCCTAGGCAAACAGGCAGGGTTGGCCATAGGGCCGCACTGTAAAAGGCCAAACTTTCATCAATAATGGGATCAGTACGATTTTTAAAGAACTTCTCTGTCAATTTCTGATGAAGGGAAGGCTGTCTTGGAAGACCCTTTAGCTTTCAGTGTCAAGCCATAAATATCATGATTCCGTATAATGGATTAGCTTTTTTGCCTTAAGGGATCTTTTAGCAATGATGGGAGGTGCATCTTTGGGGAAGGTACTTAACCTTCATGGGCCTCATAATAACTAGACATAGGAGGAGATAAAAACGATATACAGAGGGTGCCAAAAAAAATGTATACACATTTTAAGAAAGGTATTAAAATTGTAATACAATGAATGACACTAGCATTTATTTGATTAACACCATCTTTTGAGTGACCGTCATAACACACATTGCTACCGGAATTCAATTCAACTTCGAAAAATAATACATAGATAACATCCCTTAAAATGTGTACATATTTTGGCACTCTGGTATATTCCTACCTTCCATGAATTTAGTGTCTATTAGAACACCGGTTTTCAGTTTGGGGGCCCTACTCAAATAGTGGGCTATGAATCCAATTTAGTGGATCAAGATCAGAATTTTTTAAGCGAAATGGAAGAGAATAGAAAATTTCAGTGCATTGCACTTAGTAAGGGTATGTTTTATCTTGTGAAACGTCTTTTTTTGTTTGGTGTGTTTGTGTTTATAAAACTGCATATATGTGTGTTCATAGGGTGGGTTGTGAGGTAAAATGTGTTTTATACTGTGTTTTACATCCGAAAAAGATTTAGAGCCACTGTGAGAGTTGAGTAGGTAAACATAATAATGTATAGCTGTTATATCATTACGTGTTCAGTGTACAGTGGGTTATAGAGAAAGAAATGGTTGGTTCTGCGGGAAGGGTTCCGGAAGGAAAAGGCTACTCTCTCTGGTCTCTTGTATCCAGGATGTGCTGGAGCCATCCTGGATGGCAAATTTCTCATTCCAGGATCCCTGACCTCATGTTAGTAACTTGAAATTGGGGGAAGTATTTGCGCTGTGGAAATTGAAAAATGCTGCAAATCAGGTACCCTTCCACCCCCAACTGGTTATTATGTATTCATCAGCGTATCACTGCTCATTCCTTCTAGCTATAATTCTATAGCTTTGTAATTTTTTTTTTTACAAATTATGGTGAATTATCTTACATTTTAAAACATTTTATGTTGTATTTAGATGTTATGGGGAATTAGTAAAATAAATCTTTTAAATAATATTGAAAATTTAAAATACACAGGAATAAAAACTCTGATTGTTTCAAAATGTCTGTAATTTATGAGTACAAAATAATGGTAGTTACCCTAACTTCTTACATTAAGTGCTTATGACACAGCCAATTTAAAACTTCAGATTGTAACTGGTGATATTAAGTTTCTTGGCAAGGGATAGGAGTACAGTTTTTTTCAAAGACTAACCGTATTATAAATGTTTTACAAATTTCATCGTTTTATGTTAAGCAGTCATTTTGCTAAGTACTGAAACTTTTAGGTCCCAGACCTTCTCTCTATTTTTAGCTGCCTTTGTAGTTTGCAATAATACCTCTGGATTTTAGTGAACTCATCTATAAAGTAGTAGATTTGATTGAGAGATACAAAGTTCTTTCCACTTAAAACAATTGTCAGAGTCACTTTTTTTTCCTTCCTATTTTCAAACATAAAAGTATAAGCAGTGTGGAGTCTGAAAAAAGAGAAAAGACACACCTCTCCAGAATAACTATGATAACTTTAAACTTTATTTTTAACAAAAGGCAAATAAATATGTGAGTCAGAAGAAAGGAAACATTCATGGACATGAGATAGAACTATAGTAAAAGATCAGTGAAAATGACCTGTGTTAATATGTAATAATGAGGGAAGCCACGAGGTAGGAAAGAGTCAACTGAGAAAGGCCTTTATAACCTCAAAGTTTGTCACCGTTCAGCCACCTGGTCGGACACTGCTGTAGAGGTATTTGAGGAAGAGTAAGCATCGTTAAAGCTGTGTTCAAAAATAATCATTTCACCAATATTAGAAAAGACTGACTCTTGGGAAGACTGGAACTTAAATTACTAACATTTATTGAGCGTATGCTATGCCATTAAAATGGACACTGCAGTACCTATTTTAAACAGAGCGGTTTAACCCAGAGTTCCTAGTTTCAAAGTGTAGCCACAATGGAGAAGGGGTTTGTAATTGACTAGAGAGTGGTCACCTGAAGCAGAAGAGGCTCCTGGCAAAATGGTGAGGGTTGTCTTTGTTTCCTGTGTACTCCATCCCAAGCTCCTTTTCCTCTTCTGTGAAATGCATTCCACCCAGGTACCTGGTTAGTGTTTCATGCCTGGGGTCTTGTCTCCATGGGCATTTTTGCCGGTACCCCCACTGCAGATCAGGTGGTGTTAACTGATAGCATTACCCTTCTCAGTGCCATTTGCATTTCAATATGCAGCTCCAAGTGAAAGAATTCAAGGGAAAAAAGAGAGTCTTCTCTAATAGAATAATTTCAGACATGACACCGGAGTGCTGGAGAAATTAATTTGGGACTGGTGGGGGCTGTATGTGTGTGTGAGACATTTTCTCCCTTTCCGGAAAACAAACAAACAAACAAACAAATAAACTCAGAATGTGAGTGTTCTCCTACTCAGTACAGTGTGAAGGCTGGCCTTGACAAAGAAGCATGGCTTTGGAAATGGGAAGTTTCATCAGACTCAAAAGAGAGAAGGAATTCAGATGGTCCAGGAACAGAAGAGGAGAATGAAGAAGGAAGGAACTTAAGCAGTTCTTACTCAGCTGTATTGTGCAGACAGTGCTAATCCCGGTTTAAGGAGCACAAGACAGGTGGCTCGTCAGGCAGGCTGTTGGGTGGGGGTGAATAGATGGTCACTGTGCTGAAGAGGAGGGAAAGGTCAAAGACGATCCAGCAGCAGCCAGTTCTTTTGCTGGTTGTTTAACTTGATTGATTGATTGCTATTTTACAGTCTTCTTCCCCCCTCCCACCCTGATAGAATAGTTTATGCCAGTTGTGTTTGGATCAGTAAATAAAAAAATTGAAAAAAGGAGAAATATGCAACGAACTTCATAAAGAGCTCTGATAGAATCTGCATGTTAAACAGACATTGAACTTTGTAGCAAGAACTGCTTCAAGCCTTTCAACATCCAAATGAATTCTAATTTCCACATCATGCCTTTCAGACCTCAGCATGGTTTCCGGTGGTTTCTCCCAGTTAATTTTAGCATCACATCAATGATTTTTTGCCTGTAAATGACTTGAAGTGGCATATCTCGGTAACGTGGGTGACAAGAACGTGTACAGGGCTAGT
Source organism: Rhinolophus sinicus (assembly GCF_057876585.1). Classification (NCBI taxonomy): domain Eukaryota; kingdom Metazoa; phylum Chordata; class Mammalia; order Chiroptera; family Rhinolophidae; genus Rhinolophus; species Rhinolophus sinicus. The sequence continues at coordinate 120,086,147 of NC_142503.1, read as the reverse complement.
ATCAGAGTAGCTTAAAAAGTAACTAATTCATTCATCGAACAAATATATGTTTTATTGTCACCCATGAGTCAGGTGCTGTTCTACATAAACTGACTGAGAGGCGACTAAGAAAACCTCTGGCCTTCTAAGCCTGGAAGACTGAGATGTGAATAAGTAATTGAGATTCTGTGTGAGCAGTAACTCGAGTGAGATGAGTGCAAATTGTGGATGTGTTGCCATGAAAGGGTTATTTTTAGTCGTCAAGGTGGGCCCTGAGGTCTTCATTGGAGTGGACAACTGATTTGGGGGTGGGCCTTGACGTAGTGATTTGGGCTTAGAGATTGGTCTTTCTGGTACAGTGCATCATGAATGGCCCATGTCAGGAGCCAAGGGCCGGGAAAGTGTGATAGGAGTTGAGGTTGAAGAGGAAGGGGGAACAAAGGCATGGAGGTGGAGTGTCCTATGAGCACCCTGGGGGGCGGGGTTTTAGGAAGGGAGCAGTGGGGCCCAAACTGCATGTTAGAGAATCACTCCGGGAGTAGCTTAGACCGGAGGCAGAAAACCTGCCGTGGGAGTGGCCCATGGTCTCAGCTTTTCCTCTTTGTTGAGAAGCTCATTTGCTATGCTTTACATGGGAGAATGATATGCAGTCGTGCTGTGTTTGTTAATCTGAACTTACTTTCAATTTGTAAACATCTCGGAGGACTCGCCCAATATGAAATCTCGTTCCGGACCTGTCTACAAATTCCTGGCTTTTCCTGGCTTGAGGTGCTTCCATGTTTCGTTTCTCCCCACAGACCACTTGTAATTCAGGATAAACGAATGCCAGAGAGTAAAACTGGACAGACACAGGGGGCATGATTTAAAATGGAAGAATATTAATTGGCTTCACCAGAGTGTATATTTTCATTATGGAAGAAGTGACTGCCTAGATTTTTAAAAATAATTGGTTGGTGACACACCTGCAGTGTGTCTGAGAACTCTAGCAACTTGAGAACAGAAAGGAAAGGTGAAGGTGAGAGGAACCGAGCTACAATGAACCTTTTGTAGGCGTGCTGTTGAACTACAGTGTTCAAACTCACTAATGGGTTGTTTCAGAGAGGCAGGAAGACGAATGTGCTTGTGCCCAGATTTTAAAAATAATACAGCACGTTTATACATAAACTATACTTTTAATAAATTCGCCTCACCTGAAGCACAGCTTGTTCTGTATGTTGAATTGGTAAATGTGTCTTCAGTGAATTTTTAGTTTATGTATTAGGGTGGAATAAATAGGCTTCAGTCTTTGACTATTTTAAGAGATCCTCAGGTCCACACAATGGTTTTTAATCATTGCTAGAGATGGTTAAACCTCCTGGAAATGAATCTGAGTTTGAGCCCAACCCTACAGTTATTGATTAGATGTGGGACAGTGGCTAAGTTACTTAACTCTTGAAGCTTCTGTTTTCTCACCTCTAAAATGGGGGTAAGAGTAACTATCTCATAGTTGTTTTGAGGATCAGTGAAGATGATAATGACTAATATTACTAACTTTTACCAGATACCGCTGTCAGGCAGTGGTTTAATGGTTTATCATCTTTTCCCCTAAATCCTTACAATGCACGTAGGCTCTCGGGATGATCTTGAGTACCATTTACAGATGAGCTTACAGAGATGAAGTAGCTCACTCAAGGTTAAGATATGGGGGAATTTGGATCAGCATCACCACGCTATGGCCCACTGGCCACATCTGCTCCCCCTGTCCCCTGCCTCCTTTTGTAAGTAAACTTTTATTGGAACACGGCCATGCCCATTCACTTATGCATCATGTCTGGCTGCTTTTGTGCTCCAATGGTGACAGAGTAGCGGTGACAGAGACCATATGGCCCACAAAGCTTCCAAGGTTAACTGTCTTGCCCTTGACAGAAGACGTTTGCTGAATCCCCGCGTTAGACCTCAGATATAAGCTATAAACTACAAAAATGCTGGTTATGGTGCATGGCATGTAGTAAGTGCTCACTAAATAAGTACTGCTCTGTTACTCATCTAACTTCGGGTACAACTGTTTATCTTACAGAGCTCTTGTCTGCAAAATAATGAGCATTCAACCTCCAGCAAGCTAAGCTATTATAACTATGGAAATGTTGAAGAATTTAAAGTTGATAAGGAATGCATCCTGAATTGTGTGTTATAGTTACCATTTATTATTACGTTTTATGTACTATAAATGTGAGAAATTATATTTTCAGAGTGTTCAAAGTACAGTATTATATTAAAGGGGATAATTGTGAATTTTAGTGACTACTCAGGGTCTGTGTTAAATTAATTTCACAACCCAGGAATTTTCATAGGAAATTTAAGAAAATATAATCTTCCTTATGAAAAATACATAAAAACATTGTGGAGCTGCCACATATAATAAAAAGTATTACGATCTATGTTAAAAATACATACAAGTAGTGAGCTTACAATAGGGGAAAAAAAAAACCCCACCATGATTTATTCCTTTTAATGAGAAGATGTATAATTAGTACACTTCCTCTAATAGTCTTATCACAAAGAAATGAAATTATAGTTTCAATTGAACCCCGCCCAGAACTTTTATTCCCATGTATTACTTGTCTGTTACTGATTCAGAGAATTCCCTGTCCTCTGCTCAGTAAATGGCCATGGGTTTGTATTACTTTGGAGCTTACACAATGCACTGTTCTGGGCCTTCAACTTGTGTCAAGGGGATATTCTTGGAATGTCCTTTCACTAAAGGCCTTTGCCATGGCTGTGGTTTGGTGGATGGAGTAGGGGTTATAGATTAGCTTATTTTCTGTTGGAACAGCTCTTTCTGAATAGACATGCAATACATTTTCATTCTGGAACATTTAGAAAATGCAGATAATCGTAAAGAAAAATCATTGTAATTTGTGACTGTACCACCCATAGATAGCCACCGTTAATAATTTGGTGTCTGTCCTTAAATATAATTGTCTATTTATATGCACATCATCTCCGATCGGTGTATATCCATGTGTAGAGGTATTTCCTTGGGAGTCCATCCACAAGCCGCCTCAGCTGGGAAATTTCTGGCTCCAACTGTTCTAAATTGTGCAGGCCCTTCTGATTTAGAGGAAGCAGGAAGCCCCATAGTTAACTTCCATATAGAAACCAACTTCCATATAGAGATTCCCTTTCTTACATGACATAGTTTTCCCATGTAATTTGTATCGCTCTTCTGAATTTTTATCCCTTTCTTGTTGGAGGAGTTTTAATTCTTTTGTTTGAATTTACATTCCTCCAGCAAGAAGTAGTGATATACTCACCAGTGGCATTAGTGATAAGATTTTTAGCAGAAAAATCCTTCCCTACCACCTCAATTATTTTTATCTAGATAGCCCATCATTTAAATGTGGAGATAGTTTTCAAGGTTGTAGGATGAATGTAACAAAAAGAAGGGTGGTGGGCTAAAGAGACACAGGGCTTTCTTAGATGAGAATATGTACAGGAGAAGTCACTGTTCGGTGATGGAATCTTCTGCCTGCTTTACAAAACTCATTCTCTCTCATGCCATGTCTGCCGCATCATTCTCTAGGTTGCTTAAAAAGAGAATTCTGTTTGCTGTGTTCAGCTTTGAGATGTTTTGATCTAGTTCTCAAATCAGAGAGAGATCTGGGTCCTGTGAAGATTTCGGTTCAATGACCAGCCTGTAAGGAAGGCATTCTTGTAAGGAAAGCATTCTTGGGTGATTTTCCACTGGCAATGTCAAGACCGTTGTGATTCACCTATCAATATGTGATTCTTTGGAGGAGTCTTTGGAATTGAGTGTTTGAGATTTATGTGATTAAATAGACTATCATTGCATCTTATTTAAAACCTAATTTCCCTTCCCCTCCCTCAGCCCATTTATAAAGGATCCCTACAATAAATACTAAATGCAATAGTATTTATATGTTAGATTCTATATAGACCTTACTCTTTGCTTTTTCTCACTTGGTACCAATGAGGAGAAGCCCATTACTCACCAGCAATTCTCATCATTTGAAGTTCAACCACGTAAGCTTCCATAACAGCATCCCTTTCTTGATTATGGCCTGTCAGGAGTGCTCAGAGTGCATATGCTGTGGTCTTGAAATCAGGAGGTACATAGTCTTTTTGATGATTCTTCTCTTTGTTTCCACTCGCCAGCTCCACTAACAAAACTGTTTTAGGAATGACATTGAGTTATCTTGGCTCCGTCAGGCACAAAGCCTCCTGGTCCTATGCATTTGAGACACCAGCTGAATCGCCTAGCACAGACCCCATTTACAGTATCTACGGGGAAGTTTTGCTGTCTTCCGGGGAAGCAGCGTGCTTTTCCAGGGAGCGCCTAACTGCTTGATGTCTTGCAAGGGGAAGATAAGCAGCAGCTCTGATTCTCATCCCCTGGAGAAAGTCATCAGGTGGCCCAAGTCTTGAATTAGTATCAGTGAAAGCAGTGGTATGTGTCACATGCCACATGTTTTGTTCAAGGAGAGATTTGGGGATACATCCACTGGGGGTGAGGGTAGAAGGTAGGGGGAGTTCCTGAGCTCTTGTAAAATTGATGGTCAATAAATTCATTTGATAGGAAGATTGTTTGCTTTTTTTCTGAATGCTGCTTTCCCAGAGCTAGTAACAATTTATATGAGACTGGTGGGGATAAAGAACACTAACTAAAAAAAAAAAAAAATTAGCGAGGTATTGGTGAAATGCCTCAGGGAAGGGAAGAATAGAAAACTGAAATTATGGGCCAGCAGATTTTAAGTAGCGTATACTTTTACAAGGATCTAGTGGCAAGTTTGGTTCATTTGCACCATAAATACCTTTGTTGGATCTGTTCAGGAGAAATTTGCAGGGCACAGATGACTGCTGTGGTACGAACTGTCCCCAAAATGTGAGGCTCTAAGATATAGAGAGAATAGAATGAACACAGTTGCATTTATTCTGTCATCAAAGGAAATACTCATTGACGCTGAGACCTTTCATTGTGAGGCTAAATTGATCCTTCTGGGGACAATAGAAGTTTTAACTTCTATTGACAGTGACTGTTTTAGTTTTATCATACCTGCTTCTGTGATAGCTGGTTTTCCGTACGCAGTGATATGGATGAGGCTGAAATCAGAAGGAAAGGAAACAACATGTTGCAACTTTGGTGTTTTGTATTCTCCAGGCATTATTGTAATTGTCCCAAACAATGATATTTGAAATGGGGGAGTTACATACCGTGTTTCCCTGAAAATAAGACCTAACTGGAAAATAAGCCCTAGCATGATTTTTCAGGATGACATCCCCTGAACATAACCCCTAATGTGTCTTTTGGAGCAAAAATTAATATAAGACCCCGTCTTATTTTCGGGGAAACACGGTAGTCATTTTGCAAGCGCGAGAAAATGAAGAATCAGAGAGGTTAGGTGAGTTGCTCATTTTACCCAGGTAATAATCTGATAACTGTAGCAGTCCAATCCAGGTCAGGCTGGCCCAGCAGTTCATCCACTTTCAACTGGATGACAGAAAAGCATCCATCCTCTGTTCAAGGCTAGTCTCCTGAAATCTATTTCTGCAAAATAAAGCCTTATCTATAAAGGAGGGAAATTTGTCATATTTGTCATATTTGTTTAAAAATTAGTTGTATAAATATTCACACCTTTGGGTGCAGATCTGTGTACCCTCAGTACGGGGGCAATTAGGTCTTCCCTTTGGAAATTACACTGCATTTATCACAAAGAAATGGATGAATCCCAAGTTTTATTCTCAAACGTGAGTTTAATATTCCCAAAGTACTTGATGTTTTGGATCCAGTTTACATCAACCTCCACATGCAATGAGGCACTTGCAGGAGCTTCCTTGGACATTCCCAGTTAATCCTCAGAGGAACTGTTGTATCTCCATTTTACATGGAAAATGCCTCAAACCAACCGAACAAACCTTTGAGTCCGAGCTGAAAGAATTTCACAAGCTGCCTGGGGTGTGACCCACCTGCAAAGTGTGACCTTGATTTCCCAGTCTCCGATTCTGGACAGTGAGGCTATTCCCCCAAAACAACCCCACATCTTCCTCAGAATGATCCTCTCCTACCCGTTACGTGTTTTGCTTTATCTTAAGTTTTCTAGTGATTCAGGCTTACTCTGGGAATCTTCTTCCAGTCTCCTTCTCTCTTATCTCAAAAATCCTGTTTGTAGAATGATTTCTTTTAAAAATACTTCCCCTCTTTTCCTATCTCCCTAATCTAAGCTATTATTGCATGCCTAGATTGTTACAGTCTCTTAATTAGTCTTATCTCCTACCCTGTTCAGTTTGATTAAGTTAAATGAACTCTGGAGTCCTGCTGTATGCAAAGTACCATGCAAGAGAATGCAAACATTTTCCTTGCTGGGCTGCCTTATAAATACCAGATTAAAATACTGTTTTTAAGATATTTCCTTGCTCAGAATCATTGACTTCTCGCTGGCTGGTGTCTGTAATCTCAGTTCAGTGTTTAAAACCCAGTCTTGCGCTAGTGTCTGCCTCTCGGCCTCCCTCTTTCCCCTAAGCTATTTTTCAGCACCAGCTCTCTACTCCTACCCATGAAACGTGTCCAGTTACTCTTGGTAGGCAAAATGCATGTGTGGACTCTGTGCCTTTTCCTCGTCCACTGTGGTTTCTTTCTTCTCTTAATTTAATCAACGTGTTAATTGGGTACCTTCTATAACCAGGAACTATTGTTTGGAATATATCAGTGAACAAAGACGAAAATCTCTGCCCTCAGCGTTAGAGGGCATTAGAGACAGGCAGTAAACCACGAACGTTAGAAACCAAGTAAATCATATAATCTGTTAGGTGGTGATCGGTGCTATGGAGCAAAAATATAGAAGGTTAAGAAGGAATTCAGAGTGCTGGGGTGAAGGTGTGTCGGTTATGGTTTCACACAGATAAGGTCCCATTTAAGAAGATGATACTTGAGCCAAGACTAAGGAAGCGAGGGTGCGGGGCTCCCAGAGAGCCAGGACAAAAGCTTGCAGGCAGAGCGAACAACTGCTGTAAATACTCTGAAGCTGAGGAGTTCTTGATGTGTGCGAGGACCATAAGGGAGGCCAGTGTGGGGGCACGGAATGAGCAAGGACGACAGGAGCAGGAGACAGGTCAGAGTAACTGGGAGCCAGCACACAGGACCCTGGCAGGCCTGGTCTGGCCTTTGGCTTCTTCTTTACTTGAAATGGGGCCTTAGGAGGATTTTGACTTGAGTCACTTACATTTTAGAATCAGTCTGGCTGGCAGCCGAGTATATATGTGTATGCTGCTAGGGGTCAAGGGTGGATGAAGGAAGACTAACTCAGACGATTACAATAATCAAGGTGGCTCATGCCATGGCCATAGAAGTGGAGATGGTGAGAGGAATTTGGATTCGGACGTACTCTAAAGGAAGAACCAACAGAATTTCCTGATGGAGTGGACTGAGGGGGCATATAAAAGAGAAAGAGGGAAGTTATCGAATCCAAGAGTAAATCCTAATGCATCATTTACTCTGTATCACACATGTGGTGGCGCTCGGTCGTATATATGTAAATAAATACCTTTTAGGAACTCATAAACAGAGGTGAGACGTGACAGAAACTTAAAAGTGAAAGGATAAAAATCTGTGTGCTTGTGTGTGTGTCTTAATAAGATTGCAAATTCCTTAAAGATAATCATTTCTTCACTCCACAAACCTTCTTAAGGCACTTATTAAAGCCAGTGATTGTCTTATCTCCTCAGTAGTGCTCAATGCAATTAGAGGCAACTTCAGTGCCCTGGATAAGTGCACAGGCTCTGATGGAGACTGATGTATTCAGGCCCTAGTTCCATTATTTATTTGCTGCGTGATCTTGAGCAAGTTACATAAGCTACCTGTTCCCCATTCTTCTTACCTGTGAAATGATGACAATATTCTCTCTCATAGGGTTTACCACGGGGAGTAAATGAACTAATACATGGAAAGTACTTAGAACAATGCCTGGTACATAGTAAGTGCTCAAATACTGTTTACCATTCCTTAGTAAGTGTTCAGGAAAAATTAGTTAAAAGAGGATTAACATTTGGAGTGACTTTCCTCCCTTAAACGCCCATGTTTGAAACCGGCCAAGTTGCATGCGTACTGTGAATAATAAGGTCTCTAGTAAGCATTGCTCTCTAGCTGATGGTTAAAAAATAACACGAGAGAATTGTATTATGATCAGTCTGATTAGCTGTCTCTCTTTAGGAGTGGACGTGGAGGCTGGTCAGCAACCCCTCTGAGTGCATTTGATTGACAGACTGGCAAACAGCTTTTAAATACCTAACACACACACACACACACACACACACACACACACACAAAATCAATGTTTTGTTATTATATTTTAGCTTAAAATGTTGAATATGTATTAAAATGAGAAAAATAATTTTCAGGATAGATACGACTTTCCTAGTACATAAAAGCAAGGAGATCACATCAAGAAGGGAATATCATTTTTTTGCCCCAATACAGGAAATTACTATTTTTCCCTCCATGTTTATATGTTGATACCTAATATCTCCCTTCTTTCTTTTTTTCCTGTCTCATATGGTTGTTTTTCCTTTCATCTCTCTTATTATCAGCAACTAATTTGGCCTCCAAATCCAGGAAGGAGCAGTGTGTTGCTGCTATGGAATTCATGCAGACATCTTTAGTGTCAGAGGTGGTTTAAAGAGCAGCTTAATTCTGCTTTCATTGTGCCTGGTACTTCAGCGAGGCGCTCAGGTTCTGTTTGAGCTCAGTACCCCTCGTCCCTTTCTATACCTCCTAGATGGCAATGCAGAAAGGGACTGTCAGTGAGTAACAGGTAAATATTGAACAGGGAAGCCCTTTTGATTAACTTTGTGGATCATTATTTGAAAGTAGCTTGCAATCAGACCAGCTCCATCACTCATCATAGCACGTGGCATGAGGGTCAGAGTACCAAGCTGCCAGATAGGAAGACGAGGTTGCCTTCTTTGTATCTGGTCCTGTATTCATGCAGTGCTGGTCTAGTTATAACTATCCAATGAGCAAAAGTGGTGACTCTAGACCACAGTAGGGATGCAAGATGTGTCAGATGATGAAGCACAAAGAACGCTCAAGAGGAACTTTGTGCTATATAGATATAGATGCATATTTATAATAACTTTTTAAATTATATAACAGCATAGGTGCTCTTAACTTTTTATCCAGATTCAGAAATCTTTCTCTAGTATGAAATTTAGACAGGTAAGGAAGGCTGAAAGTGAATTTTTGATCTTAGTAATGTGTGCTCAAAAGAAGTAATTTCAGCATCTATCCACTTTCCTAGATTTAGTCTATACCACCTACTGGGCACAAATGACAGGTTTATTCCATAATGAATTTGCTGTTAAGTGAGTCTGATCCATCCATTGAACCTCACGGTAAATTAATGGTTAATTATTATTTGGACCCACAGCCTTGTCATCATTATTACTATTTTGAGCTTCCATCAAGGACTATGCATGGGAATGTGGTAAAGAGACAGATGGAACTGAATAGGAAAGATAGCCTTCTGCTCTCAAACGTTTCTAGGTCAACTCTTACATGGTCATAAAACCATACAAAGAAACTGTGATTAGGTTGTTCACGAATCTGCAGGAGAGACTCAATTCAGGGGTCAAATAGGAAATTCCAAAATGTTTCCGGAAGGTTAATGTTTTACAGTAAATATTTTGGTTCAGTCTTTTAATCGTCGAGATACAGAAATAGTTAGAAAACTAATAATTAAGATTATTAAAATGACCAATAGCAGCAATGCAAATCTACCTCCTTCTTACCCTCATTCTAGAGCAATAGTTAGCAGGTAGGCCTTTTATGACATTTTAAATGTGTAATTACAACATTTTAAATTCATTAGATGGATTAATGCCATTGTTACTTGCTGTTTAACATTTATGAACCACAAAAGTGACAAGATCTATATAAAGAATGTTGGATGGAATCTTAATGTTATGTGTCACGTAAGTGTTAACCCCATATCATCTAGTCAAAATAACAGCTGAAAAATAAAATAATTTTCTGAAAATTGTGAAGAAGTACAATATAAAATAGTCATGTTAAGTAGAACTGTAAACTATACATTTCCATCACATTTCTGAGGAGATTCCGTGTTGCTATTCTTTTTAAAAATGTGTTTCAATTTTGCTTTTAAATAAATAGTGGAAAATATTAATATTCTTTCTCTTTAGTTATAATATTCTAGACTAATTAATAGGAACATCTCCCCACACCTCCCCAAAAGGAAAAGGATTTAAAATTTCATTTAGAACATCACCTCAATTAGACAAGTATTATTTACAAAGTAATGTGTCAGAAAATCACTATATTACATTTTGAAATTTAGATAAACCTATAATGTGCATGCAAAATACACAATAAGTTGAAAACTAAATTTAACAAATGTGAAATGTCTTTACAATAGAAAGACACTGAATGCTTATGTTGCCTAAAGAGCAGCATGGGCTACTATGCTCATCTCTTTCCCCAGGGGACCCAGGATCTAATTTGGATGAGGTTCCGAGTGAACATGTGTTAGGTGGTCCCATCCTAACCCACACCACAAAACTAGAACATAATTTGACATAAATCTTTGTTTGGAACTGAAATAGCAGGGGATGCTGTGGGTCCGGATGGAATTGGCAGGGCTGTGTGGAAACGTGCACACATGGCATGGTATCCAGCAGAGCCAGTACTTGTTGGTTTTCTTGAAATTATAGGTAGTGAATTCAACATCTAGTCTCTCTTCATGGGACAGGAACCTTGGCATGCCGTATTATTTGTGTAGGCTTATTACTCATAATTGGCATTTTACTTATACAAGAAAGAAAATTAAAGAATATATACATAAAATAAAAATATATGTTATTTCAATTTTTAAAATGTCCTAATGATTTCCACAATCTAAAAAGAGTTTTATGTTATATTTATATCATAACAGAAAACAAAATCCATTAGACAAGGATTCTTTAAATGATAGTGATATCATTGCTGGCTTTTAAAATTCCAATTTAGTTATTAGCCAACTTGTTGATATTTTATTTAGGGAAAATGGAATTTACTGCAGGATGTGGTAGTTTTGAAGGTTATATGGCTCCATTCAGAAACAAATATTCATTTGTCAAGGAAACATTTATCATCATTTGTGAGAAACTATAAGATTTCTCAATCTAAAGGAAGTTTCAGGCCAGTAGGGAAACTAATATATATTATGCAATAAATTAATGCAATAAATATTTATTGAACATGTACTAAGTGCCAGGCTTTGTTCTAGGCCCTGTGTATTCAGTGATACACAGGACATCCAGAGTTTCTACAGCATGGAGTTTATAATTGATTGAGGAGGGCATAAAATTTACAGATACATGTATAATTTAAAGTAGTGCTCTGTAGTATAAAGGAAAAATAAATCAGGGTAAGGGGATGGAGCATAGATTCTTTTGCTATTAGGTTGGTGCAAAAGTAATTACTGTTTTTGCAGTTATTTTCAACCTTTTAAGAGGTTGAAAGACAGAGCATGCTAAATGACTTAAGGATGGTATAAGTCTCTCAGTTCTCTGTGAGTCCAGAAGAGCAAGCTCATTTATGGAAACTTCTTGGGGAAGACGGAACTTAAGCCATGAGCAAGCCATGTTTGTACATGATAGAGAATGGAAACAAGAGTTTGTATTCAAGGTTGACTGGAAATAAGAAGAGGTAAAATTAACGGGACCTTGAAGAAGAAGGAGAGGAATTTCGTTTGGTGTTTTTCTATGGTTTCAAAATACTGAAGGATTTGAGTTGAGGAATAGTGGAGTATGTGGGATTTTTCTAGCCTCTGTGTTTGCATGGAGTGGATATGTTATGGGAGTGTTATAATCAAGAAGTGAGAAGACTGTATCTATTTTCTATTTGCACTGACTATTTTGAGATTTGTTTAAGGTCTATTATGTGAATATGGGGTTGGGTAGAGGGATCATGTGATCTCTTGACTCATGAAAGTGACTTGAAGACCAGAAAGTTTGAGAATTACTGTTTTAAGTCCGGCGTGTTGGCTGTGGTTTATATAATTGCCTGTATTTTTTTTTTTTTTTTTTTTTAATTTTACTGGGTACTGTTGGGGAACAGTGTGTTTCTTCAGGGCCCATCAGCTCCAAGTCATTGTCCTGCAATCTAGTTGTGGAGGGCTCAGCTCAGCTCCAAGTCCAGTCACTATTTTCAATCTTTAGTTGCAGGGGGCACAGCCCACAATCCCATGCGGAAATTAAACCGGCAACCTTGTTGTTGAGAGTTCATGCTCTAACCAACTGAGCCCTCCAGCTGCCCCGATTACCTACATTCTTCAATGGGATTCAATCAGGAAATACTTTTTAAAATTGAATATATTGATAGAGAACCAAGAAGAACTCATGAGATAGCAAACAATTTTGGGCACTAATAGACAGCCCAAAATGGTTCATAGATTAATTATTATAAGATATGGCCACTATTTAACTTACATCTTACTACATAAGAAGCAAATGCCCCTTAACATTATAGGATAGGGAGGGATGACATAAATTAGTGATCAACAAATAGTGACCTTCAGCTCTGTTAGTAAATGTTGCCTGTGACTTAAGGTGCCAATCAAGCATAACACATGCTTCTTACAGGTGATGATACAGGAATGACAGACACATCATTTCTGAAAGATAGATCACGGCATGAGAACAACTATGTAGATGTGTTCGGTAATGGCAAAACCAACTTGCGTGATCAATAGTCATTTTTTTGACAGCCACCGTATTGAGGAGAGAATTGCCAAAACATTTTTCTGACCTATTGATTACGAAGTCTAAGATTCACACCTTTATTAAGTTGATTCCTACCTCCATTTAGATTAACAATTGAGAAGGAAAAATTCCATTTTAATCATAATTTCCTTAGAATTTGTAATTGAAGTATTGTATTTTATTTTGTGCCTCAATATATAGGCCTTTCTTGAGAGATGTTCCATCATAAGATGAGGGTTTTCACCTTTTAAATGATAAATTGACATTAATTATTGGAACACAAGAATCCCAGGACTAACCTAGTTTTCGTAGGATTTCTGACAGTTTTTATACGCTGGCTTTTGTAGGAATTCTGACTTAACTATTTTAAACTATTTTAAGGTTTTGTGTAGTTAATGCTACAGAGGATGTTTGATTTCTACAAAAAGAAAGAAAATATTTGGGCTCCCAGGGTCTCCATAAAGTCCTTCTGTATTTTCATGATAGAAGAACTTAAAGAACATGAGTATGCGTATCTTATGCAATTATTAGCAATAGGGTAAGCCTCTTAGCTTGTGTCATTTTAAAACATTTTAAATCCTTTGTTTGGAAATCATATTTTCTTTGTATTTCATAGATATGATCACATCATTAAAGTTCTTCATGACCTTCATTTGGAAGGTGTGTCTTACGCTTGCTATCTTTTTTCTCCTCTTACCTTAGCTTATGAAGCTGACATACCTTAGTACAACTAATGCTAGAATCTTAGTTGAGCTTTCCGCAGTTCCTTTGGTCCACCTGCTAGTCATTGCAGGAACACATTTATAGCAGCTTCTATTAAGCAAAAGCAACACTAAGAAAGCTGTATCCTTTATGCTAAATATTGGCCACTGAACTGGCATAAAAGGGAGAACTTAAAACTATGAGTTAACTTCTCTAAAACACTTGTTTAGGGAGGCAATGATATAATGAATGTTCATAAGTTTACAATGTAGTAAATGTTTGATAAAGTGTATTTACAGAGTCCATAAGAATCTGTATTTTGTTCAACTTCTAAGATTTTAAGATTTAGTTTTGTATTTTGTTAATAAGTAGAATCAGAGATTGAGTTACGTTCAAAAATGAAACTCGGTTTTTAAATCATTCACAATTCTATATGCCACTTTGTTTCTGTAATAATTAGCTTTGGTATTTAAAATTCTCATCCAATGAAACAAACACCCAGTTTATGTAAATCATATGCATTTTTACATTTTCTGTATTCCTCACCAGACTAAATATCATTAGGCAAGAGAGAAAACCCGAGTCTTCTTTTCTATTGCTATCTCTCCATCAGTCCACCCTAAAAATCTAAAACAAGGGTCTTTGTCTTTTGTCATCAGTTTATAATGAAGACAGGTTGAAAAGCAAAAATAAGACCCCATATCCCAAGAAAAAAGTACAGGAGAATTGTAGAATTGCGTAGAGAATTGCATAGGGTATCCTGCTCTAGAAAGTAGGGAGCTGCAAGATGAAAAGCAACCTGGAACGCTTGAGCTGGGGGATTTTGTTTTCCCGTAGACACCATGTTACCAATTACATAAAGAGGAATATAGACTTCTTGTGAGTTGATAAATGGGGATGGGAATCATTTACTAGGTTGTTTTATGGTATTTGTTAACAATATTTACCTTCTTAAATTGATTCAGCATAATCCTTACTGCAGCTTCCCTTCATTTCTGGAAGCCATAGAGATAATGTGGTACTTTTATAAAGCCTTACATGGCACTGAAAAATGGGTTTTTGCCTTAGCTCAACAGAGCAGCAAGATTTTATTAACATAGACTTTGGAACATTTGAGTTCCCATAGGGTACCGAGTGTAGTTGATAGGACACGACTTGCCTTCAACAGTTGTTTTAACAAGATATCCTTCATACGCAATCTTCTGAGCTACCAGGCATAACTGAGTCACGTGCGCAAGAAACGCTAGTGGCAGCATGCTTGCCTTTCATCTTTATCTGATTAATCCCAAGCAGTGTGTTACCAACAAAATATTTTCAACTGAATATATGTGAGACAGATACTTATTTGTAAAATGTCTATAACTTTATAACAACTATTTTTAATGGGTGCTATTTTTGTTCTACAAAAAGTTTTTTCTACGTTCCTTTCAAAGCCCCCACAGAAAGCTGTCCAGGACTTTGTGTATCTGGTATAAAGAGGCCGGATGTTATTTATGCATGTCATCACTATTTATTGGGCATCTACTAAGTGCCAGGCACTGGGGGATACAATAGTGGATAAAACAGGCCAAGATGTGGGCCCTTGTGGTACTTAACATTCATGTGGGGAGAGCAGACAAAAGCAAATGGATCAATTAGAGGAAATACATGAAGGGGATACAGGTTGTGGAGATGGCAGTAAATAGGAGCGTGGACTAAGGAGACCTGGAGACCAGGGTGGGGTTCAGTTTTAAATGGTGTGGCTAGTAAAGGCCTCCCTGAGATGGTGACAGTTGAACAAAGTTCCTAAGGAGATGCTGGAGCCCCCTCTGTGTATCCCCTGGACTCACCACCCGGAAATGTGTTAGTCCCGGTCAGCTGACTGCATTGCTGGTGCTTACTCTCTCCAAGGACGTTCTGTACCCTGCATTTAAATGTTCTCTCTGACACTTTACATTCTATTTTATATTGTTTTTCTTTTGGGGGAAAAATGATTTCTACAGAACATTGAGCTCATTGGATGAAAGGTGCTGTGAATTTTTTTTAAGAAAGCATAAATCAAGCTTCCATAAGTATTCCAAACACTTAACAAGAAATTTTTGTAAATGTTTAAAAGTGTAAAAGAAAAACTTTTCTACTCTAAAAGTGGTATTTTTACTATTTTACTAATTAACACTTTTCTTCTACTTAGCACTTTCAGGACTTGATTTAATTACAGTTTATAGTACCTTAAATGGTGTTTTAAAGTGAGTCAGTGTTGCTTTGCTCAAAACATTGCTGTTTTTTGCCCCTTTTGGCTTTAGTTTATATGAAATATACCATTTATTTTACTGCCAGAGTTGTCATTGAAATACATGTAGTACTGTTACTTGGATGATGAAACTGACTAATCATGGAAATATTAGATGTACACTTGTTTTATAATCCCAAGGACAGAGTTAATTGAGTGCTTTTTCCATAGTAATATGCAGATAGTTGTTATTTGGCTCTGGGCTTAGAAATAAAATGAATTCTGTCTGGTCTGAATTTGAAGACTGCATTTGAATTGGCTCCCAAAATATTGTGATGACTCCTCTTCTGAAGAGGTGCCTGCATTGCTATCTCTGGTAATCATTAGAGGAATCAATTAATTTAGAATCATTTGGTAAGGTGCACAGTCGTGTCCCACCAAAAATAGATTCATTAACCATAGATTTCCAAAAACCATAGGAAGTCACACATAGATTAAGAGATAGCAGAGTAGTAAGAATTTTATCAGAGAATTTTTCTCTTTACGTGAAATAACCTTAGAGTCACACAATTGATGTACTACTGTGAGGTCTACTTATATTTAAGTTGGGGTAGAAGAAAATCTTGGAGAGCAAAGTATTATTTCCCAGCATTGCTTCCTTCCTGGTAGAAGTCACATAAAAAGAAGAAAGAATTTCTCGACATAAATATGCAGTGTCACATTTCTTACATTTCTTAAAGCAGTAAAATTTTGGAAAATTAGTTTCAAATAAGGATTTCTCTTAACAGAGTTAATTAGATTTAATAACAGAAAATAATTGGGAATTACTTAAACCAACATTTCTAACAAATTGTATGAGACCTCTGGAATTATATTCCCAAATGTAAATGCCTCACTGCTATTTTGCTGGTGATATCTGCCTTCTCTGTGAGACTTAAACCCCAATTTACCTTGCTAGTAATTGTGCATGCACATTGAGACACACAGTACTAGGATGGTTAGATTGCTTCCTTCTGCACTCAGTTGTGGGGTTATTTGCAGTACTATTCTTCACTGAAGGGAGAAATACATAGTTACTTATACAGAAAATGCTTTCCTTTGATTACCATGTTTTTCTCCATCCAAAGTAAAGCATACTCTCACGTACACATACCTCCTATATACATATATTTTCAAGGTTCACTTCCTTGAATCCTGACTTGTGCTTTTGCTTGAACTGAATTCTTCTTACATGCACAGTACCATTGGCCAATAAAGATTTGGAAAATTTAAAAATGTATTTCTCATCCACCAGAAATTTACATATAATGTTGCTGGGAAGACAAGGTAGGAGATCAGCGTTTTGAATTAGGCACATAGTTCGAGCCGATGATATTTTGGATGAAAACAGAAAGACCCAAATATATTGGTAACTACACATAGCTGAGGAATAAGTGGTAGCAGATAGGGGAATAGCTATCTAATTGAATGCTACAGTGAGCCTTACCATTAATCAGAACAGTAAAGTTCAGAGAAGAGGGAAATCAGTGAAAGCTGGAGGAAGTCTCTATAGAAGAAAATGAAACTTGAATTCACCCCGGAGGCTTTGGGGGTTGGGGTAGGTATCTGAGATAAGAGAGCCTCATGAACAAAAACTTGGAGGCAAAACTGGGCATACCCTGTTTACGTTGTCAGTGGACAGGAGGAAGCCATGGGAGGCCGTTGCATGCGAAGGGAGTGACAAACATCACAGGAAAAGCTTGTAAGATCTGAAGGAAGAGGCTGCACGTAGGGGGTCCATCCAGAGGCTACTGCAACCTTTACAAGCTGGCTTCTTCTGTGTACAACTTGACTCTGGTTCCTGGTTAAGCACTGCTTACCAGATGAAGTTTTGTCATCCTTTCTTTTCACCTGCTTTTGCTTTCTGAATACTGTTTCCCCAAATGTTTACCGTGTTTCTCCAAAAATAAGACCTAACCGGAAAATAAGCCTTAGCATGATTTTTCAGGATGACATCCCCTGAACATAAGCCCTAATGCGTCTTTGGAGCAAAAATTAATGTAAAACCCGGTCTTATTTTCAGGGAAACACGGTAGGTGTTAATGTGAAAAAATGGCTGGTGGTTTGGCAAACACTTGGTTAAATAAAACTAACGGGCTTCTTTACCAGCAATGTACATCACTAATGAACTGATGCACACTGTGAAATTACTGGAAGGGAACTGTGTCATGTAGCATTTGCCTAAATGAATTTGTCCATAGAACTCTTTTATTTTAAAGCATTCCCAGTGGGACTAGTATTCCTTGAACATACTCATCAATTGGTAGATGAGAATTTTCGAACTCTTAAAATAAAAACACAAAGCCATCAACACACCTGTAGAACTGAAATATCTTCTCAGTTTGAGAGAGGAAAAGAGGCCAACTTTTTTTTATTTTTCAGCTTATTCTCAAGTACTAAAGGGTATGGGAGCCCATCAGCTGCCAAACAGGAGGCACTGTTCCAACTCTTAATTTTAACTAGCCACCTCGCATTGCTGTATGTTCCCACATGCCGCAAAGAAGTTATTTTGTGTAAATAGAAACTTTTCCTACTTCGCCAAGTGAGAGGAGCCATCGTTCGGCCTGTTTCCCCCCAGCCTGGTAGCTCCTTTGCACAGGTACTGCACGCTGTAGAGGACATCTCCCCAAACCTTCCCATTCCTTGATTTAACCCTTTTGCATCTCTAGTTTAAACTGGCTGCGGATTGCTGCTGTCCGGGATTAATTGAACTCCTGCTGAGACCGGTCTCGCTAGCTCTCCCTTCTTTATTCACCAGAACTGGACAGCACTTGTCTAGTTTCATGGCCAACGGGAACCACCTCTTTGCAGCCCTGGGTGTCCATGAATCAATTTGTATTGAACCACTTTGTGTGACAATCCTTGGGGCACACTTGTGTATTTTGGGTTATTTTGGTGCTCGCAAAATGGAATGCTCTGGAGGGCAAACTTACATTGTTACCTCGGGCTGATTTATAGGACTTTTTCCTGGAAGGCCGAACTTGCAATGATTTCTCTTTAAAGATTTATTAAAAGATCAATTGTCCCCAATGAGTGGTCATGCCAGTGAGAAATAAGCACTGTTAAAGCATCCATGGAAAGGAGAATTGTGTTATAAATACAGCTGGTACTCAGCGAATAGTGGTGACTGACTGGTTTGTGGATGGCCCAAGAGAATTGAGGTGAGTCCAGGGAGACTTAGACTGATTGAAAATTTAAAAATGCTTGGATCTCATTGTGTTCCGTGAAATAATTATACTGATAAGAAAATCTTGATCTGTATGCCATAGAGACATAGAAGTCCTTAGTTGTAAGGGGATGGAAGCCTAGTGGAGGGAAGGCACATAAGGCTGGGGTTGCTTAGAAAAGGAAAGAACAAATGTGACTTTGCAAGGCCATTTAGACTTGACTTTTGAAAATCGAGTTTTGCTGAAGACTCTTTGAAAAAGTGATTTAAAAGAATTTCCTAGACCCTATCCTGTTTACCCTTTCTGTACTCTTGTTTCACTATAGTACGTTCTGCCAGTTGTGTTTGATTCTGCTGATTTGGTGTTTCTTCCTTGTAAATTTTATGTTGTAAAATTTAAAAGACAGGAATGAATGAGTTGTATTTATCAAAATTTCAGCACTTTGCACCTCAAAACTAGCAGTTGCTTAAGAAATGACTCCTTAGGATCGGCGGTATAAAGCAGTGGTGAGAAAGCTTTGGGACTGACTCAAGTTTAATATCTCAGCTCTGCTCCCTATTCCCTTTCTGCCTTGGGGCTTGGGGTTGAACCTGCTCAGACTGTTTTCCCATTGGTATAATCCAAGTAATAAGTCCTACCTTATAGTGTTGTGAGATTTAAATGCTCTGTTGGATTTAAATAGCACCAAGGTATGGCATTAAATACTCTGTAAATTATAGCTGTTATTATTAAAGTAAATTTGCCTTCACTCCTCTATAGCAGAGAAAGAGATGAACTATTTAAGCAGCCATATAAGCGTAAAGGTGATAAAATTGTGGCCATTAGAGTTATGTGCCCACATGACTGAAGATCCAACTGGACCTTAATAGAAGTAGTAGTTATATTGACAACTACAAAAGTCCCAACTTTCTTTGGAGAGAGTTGTGTTCTTGTTCTGTGGGGACTATGGGAATATCCAGTTCCTTATCCTCTTCCTCTCCCTCCGAGGCTTAACATGCTGTAAGTTGACTTCCATTTAGAAATGTCGCCTCAGAAGGAGAGGGTAATGAAGCCCTCTTTTACTTCCAGGGGAGATAGTGCAGAAAGCGGGTGTGCAAATGGCAGTCTGAACAAACTCTATATTTTCCTTTAAAAATCTTAACACTTCTTATCTACTAGTCATCTTCTTACTGAGAGAAAATTGCCATGTCTGGTATTTAGGAGCCTCTCAGAGATTTAAAGCATCTCCATTTTGACTCTATAGTTATTGTGTTCCTGAACACAGAATCCCAGTGGGTTCCCCAATGGAAGAAACACTGTAGGGACCCTAGGGGTTCTGAGGAAAGATGCTGATTTCTTTCTGTCTCATCTCTCTACCCACAGTAATTGAGCAAGGAATCTATACTCTTTTTTTTTTCCTAGAAGACTGCTGATGGTCCTGAAAACTGGGGTTAATACTGATGTTCCCTTGAGGTGATATAGTCACATCACCAAAAGCAAAAGTAGTTTTGTTCATTTATTTCCAAATGTATTAGACTATACTACCTGTATAGCGTCGACTTTAGTTTTCATGCCATCAATACCACCAATAGTTTTGATTAGATATTATCACTGATAAGGTTTAGTTATATGAATTCATAGAGTATGAGTACATAGCTGAGGTAGTCTCAGAATTTTCTCTATATTCTTGGATCTGTATTAAGTGCAGATTGTGGGGCCCAACAGTCGATTAAAACCAGTGTAAGAAAACCTCAGTTTAGGAATGGGTTATATTCTATAAGTTGGGAAGTTAGTGGTTTGGAATCCTAAAAGAATTTTCCCACAAAAACAGTGTTATAGGTGGAGGGTAGGTTAAACCATTAAAAAAATATAAACAATTCCTTAACACTCACTGCACTGGGTCTCTTGGCGAGGAAGTCTTGAGAACCTCTTTCCAAGTCTTAGAATAATGCCAGAAGGGAGGTGGAAAGGAAAGAGAAGACCCTTGAGGTTAGTCTGAGTGTAGAGAGGGAATAGCTAGTCTCGTGGCAGTGAAATTGATGATGAAAATGAAAAAGGAAATACCAATGGAAACCACCTGCCCTCATATGGGAAAGCGCCTAGTAAACAGGTGGTGATACTGGAGAACACAGTGTTGATTCATTGGGCAAATACCTATCAGTACAGTGATGGGAAAGCAAAATAGTGACCTTGATGGTGATGGCTGTGGCTTAAGATAGGAACAATATTTGACACTTACCAGGATGTTTCAGTTGTAGTGAAGCTAAAGGTTGCCTTTATCTAGAAGGGTCTTGTAGTTCTTCAGAATTTGATTCTTCTACCACAGTCTTAGTATATGAGAAGTGAAAAATACATGAATGTGAAAATTATCCTCTGCTGGCTTCTCCCTTACTTGCTTCTTTGGTACCAAGTCCCATGAGAATTGTCTATTCCAAGTTAATTCTTATATAGAAGGTGCCAAAAAAAAAAAATATACTCATTTTAAGAGAGGAAAAAACTGTAGTAAAACTGTAATACAATGAATGATGCTAGCATTCATTTGGTTAACGCCATCTTTTGAGCAAACATCGTACTATACATTGCTACCGTAATTCAGTTCAACTTTAAAAAGTAATATACAGATAACATCTCTTAAAATGTGTACGTCTTTTGGGCACCCCTATTTTAGTTCTTCTCAGTGATGAGATGACATTATTTGAAACTGAAACAAACCCTATATGGACACAAGTGCTTAGGTTATTAACATTATTTATTTGTTGATAGTCCACTTAACATGTTACATTTGAAGTGAAACATTTGAAATGTAATGCCCGGGAAGAAGCTATGAGGTGGAGAAAAAGGAGTAATTCTTTGTTCCTAATCATCTAATAAAGCCCCTTTACCCCTGATGGTATCATCGTTTCCTCCAGAAAGGAAGGATTTATTGGTCATTCTTCTTATGAAACTCACTAGAATGCTTGCTTTTCCCCATTTTCATGGGCAAGTCTGTTCTCCTTTCCCCTGGAATGATTCATCCATAGTGGCCCCAGTGGGCTAGTGGTGTGATTAAACCAAAAGGTTTGTGGATCTTTAATGTAAGCGGAATTCCTTTTTTTCTAGCAGATTTATGCCACAGAAATTGAACTATTAAAATATTAAGTATGCAATTTTTCTTGTGAAAAGACATTTTATGTTGATATTGTTTCAATTTTTTAATATAATAAGACACAACAACCAACACGGGTGTGTGAACAGACATTTTGAACTGAATTCGTTATCTTTTATTTTAGATTTATGTTGAAGTATTATTACGATTGAAAGTATTATAGTTACTTTCATATGAGTTAAAATTCAGCTGTAACAATTCATTGACTAAATATTATGATGGTAGTCAACTTTCAGTTGGAAGTGTTAATTATTCACCTCATAATGCACTCATAAAAAAGATTTACCAACAGTCTCCTAGGAGTAGAAAGCATATTGTCTCCTGGCATATTTTACAAACATGCTTTCCCTACACTCCCAGTACAAGGTTATTACACTTTCTCTTCTCTGACACTCAGAAAGGCTATAGATATTCATACAAGATTGGGCATTCATTATATGATAAAAAATGATGTATATTTTTCTTCAACTTAATGGTCACTGGATGCTTTATTTATTTGGCTTTATGGGTTAAAGAACATCTTGATTAAGCAATTACAAACAATGTTTTCATGTGTATATGTACAATAAAATGCATAATGCTATGTTTGATTTAATGGTCATTTTCCTT
The DNA here is from genome assembly GCF_057876585.1 of Rhinolophus sinicus. Classification (NCBI taxonomy): domain Eukaryota; kingdom Metazoa; phylum Chordata; class Mammalia; order Chiroptera; family Rhinolophidae; genus Rhinolophus; species Rhinolophus sinicus. The sequence continues at coordinate 120,063,568 of NC_142503.1, read as the reverse complement.
ACATTCTTACAATTTAAAACTTAACAAGTAAAATGCTTTGTTTTCATGTTGTTTTTGTACCGTGTTTCTCCAAAAATAAGACCTAGCCAGACAATCAGCTCTAATGAGTCTTTTGGAGCAAAAATTAATATAAGACCCGATCTTATTTTACTATAAGACCGGATATAATATCATAATATAATACCGGGTCTTATATTAATTTTTGCTCTAAAAGGCACATTAGAGCTGATTGTCCGGCCAGGTCTTATTTTTGGAGAAACACGGTATGTTATTATTTGTGTTTCAACCGTATTATTACTTAAAAAATTTTTTTTGACTTCTAGTATAGTGTTTTTCGGAAATTCTAATCCAGAGACAGGGCCAGGGCCTCAATTTGAGTTGTCTTGCAATAGTCATACTGCAGTCAGCTCTAGGTACATGGTAGGGATTTCAAATTCAATTTCAACTTTAAAATTTCTATTGCCTTATGACGTTTTTCCTTTTCTTGACTCTAAAACTTACTATTGTTTTTTCATGGGGTTTCATTATGTAGGTGCTTCTTCCCAGTTTTTCAGTATGTCTTTCTAAAACTAATGTCTTCTTTCATTTGTTAATATCAGACAGTGATTGTAGCGATCCTTTCCTTCTTAATTTTTTCATGTGTTCTTGTCTCTTGTACTTTCTTCTCAGATTCTTAGTGTTGGAGGTTATTTCTTCTTGATTCATTTTTTTTTTTAAATTCTTAATGATGTTTTAAAACGAGCATATTGCTTGATTAAAAGTTTATTTTTGCTTGTTTGTTTTTTACTCCATTCAACTGGTTGCATTTACTTTTATTTTCTAACTTTTAAATATCTCTTTTGATTGCAACTCATGTCCTGCTGTGTTTGAAATCCTCTGTTTTTCAGTGTGGTCTACATATTTACCTTTGTTTTTTTTCTTTTATTAGCAATTATTCATGTTGTTTTGTTTGTTTTGCTAGTTTTTGTGTTTTTGGCATAGCTACCTTCCTTTTGTCAGTCAATTAAATTTGTAATTCCCATATTGTTTAGGACTCTGTTAGTCTACCTATTTTCTGCAGTTAAAATGCGGCCATGTTGGTTTTTTTGGTACCTAAATGACATAAACCAGTTTCACTCTATGAAGTATAGGGTTCTGTTCTGAATTCTATAGAATATGGACATCTTTAGGCTGTGGGGTCTTGATGGGGTTAGACCATCTCATAAACACAGCTATGGTAATAGGGTCTGATGTAGTTTCCATAGGACCAGTATGTAAACAGATTCGGGCTGCTCCTGATGATGATGTTGCCCCATCATCCCATTACTATCAGTTACTGTGATGGCTACTTACGATCAGGGTTTGGGAATTCCTATGGGGACCCATTGTCTCAAAAAAAAGTTAACAATTTACTTAGGATGTTTGTTACTGAGTTACAGTTTAACTGAGTTAGAATTTACGTTGCTAAAGCAATGGTAGAAATTAACAGATCAGTTAATGTAAGACAAAAAATAAAAGCAAATAAATGTCAGGCATAATCCCTTAAAGTCTGAAATACAGATTCATAAATTTCTTCGCTGCTTTGTACCAAGTATTCTTTATTCTACTCTAAAATGAATTCCAGTATTTGACCTTGGAAGATTTCTTGTCATTTTGTTCCAACCCTTTTTAATGAAATACAACCTTCCCATCTCTTGTCCGATTCTACCATATAACCTCACCTATTTAGTATGGCCTGCTGAATAGAGGCATTTATCTGGGGTTATTCCAAGAGTTAGAAAAGTTGCAGAGGTTTGTCACTTCTTTTAATTTGCTAATCTCCCATGCATTGCACAAGATTCTAGCATTACCTGAAAATACAGCCCCCGAGATGGGGCCAGGGCCTCAATTTGAGTTGTCTCCCCATAGTCATACAGCAGTTAGAGCCACGTTCACGCTAGCGACAAAGCCAAGTATTTTCCATTTCAATTTCAATAAGAGTGGCAAAAACATTAAACATAGCATGGGAAACTGTAGAAGATGGTTATTATATATAATCCCTTCCAGAAAAATATATTTTTTTAAATATAGAAAATATAACCTTAATATATATAAAATATACAAATATATACTAAGTATATTAAAATTAGAGCGTGTAATCCCAACATTTCTCCCAGACTAAATTAAGCCAAATTTAACATACTCTGTTAATTTGATACAGGGAATTTGTTTTCTGATAATGTAACTATTAATAATCAGGGAACCAAAAAAGCTAATGACTTCAGTACAAATGATCTCATTAACGCTAGAAAGTAGTAAGTACCTCACCTCCCTGCAATGCAGATTTTTAAATAGGTTTTTATTTATCCAAATGATTAATTGGAAATTTGTTCATATTTCATTAACTGTTTTAAAGTAGAAATAATAAATTTCTGATAAATAATAAATATCAGAAATAGTTTTTTATATGACAAACTTTGAAGAAAGCAGTCCTATATTGTTAATGCTTATAATGATTGGGGAAGAGATGTAATTTTATGCAAATATGGAACCATTGTACACACCCAAATACACTCTTCAAGCGAAGTGGTAAGAGCATCTCATTGAATAGAGAGTAAAATTCTGGAAGCTGAAAGTGTGTCATTCTAATGAATATATCAACATAGATCAGTTTTCTTGACAGTAAGAGTATATTTTAATACATCTCTAAGGTACTTACAAACCGAAATAAAGGTGTTTATATTCAAAGTTGTCTTCTTTGTACTTCAATGAAGGTTATGATGGCATCGGCAAGTACCTCACCACTCTGGAGCCCACAGTCTTGAACAGCGGTGAGCATATCCACCATTTAGGGTAGTTTAGAATGTGCCTACAAGTAAAAAAAGGATCTGAACTGGAGTTGAGCAATACAGTTTAACAAATGCCCATAGTTTGTAAAGCTAGTCAGCCTCCATTAAAAGCACACTTTTGAGGAAAAAAAAAAATCAATGTGATTTCATATCTCAATACAACTTAACTAAGTTGAAAACTATTTTCTATTTTCCTACCACCAACTATATGGATAAAGACTAGAAGGTGGGAATTTAAAGAGGTGCATTCAGCTTTTTGTTTTGTTTTTTTTTCCTTTTTTATTAGTTTCAGGTGCACAAGACAAAGCAAAACTTAGACATTTATCATTTATGTCCCTCACACTGTGTGAACCCCCCTCCCCCCATCCACTATCCCTCTGTACGTTCCCCAAATTAATTTTCAAAACCCCGTGGTCATCTTGTGGTTACCGACTATTTTCTAAACCTCTCACCTTCCCCTTATCCCCACCCCCCGCCCCTCTAGCAACCCTCAGTTTTTCCTCCATGTTTCCAAAACTGTCTCTGATTAGTTCATTCACTTATTCTTTTCTTTAGATTCTGCATATAAGTGAGATCATATGGTATTTGTCTTTCTCTGTCTGACTTATTTCACTTAACATAATGTTCTCTAGGTCCATCCATGTTGTTGCAAATGGTAAGATTTCTTTCTTCTTATAGTTTTGAAATTATTCACTTTACGATCTTGAAAATTTTTTTTTCTGTTTTATATTTGGTAAACCCATATTTTTACAGTGAAGAGATTCAATTTTAAATCCCCAATCTTCCCTTGACATTACTGGCCATAAATTTTATCTTGATCAATTATATGAAGGAATATTAACAGATACAATTATTAGCTTCAAATAAAATGAGTAATTTTTTGCAAATTAATGTGCAACCAATATTACCTACTTAAAAGCCTCCAAAAATCATTTTGCTTTAAACTTTATTTGTTCCATGTTACCACATATGTATCTTGCTTTTGTCGTGCAATAGATGTTTTTCTGAAAGCTTTTAATTGATAGAGTTTTTAGAAGGTACAGTTCTTCACACAGATTTAAAAATAGTGAATATATAGAATCGTGGAATTGCCATTTTATTTTAAGTTGGCAGAAACATAGTTAATGTAAGTGTTGGGACATTAAACAAGTGACCAAAGAGTTCTAGATGCTCATCAAGGTAACATTTAAAATATTACAAGTCTGACTTGATAATTCTCGAGGTTTAAATTACTTTAAAGTTGGAGGCTGTGCAATGTGTGCTCTACCTTTAGTGGCTGGAAGGTAAGAGTGCAGTGTGTGTGGTCTGAGTTTTTGTGGACGTGATCTGCATTTAATCTGGGGAAATTAATTCCCTAAACTGCTGGCAGGCAGCATGTACTTGTTAATTATTCAGGTGGATGACAAATGCAGAGCAGAGGTTCTCGCAAAGACAAAGTTTGTATGATGCATGTTTAGTAACTGATAGGCCTGACATTCCGTGGTGTCTTATTCAGCGCTAATCCTAATAAGCTGCCCGGTGAGATGAACGCCTTTCCTTCTATCCTCTGCAGAGAAAACAGAGATCTGAAAGAACTTCATTATGGCAATAAATCCTGTGCTTCCTGGTATTCTTGGTGAAAAGGTATCTTGTCCAGATGAGTAACAGCAGAAAGTCAAGACGCTGGTGTGCTAAAGCAAATAAAGCTTTAGACTAAGGCATTGTCTCTTTTCTGCAGTGAAGGTGATTCCAGCTTCATTTTAGATATCGAGTGACCATAGAGTGGGGGACCTTCAAATGAAATCAGTAGCATACCCCAGTGCTATGGTTTGCTGTGAGTTTCAAGTGGTACGGAAACTCACCCTGTCTCCCTTCAAATCTATTATGGTTAAGTTTAGAAAGCTTTTCGTATAGCCGTATGCCAGTATATTTTGTTAGAAGGAAAGATTTCTCATGGCAGTCTTTGCATTATCTTTTTAAAACTTTTCGACCTGTCCTTCGCTCACAGCCTGCCTCTTTTCTGTCATTGCCAAGTTAACTATGCAGAGTTGATTAGATCTGCCAGAAAGTACTGCTTGGCCAATTCTTAGATCTTAGTCATCACGACTGTATTTAACCCTTCCAGTGTACTTCCCCTCTTCTGAAATGTTAAGAATTGATTGATGTAATACCCTAATCATAATTCAGCTAAGCCAGTTCAGTTTCAAATAACTCAGGCTAATTTTTGGACACAAAAGAGGGGCAGTGTGATTAGAACTAAGAACGAGTTTAGTCCTGACCCATGAGCCAATAGCCCAGGCTTCTAGCTGAAGTCTTGTCGTTAGTAAAAGTTGTGACCTTGTACATATAATTTAGCCTCCCTGGGCCTCAGTTTCTTCATATGGGAAATTATAAAGAGTTGAACTATATATGTAATCTACCTTTCTGTTATAAGATTATTTCAGTTTCTTTCTTTTTTTTTTTTTAAGTAATTATGAGCTCATACCCACAGTTTGGCAATCTTAAAATAAAGCACTGTATAAGATCAAGAGTTCTTTTAGTTTCTGCAAGTATAAACATGTTGGAAGACAGAATGTTTACAGCCACCTTCCATGATGGTCAGGCATGACCAGAAATGTCTCCTCAGCGGCTCCTCTAAGTTTAGCTCTTGAACTTATCTTAGTGTTTGAGTGTTTGATTTACTGCTGAGTAATATTTTACCTGTCACTTTAATAGTCATCTGGAACTCTGCTGACACTTGTTTAATGTCCCAACACTTATGTTAACTACTTTTCTGCCAGCTTGACATAAAAATGGTAATGCCTATATATAACCAACACCTTAATCAAGAAATAAAATATCACCAGCCCATGGGAGACACGCTTGTGTCCTTTTCTAGTCATTTTCCTTTCTACTCCAAGAGTAACTCTGTCTCCTAGCACCACAGGTTACTTTTTTCTGTTCTTGAACTTCATATAAATGGAATCATAGAGTCTGTATTCGTTTGTTTTTGACTTCTTTTGCTCAAAACGTTGTGAGATTTAGCTGTATGCTTAGATATCATTGTAGTTTGTTCATTCTCATTTTGAGAAAGTATCACAGCTCATCCATTTTACTGTTGGTCAACGCTTGAACAATTGCTAATAGTGTAGCTAGGAAAACTGTTGTGCATATCTCTGTGGTCACATATGCACTCATTTCTGCTGGGTCTCATATATCTACATGTGTAATTGTTCATTCATACAGTATGCGTTTGTTTATCTTTTGTAGATACTGCCAATTTTCCAAAGTGGTTGTAACAAGTTATACACCCATCAGCAATATATACAAATTAGTGGCTTCATATCTTTGCCAAAACTTGTTTTCTGTCTTACATTTTTAGTCATCTGGTAGATATGTCTTGTATTGTGGTTTTAATTTGTGATTTCCTGGTGACCAGTGAAGTTAGGCACATTTTTGAATGTTTATTGGCCATTTAGTATCAGCTTTTGTAAAGAGCCTATGCAAGTATTTTGCCCAATTTCCTTCTGTTGGGTTATCTATCTTTTTATTAGTTTGTAGGAATTTTTTTATATATTTCAGATCCACGTCTCTTTGCTGAAAAGAAATATCTCATCCACTGAATCTTTCCTTTGCACTCTTTTAATTAAGTGTATGGATGAACAGAAATTCTTAGCGTTAATGTAGTACACAATTTATATATTTTTTCTATTTAGACATATTTACTTTCTGTTTAACAAGTTGTTGCCTGCTCAAGCATCATGAAAATGTTTACATGTATTTTCTTTTAAAAACCTTTAGATCTGCAATCTGTCTAGAATTAATTCCAGAGTATGGGATGAGATCAGGGAATATATGGTTATCCAAATAATCCACCGTTTATTGAGATGGCATTATCTTTTAGCTATGTGTCTGCCCAGCAGTGTTGTCACTTGATCATAGTTTGTCATATGTATGAGCCCAATACTAATTTTAATTTCAGTATTTTACAGACAACTTTTTTCCACATTTAGTATGGGATCATATAGAGTCCATTTATAAAGAGTAGGCATTTGACTGATCCAAAGATGATGATGACAGTGGTGACAGTGGTGAATGCCATATGTTGACTACCTACTTTGTGGTAGTACTGTATGGGGCACTTTGCCTATTTACTTATTTTAATACTCAAAGTGACCTTTTAAAGGAACCAAGACTCAGAAGTCACCGATGTAGGAAATGGGCAAAAATGGATTCTAGCCGAGGTCTAATTTCAAGCTCTATTTATAAATGCTATGTTGAACTAATCTAAGAATATGGTACCAAAGACTGCGTCTGCACAATCTAAAGCAATGCTATTTAATTATTTTCTTTAAAAAAAGTAAGAAAATAAATCTAGTTTATCAGAATACACATTTTATATTTTACGTAACTTGGTATACACAGGTTACGACTCTCAGGGGAGACCAGTGCAGATATAAAATCAGTGGCGCCATGTAAGTTTGCAGCCATCTCCCCTTCCCTTCAAGAGTGGTGAGATGTGAAAACAAAAGTCCTACAGGCAAGGTCAGGTCCAACTCAGCTCAGATTGTCAAATTCTACCTGAACAATGGAGGGTTCCCCGAGGGAAGCCACAGACAGGCCACTCACCTCCCAGCATGCTGCATGCACTGCTTGGCAGGTGAGCAAGGGTCCCTCTGCTGCTTGGTCCCACTGTGACTCTGCTCAGCTTTGGCGAGGGCTTCAGTATAAAGAAGCATCGTAATTCACATAAGGTTTTACTACCATAATTCACTTGGTACTAAACTTGAGGACACTGACCCTGAAAAATTTGATGAAAGCTGTGGACAACTTTATGTTACCACCTTTGCATATGTTTTACATACTTGCAAAATTCTGCATGTATTTTAGGGGACTCATGAACTGATGAATCCGTTCCATGGACCCTGTGAACCCTAGTTTCAGAACCCTGGGTTTAGAATTCTAAATTACATACAATGTAGGAAAAATATAGTTCGAATGTAAAAACGTGTCACTAGGAAATGGTAACACTTAGACTTTGAATATGCTTTATATAAAAAGCAACTCTCTAAAAGAAATTACTTAAAATTAATGATAGCTAAGTAATATCTATAATTAGCTCAAGAAATACATTTTAAGAGGACAAAGCATAGTATAAAAATGCATAAAGTTATATTAGATGTTCCAAAACCAACCCAGGGGATAGTTGGGAGTCCATTGTAGGGAAAAAGCAATATTGGAAGAACTGACATTTAGAAATTTTGTATTTAAGTATATACCTACTTAAGTATCTAACGATAACCAGTTTTACACTGTTTTCATAAATTTGGAAATACCTAGCAGGCTAGCAGTGGGCATACCTTTATTTGGCTTATCCTTACAGATTCTTGTATTTGCAACCATTGGTGTCCAAACTGGGAGGGAAGGGGATACTCCAGTAAAGAAATGGTCGGATTTCTACAATCTATGTTTTCTCTTATTTTGTTGACTTTTACAAGGAAAACAGTACATGCATTTTGGTTTATGAGTAACTTATTGTATTAAAGATTTTTAAATATTTTGAGGATATTATATGTAGCTCAGCAAATCCCAGAATTGGCCTCGGTCACTTCTTTGTCCCTGTGAAATGTCTGTCATGGTCAGGGCTCTTAGTGACTCCTTTTTCTAAGTTAAGAAAGGGGTTATTTTATTTACAAATGACTTCCATCCAGGTCCTTTCTGATTAGGTGATTTTAATCATTTTGAAATGAGGCTAATGATGAGAAGGTAGGTTTCCTATTCTGAATACTCACTTCAGCATTAAACCACCAATTTCATTTCCCCTGGAATTTAAGATATGGAGTTTCAATACAGAGACTGTTCTTTGACCCATTAATTAATTATGCCACTCTTTGAAAAATTTTAGTCATGACAATTTTAAGACAATTTTACCTAGCAGAAAAGAAGCATTCTGATCTATGCAAATAATTGATATCTACAGAGTCATTTCCTAAGGTATTTGATACATAATAGCATCTCTTGCTTCATTCATAATGGAAAAACCTTAGTCAATTGTAGCTACATTTATTTACAAAGGGTAAAATAAAACTTTAGGTAAACTATTAACTTTTTTCTCATTCAATATCAATTATTAAGCAAAGATGATAGTATTAATTTGAATATTTCATTTGAAGGAAAACTTCGCAAAGATGGATAATCGGGAAGATATGTCAGTCTGATTGGTGAAAGTTCTGGAACATAAATTGCTTTTAGTGCCTATTGTCCCCTCATCTAAATTTTACAGTATAAGCAATTAGGCTCAGTTTTAATAAATGTGGGAATTATTTTTAATTTTACTACAATACCAGCTAAACTTCCAGCTTCTGGTTACATTGTATTTTTGCTGTTGATTATAAATAGGTGCTTGCAAAGCGCTGAAATATATTGTTCTGTATGAAGGTAAATGTTTACCTCAATATATTATTTCACATTATTACATAATGTGAGGCTGAACTTCAAATGACCCTGAATTATCAATTATTCTGATTTACTGGATTCTTTATTACATTTGAAGGGTCATCAGGAAGGTAATAAATTGTAATGCAGTGTTCCCAGTTAGGGAGTATTCAGAATCATGTGACTAATTCTTTCTGAAATAGCTAGCCTCTAGATCAATTTCACTACACATGCCATCACCACACACACACACACACACACATTACCTGTAGGCATACACATTCGCACACACATACACATGCAAACATGAACACAAATGCACATGCCAATATCTAATACTTGAGTATTTCATGTGTATACCAATGTAAGCCTTTTCCTTTTTCAGTCTCTTCTCAATTTAATGAATACCCTCTAATAAAAAAAAAAGCTAACTTGTTACTGGGACTGTTAGCTGGTTTTATTAAAAAAGAGAAACTACAAATCCATATGATATATGGATGAACCATATATATATATATATACATACATATATATATATATATATATATATATATATATATATATGAGGAAGAGAGAGCACCAGGTGTATTTTAAACAAAGATATGTCCAAAGGGCAACAAACAACAATAACTTAAAATAGAAAAACGCAGCACAGGGGTTTGTTGATAGTATATATAGCAATTTAAAAAGTTATTTTTAAAAGTCTTACAAATTGTATCTTTAAACCTGTGTGTACTATTAGAAGTTATATTTCTAAAGTCATTGCCTCATTAGAGAAAGATGAATGATATACTGGCCAGATTTAGAAAGTGTTGCTGGTGGAGCCTGCTGACCCTCTTAGTGGAAGAAATACCTAAAATTAGAGCCAGACTTACATTATGGGATGTGGCCAACACCATTCACTCGTATAGCTTACGTTATTATGCTTAATGTGACCAAATTTATGTCACTGCCCCAATTCTCCCCACTGAGCTTCAGATATACTCATCTAATATCCTTTTGTTCATGAATCTCCAACAATGTCTCATTCTGGAATGGAAGTGTTTAGCGCCTGATAAAACCTGTTCCTTCTTCCCTGTTCTCTATTTCAATATATGGCGCCACATTCACCTCGTTTTATAAGCCATAAATTGAGGCGTCATTCTTGCTCCACCCACCCCCATTTTCTCTTTCCCATAGTCAGTCATGCACTACACCGTGGTGATACTGTCTCTTAAGTAGTTGGCAAAGCTGCGCACATCTCCATTCCCACTGCCATAACCCATCTCAGGCCACCACCGTCTCTTGCCTGAATCAACCTCTTCGCTGTGTTTCCCTTCCTCCAGTTTTGCTGATCCCCACCTCCAGACCATTCTCTGTATGGTCATCTGCCGTTAGGACTTTATTGTGCATGTGTCTATGAGGTTGCTTCCCATTTTTCCATTAAGCAAAATCGAGGTAGGTATAGAACATCCTGTAGAAGGAAGAGTAGAAAATGGAGGAAAACAGGAGAGGGCTCAGAGGCAGTGCCTTGCTCAGCGTTGCAGCTCATTAGAGCACCTGGGTTCAAATCCTGACTTTGTGGTTAGTCACGTGGCTTTGTGCAACGTCCTTAGCCTTGGGAAACGTGGCTTCTTCATCTGTAAGATGGAGCTAAAAAGAGAAACGAATTTATAGGGCTGAGTAGAGGACTAAGTGAATAATCATGTAAAGTACCCGACGTATCCTAAGGACTCAATTATGCTTAGCTGCTCAGATTTTTATTGGAGTACCATTTAGGAGGGAGAGAGTTAAGGCAGCACCACGAGACCCCTGACCAGCCAAATGGGAAAGTCCATGCATGATGAAGCTCCTGCTGCCAGCACAGCAAGGAATGGGAATAGGAAGATGGTAGGGACTGCAGACGTCGGTGGTGGCATCTGAAGTCTGCAGGTGTGTATTTGACAGTTTTTCCTAAGAGAAGCTGGATTCAAATCAAAGCAAAGATCACTTATCTCAATTATATGGATTTTTCTGACTCTCCACCCCCCAAAAATAACCCAAAAACTTATTTATCAAGGTAACTACTTAGCTTCTCTGTGTGTGCACGCCTGTGTGTTAGTATGTGTGTGTGTGTGTTAGTGTGTGTGTGTGAATAGCTATTTTTACCTGGCAAATTATCTTTCAGTTTAGTGGTCTGTGGGTATTTATTTACTTCATTTAATTATTTGAAAATGGACTTCCTTTCTTTTTTGAACAAGATGATGGTAGTAGTGATACACTTACAAGGAGTGTAAACTAGAAGAAAATCATAAGTACCAACATCTGGTGAGGAATGTGTCCCACGTATGAAAACTCAGGTAGGATATTTGGGATATGATGTGACTTCTGTATTCCCTGGTTCAGCAGTCCTGCAAATCTGGCTCCAGTGACACACAGAACACTCTTCCAGCCATACCTCTGGCCTGTTTCAATGTCCGGGGATAAAACCCAAATTGGCTATTGCTACTCAGTTGGCCCCAGAAAATGAGTCTGTTTCCCATGTATATCACCGGTGTTGTTCCCTTGGGGGACTGGCCATAAGTGGAGCTCCTGATCCTTTCATTTTCCCAAGAGCTTTTGTCTTCTTGAGTCTACTCTGCTCCATGTCTTCTTACCTATGTTACGATCTCACCTGAAAGCAACGGACACTGCAGCTTTGCCTTTGCTTCGTGCAGACTTGTCAGCCTTCAGCACAGCACTGCTCTGTACAGTGTGCCAGTACCCGGTTTACGTCCACGGTGTTGCGGCATTGAATGGATTGTGTGTGTTTAGGCTTTCACCAGTTTGGTTGTCCTTGGGGGTAAAAGGTGCTAAATACCGTTTAGAGTGATGATCAGAGGCAGAGAAACAGCGTCCTTGATGATATTGCCAAAGAGCAATGGGCACGCTTTATTTGCACTGTGAAATTTTAATTGTCTTAACTTCAGACTTTGAAGTTTTATTTTGAGGTCAGCCCTGCTCCTCGTGGAGAAGCAGAGCGTTCGTTGGCTGTGTTGAGAGTGGGGAGTCATGAAGGGAGTTGGAGCAGCATTATCCTGAGATCAGTTCCCACGCGTTTGGGCAGAAGCTGTGGATGGTTGTGTCTAGAGACTCTTGTGTTTTGGAGGGGGGCAGCAATAAAATGATGAAGGAATAAGACTTCCTTTGAGAGAGGTTATGCCTTTACATCTCCATGAGGAGTGAGTGGCAGCAGGAGCCGTACTGGGCAGGTAGTTCCTGTATGGCCAGAAAGGAAGATGGGACACACTTAGAGAAAAAGGAGAAAAAACTCCAAAATTTAAATATGCTGTTGATGAGAAGAGCTCCTGTTTCTCTCTAAACTCTTATGGGATCTGCCTTCAACAGGAAACATAGAAGGAAAAAGGCCAAATCACAGAACAGTATAAAAAAATCTACATGGGTGTCCAGCTACATTGAAGACTCTTTATAATGTCGACCGCTGCATCTCAGTGCAGTGAGTTCATTTCTGTAAATATCGGAAGGACCTTGTTCTATCACTTCTGCTTATAACAAGGTCTTTGAGCATCAAGTTGAGTTGAACGTTATAGTATGGCTTTCTTATCATTCCAAAAATTTATTTAAGTGTTGTGATTTTTCTAAGTCCTGTGCTGTTTTTCTTTCATGCCCCTTCTATTTCTGAGGGTGATTCCATTTCAGTTCCTATGGGTGAAAGTCCATCAGTTACAACATTTGTGATTTATCTTATTGAGATTCCTCTTCAACCACACTGTCCTGAGCTGTGGAAATTTTATGTGCAGTGAACTTGTTGAAAAGAGATAACAGATTTCTTTTGTGGCTCTTTTTATTTTGAAAAGCTGCTGATCATTTTAGTGGGAGCATCTTACTTTCGAGAAAACATAAAATGAAAATACATTATTAGCCAGAGGCCAGAGTGGAATGTTAGTGGCTTGTGTGCCTCTGCTGGAACAGTTTTAGATGCCAGTTGGCCCGATTCAGGAACATTTTAGATTTTGTTTCTGAGAGGAAGCAGTGCGTGGCCATAAGCCACATTAAGTTCATTAGGTGCAATTGCTACATGACACAGTTAATATGGTGACAGAAATAAACTCTTCAGTGACTCAATTCTAGTGGTACCAATTTTAACCAATTTATCAGACAATTGAGTATGTTCTGCCTTTGGAATGGATTTAAAAAAAGAAAAACATGGTGCCCATTTTTGTTGTTGTTTGGTTTATTTGACTTTGCAGATACAGTTCAGTTTATGAAGATGTGGATATTGTATTCATGAAGCAAGTCAGTGTTGAAAACGGGGGTTGGTTGGTCTGTTGCTGGTGCTTAAGGGACGTTTTACTCACCAACCTAGAAATGTATCTAGAAGATGGTTTATGATGTGGGAAAGCATCTAATATATCTTGGAGGAAAACTCTCTGTGTGTGTGTGTGTGTGTGTGTGTGTGTGTGTGTGTGTGTGTGTGTATTTTTCAGTCATCTGTATGTTTGTGTAAGAAATATAAAGGTTAAAAATCACTAATCAGTAACATTGTACAAATTGGATTACAGTCATATTTGTTAAGTGCTGAGATAAAAGTCTGTGGTTTGTTTTTCTTCTGCAAATAATCACATTACTCCTATAACGAGGTGACACAGCAATATGTCACTTAACATATTTTTCCCGAGGAGCATTAACATTTATTATCTTAAAGAAACTCTGAAGTATGACTCTCTTACTCCATTTTAAAGATGAGAAAACTGAGTAAGAACAATGTAGAAAGAAAGAGAGCAAGGAACTACCACTGTGGGGGTTGTTTACACAATCTAGCCTTCAGTTGTCTACGTTTATCACTTGAAAGCAACATGTTCAGTTCTAAACTCACCTCTATGTTCCAAACTGTATATTCAGATAGTTATTGGTTATTTCTACCTGGTTTTAACTAAATCTTCCAGTTAGATTATACAGGCTGCTGAGGCACAGCAAGAACTACTCCTTGTGATAATGATTCAGGCAATATTAGATAAATATGCAGCTACAGTACGGGACCAGGCAGTAGCTAGTGTTAGTTAGTACTGAGTTAGTTCTGGTTACAGCTCTTGGTACTATGGTAATAACGGAGGCATATATATGGAACATATATCATTGTTTAGGAAAAAAGTGATCAAAACTGTGTTCCTGAAACACCAAAAGCAAAATCTTAGTTAAAACATAATCTGGTAATGACATGGGTCAGACTGATGTGTCTTTGCTAGTTCATGTGGCTAGTGTTTTTCCAGGTGGTGCCCGTTAGGGATAGAGAGAAATGTCTGTTGCTTCGTCCTGGAAACCTGGATATCAAAGATACTGATTCTCTTGACTGTGATTTTGAAATAGCTACATGAAATAAAGTCAGCTAATGGTGGACACAAGCTTTCTTTAAGTGCAGCACTTTCTGGAGACAGAAAGGCCTACAGTGAATGGCCTCCCTACATCCTTGCTGTGTTCAAGGTCCCAAATTCTTATTAAAGACATTTCTTGATACTGATACACAAACACATTCATCCAAGATAGATTTTTGTCCCCTTTGTAAAATTTTAAAATTATTTTGTAAGAAAAACTCATCTTAATTTCTAAAGCAAATGGACATTATTTTGAGGGGAGTAAGTATATCCTTACCTCTAGTTTATGAATTGACTACCAAGATTGTCCCACGGATAATAGCAATTCAAAAGAAATCTTTGTTTCTACCTAATCCACTGCCAAATGCCAACTGGTCAGCTCAGATCCAGGTTTCTGATTCGGCGGGAGTTCATCTCAGGTTTGTGAGCCAGGCTGATCCTAACTGGACTCGAGTGAAATTTTCAGTATTGCTACGTATCAGATGTTTTGGCAGTCGAAAAAGATAGATAAAAAAAAAATACAAGAGGAAACAAATCATTAGCAAATCATCGGACTAAATAGTTGAACCTTTTGAAAAATTGGGGTTGCATCTCTGCCTCAGACTGTCTTAATGAGGAGTCTGCTCTTAAATGAGGAGTAGAGCTGTTGCTTTAAACACAAGGTGATGATGATAATACAATTTTAAAGATCATTTTATTTCCAGGAGATAATTTGCAAATGCAGGTATTAATGGTGTGCTTACTTCAGGACTGATACCCAGGAAGTCTAAACGTGTCACGGTTCACACAATGAAATATTATAAAACCAAGCCTACCATATATCATTTTCTAATATTTCAATTCTGAATTCTACTAAACCAGATGGGCTCTTTCTCCCTTAAGACTATAACTAAATGAATATCTTATCATGATCCATCTGAAAATAAATGTGTGTATATATGTGCATGCACACAACCATACATTTGTTTGTTCTTAGTTGCATTTGCCTTCAGAAGCGGGTTGGGGAACCCTGGGCTATCACTTGCATTTGAGTGACACTGCCATTGGGTCGTTGCAACGCCTCTGGACAGAGTAAATGCTGCTGGCGGCTGCTCTGTGTGTACCATGATGGAGCTGTGGGTTTAACTGGGCCTCCTTCTGAGCTGGACCCTTTACCATGGGTTCCCTCTGGTTCCTTTCTCGCTGTCACAGGGCTGGAAAACCCAATGATCAAGTTAGATACCCAGCCGTGGTTTCATGCAATAGTGAAAACACATATTTTTTACAAAGTGGTAAAAGTTTAAAAGAGTGTGTTTATAGATGAACAAGTTGGCTCCCCATTTTATTTCCCTTTTTTTTTTTTTTACATCGACCCTTTTGAGATTTAACAGTCTTTGCCAGGAACATACATAGTACTGGTATTGTATTAAGTAGTGAATATCAGGGGCAGTGGCCATAATATAGATGCCTGTACGATGTGCTTTTAATTCTTAGGGGAAAAAAACAAGATTGAATAGCTTTGTAAATTCCTATTTTCAGGACTTCTATGCAATGAAAAATGCCCGTCCTTTTCCTAGAACTGGTGAAGGGAGATAAGTCGCCTCTCATTCACTTGAACTCCCAGTGCAACTGGTTTTGCGTGCCGGAAGTCATTTAAGACAGTTTTGTTCTATGTGCAAAAAAAGCAAAACAAGAGAGTAGTTTTGAGAAATCCAGGCCTGCTAATGGCTATTAGGCACCTGTTTATTGTGCTGATGTATTCTAAAAAAAAAGTAAACATTTTGGGCAACATAACTTCATCATATCCAATCCAACTATTGAATTATAAAATGTAGCATCTGCGTTTTCTTAAGAAGTAAATACATTTAAGGATCTGCTGTGACAAATCAATATCAAAATGTGTATAAAATTACAAGGACAAATAGAATGTTGTTTTTGACTGGTTTGTGTATATTGAAACTATATTATTTTATGTGAAGTATGTGTAATAGAGCATTAGATTTGAAAACTCTGTGTTGAATATCATTTCTGACAGCGTTTTTTAGGGTCACTAAAATTCCAATAATTCAGTCTAGAATTGAAGTCGATTCCAGAGAAAAATTTAATATAGTCTGCTTGCCTGCCAGCTTCAACATAGTTTCAGAGCATTGAAATGGTTTGACACATTGAAATATAAAGTGCATTTGTCATATCTATTGGTGGAGTATTTTATGTGATCGCATCTAACAAAGATCAAGTTAGAGCAAAACTTACACCGTGTTTTATGTGTTTGTGAAGAGGATTTTTTTTTAATGGTCCTGATTTGATTTAGTACAAAGTCCAATAAATGAACCTATTCCTAGTAATAATAAAGAAACACATTGCCTGAACCAATTTGGAAATGCAGTGGAACAACTCTAAATTACCTCAATCATTGGCTGTTTCGAGGACCCATATGTGTTGAGGATTGTGTCACAGAAGGGATACTTCCTAAATGAGCATGAGGTTAGAATGTAGTTTCAAATTCTGTCTCCAGCAAATAGAAATTGTATAATTAGAAGAAAGCTTTTCAACATTTGAACCTCAATATTCTCATCTGTAAAGTGGGAGTATAATAATAAGATTGCAGGGTTTTTTGTTTATTTTTTGTTTGGGTGAAGGTTTCAGATGTTACGCGTATAATCCTAACTCAATGCCTACCACGTAGCAGTTATTCTCTAAAAACCTTTATTTTTATGGCTTCTGGGAATTACATTCATAGAATGAAATCTCAGAATATCCACGTAGTAGCGTACCAGGAAATATTGAAATGAGACTCCAGTATAATTTCTTACCTTTGTAAGAATAGATCTTACCTTTGTGCAACAATGCTGTTTATGAGAGTATACAAATCTCCTTTCATTTTTACGTTTATACAGTCATGTACACATAACCTTTTATGTATAACTCAGATGTTGATTTTAATAGTTATAAATATAAGTAGACCAACATATACATACAACTCGAACACCAGTGCTTTATAGGAAGACTATTTCTATGTCCTTTCTAAGAGCTCCCAGTAATGGTAGTTTGCTGATATGTTTACACTGTATTTTGTTGAGTGAGGAATTTTGTTTAGCAGAAGTGATTTGAAGACCCTAATTGTTTAATATGCAATTTATTTAGCAGATATCATTTGTTACATACATTTATATACATACATTATTAACCAAGACTACATGTGTATATATATGTGTATATATATATCTTTATTTGAATGCTTGAAAATATTAAATATTCTTAATATTTAGCCTCCATATTTTCACATATGACTGATTCATGACCTACCCATACAACATAGAAAGATATGAAGGGGTCATAAATTCAGTATACAATGAATAACTGAGATTAACATTTCCCACAGTGTGTTCTACTGAAGTGAAGCTCCACAATGTTAATAATAATTGTTTAAAAGTTTTCCACATTGAAGTAAGTTTGTAAAACATTTGGTTAAACAATTTTTACATTAGAATTTCTTAAAGCTCATTGCTAAATTACATAGTAATAGACCATGGGAGGGTTGTGAAATGCTGTTTCCTTTTTCAACACAAAAGCCTTTTCAATTTTTTTGAGAGTACTTTAGAGCATTAATAATCATTAGAACATACTTTGGGAAATTCAAATTTAAATGGAATGTGCCACATACATTTTGGTATCAGTAGGCCCAATCGGAAGGAAACTGTACCAATTATTTGAACAGAGAGAATTTAATATAGTAAAAAAAATTTTTCTACTAGGTACACTATTGTTAACTAGTAACCGGAGGGTAAAATGAGAACACTGACTTATCACATAGATGACAATTGTAGGAAGCAAGTACTACCTCCGGGACTCATGGGATAAGAGAAGAGGTTGGCATTACTACGTTCTAGAATCTTGGAGGAGAGATCCCATGAAGCTGAAACTCAGACCTCTGGAGATGGGACCTTGGCTGGCTTCTGCTGGTTTTTCTGAAGAGGCAAGCAACGAGGCTGATTCTGCAAGTGTTAGAAAAACTGCAGCCTGTGTTCAGCTACTGCCCGTGGAGGGAACTGCCAGGGTTGGGAGGAAGAAGCACTGCTGGGGTGATGCTAACAGAACCAGAAGGAAGCCCAGAGAGCAAGTCCCTCCTTCCTCTTTCAGCCTTGCAGTCTTCCTTCAGTACCCGCTGTGCCAGAGCCTAGCATGGTGCAGCTGGGCACGCAGAAATGTGGTTTGCAGAGTTCTCAGCCCCAGCACCCCAGGCCAGAGCATAAAAGGATGATTTTGAGGCTGATCACAATAGCTTAATTGGCACAGTTGCTTTATAAGAATTGAGGCTCTTATAAAGAAATAAGTATTTTCAAAATGGTCCTGTGATCATTGTAGATTAAATTTGCTATAGTAATTCACAAAGCAAACCAACTCACTTTATAATTTATATCCCCAGGAGCAATATTCCATTATTACATTAAAATTCCATTATTAATGTACAGGTTCCCCAAAACAAATGGAAGGGTTAGTTCGAATTTACTTTGAATCATTAAAAAATACATTGTTGAAAGCCTGCACCGTTCCTAACTTTTTAATGCTATTCAGCACATTTCTTTTATTGTTTCCTGGGATTCCTATGCAGAGAAGCATTTGAAATTAAATGCACAATGGATTCAAGCAGCAAGATACTGTGCTACTGAGAATCTGTGAGACACTGCTGTGATGGTAAGGTTACTTCCCTTACAGAATACTTGGGTATTTGACAAACTTTGTGGGTTATTGAAAGGGTACGTCTTATGAGTCATCAGTCATGATGAGCATTGCAGTCATACAAATGCAATAGGAAAAATGAGAATCTCCTTCTCTGATCCTTACATTTACTTAACGCTGCAGCTATAGGAGTTTTTTTACAGGCATGTTTTGAATTTACCTTATATTTGGTGTTTGTGTTAAATTCTACTTATTGGCAAAATCCAGTTTGACATGTTCAATAGCCCAGTAGAAAGCCACGCAAATTAAAAGTCAAGATAATTAAGAAGGTAACTCCGAATATGAAAGCGGCCTCGTCAATAGAATATGCAATATCTAGAGAGAATATGCACATTAGGGTAGGTTACAATGCTGTAATTAAAAGATGCAAAAATTTGTACTAAAATGAAAAGAGCCCTGAAAATACAGGCTGTAGAAGAGTTGACTTTAGAAGGTGGGGAGAAAGGGAGTTCACGACCATAGCAAACCAATCAGGGATAGAAGAAAATAAGATTCCTATTCCAAGGAAGATATGAGAGAATAGAATTTGAAGAACAAATAGTAATAGTAACATTCCTAACATTATCGGATGCTTACCATGGCCTGGTATTGGTTTGGAGTGCTTCCGGTGTAATAAGGAAAAGGTTAGTGCTGTAAAGGGATTGGAGAAAGGTCCCGAAGGCTGTGGATGGAAAAAGGAGTTTTGGCTTCGACTTTTGGAGGGTTATTTGGGACTTTTGAGAGAACCAGTTTAACACAGTGAAAATATTAGAAACTAGGATTCAGATGTTTAAGGGGAGAGGATTTCGTAAGGAGGTAGATGAAGTGACTTCAGGCTACTCTTCCCAGAGGTTTGTCACTAGAGAAAGGAAGGTCATATGTGCAGTTCTGTCCATTCATGCTTCGTGCTTATGACTATAAGTGTGCTTAAAAATTCAGAAGGTGATCATATAATGCTGCTGTCATGAGACATCTCTTCTGAGTCTGAGATTATGGTTGACCACCAGATTCTTTGGCTGGATGAAGCGATGTGATTATGAAAGGGACTGTATGTGTCCTATAAGGTGTTCAGTCTTAACTAGAGTAGAGACATTGAGTAAAGAAAGTACCTGAGAAATGCGTGCCATTTAGAAATCATCCATATGAGTTACTGGAATATGCAAATAACTTTGAAAGCAGTTTTTTGCTGGTTTTTATGTAAGATGGTCATCACTCTATCTTGGTTATATTACATGTGATCTATGAGATATTTGCTTTGATATAAACTTTGGTTTCTGTGAGTAGTGGTTTATAATTAAGACATGTATAGAAAATGTTATGAAGGTGATCTGCAACTCTGATGATTTAGCCTAACTCACTGTTATGAATAAATCTCTCTGTTAGTTCCTTGGTTTGTAAGTTAAAGTCTATTTTATAGACCTTAAAAGGTCTTTTCTGGTAAAAGAACCTCTGTATTTTAGCAGATTCTTAAGGTTTGTAGCAAATGCTTCAATAGTCCTGTTTCAGTACCCACTTTTTGCAATACACAGATGGGAATCTCACCTAAATCGTCATTTCCTTTGAAGAATTAAAAAATCGGGTTTAAGATTGTTTGTAATGTGCTTGGATGCCTTTAAGTGGATTTTTGGAGGAAACCACTCACAATGCCACTGTGCTCATTAAGAGCAGCTTTGCAGTTGAGCCACAGAGGGGTTACACGTGAATAAGTTTACTGAACTATTTCTGTACATACTTAGTTGATAATTTAGAAGTTGAACAGTGTACATGCTATTTTTTGCTATCCTTGTTTGATTTCATAACAAGAGTTAACCCTTGTTAAGAATTGTGTGTAGTAATTTGCAAACTTTCTCAAGAAATTCCTAACATGAGCATGCGTTGTGGTTCAAATTGGAATAAAATACAAATAATTTCTGAAATAAACAAACATATACTCACATGCACACATGTATGCATATATATTATATGTATATACAGACATGTAAGTATGCATATGTAACCTCCCCCAATTTATTTGATGGACTACTTATGAATATCTTCTTTTAAAATACCTTATAATAAATTACTAAGGTAAATATTTTATTAGGGCAATGTTAGCAGCTTTAATAAACTCTAAAATTTTCAATAGCTTAACACAGTTTCTTTTTTCAGAATTTTCCAACATGCATGTTACTGTTGGACAGGAAGTTACTGCTTCTCGCAGTCATTTCAGAAACCTAAATTGACAGAAGCGATGCAGGCTTCCAGAATCACTCTTAGTGTTGTCTCTATCCCAGTTAGCTAGAAGCAGAGAAAAACAAGTAGCATCATCTGGGGGCGCTTATGATGGGCCAGACCTAGAACTAGCACTCTGTGACTTCTGCTCGTTCTCTGTTGGCTGGAACTCAGTCACATGGCCACATTCAGTTGCAAGGGCGTCTGGAAACTGTAGTTCAACTCTATGCCCAGGAAGAAGACAAAGTATTTTGGTGTGCTACCTGTGGCCAAAGTATTTAATAAGTACTGATTTTTTTGAAAGTTTTAGTAGGTCATTACTTTGTAATATAAATTCACCTATAAAATGTTTTCTGTAATTATCTACAGTCCTAATGCATATAACAAATATATAGCGATATATATTAGTATTGCAGCATTATTTTTGTATTGTGGAGACAAAGGGGATTCAAGGCCAGAGGAGATTTTGACTCGTCTAAGGAGGTCATAGTCAAAAAAGATTTGAGGGCTATTTCTGTACATCTAGAGTTACCGCAAACTGGTTACTAAGAAGCGTACCTGAGGACTGTACCTCTACTGAACAGGGGTCACTTGCCATTTCTAAAAGTGTTTACTATCAAGACATATAAATAGCCTTGCTGTTGAAATTTATGTTAGCTGGGATGCAGCAGTTGTCTGTGTAAGGCAGAGTCCGGTGTTAATGGTGTTTTTTTAAGTTACTGTGCTGTGGTGACTTAGCTTTGATTGTATTTATGTTTTGCAAAAATCAAGAGCTTTTTGAAGACTCATTCCTTAGATGATAATGTGGAAATCTGCCTATATAAGGACATAGATTTTTGAAAGAGAACAAATAAAATCCCATTGAAATTGAAAACTAGTTATTTAGTATAAATTTGCATATTTTATTTAGTAAAGTCATAATTAATAGTTTCATTGATATTATTAAATACTTGAAAGTAATTTTTGTGTGATAATCAATACATGACCCCAGAAGTGAGTGAAAGCAACAAATTAAATTTTCAGTTTCGTATTCTTCCTTGATAATTTTCTGCATTGACTCATTTTTTTCCCTTTTCGCTTCCGTATCAACCAAAGCAGAAATAGCCTAAATTTGTTCTCTCAATATCTCTATAATTTAGTCAGGGTTGAGGAATAGATAGAGTTATGATTACATACAGGTGATAACTCTGTTACGATTTCTTTGAGGGCAATGTTGATACCAGAATTAAAGGAGACCTCAAATTTGGAGGCACATATTCCAGGCCAATTCCCCATTTTCTTGTAGGGAGTGTGTCGAATGACTCCCACATAATGAATTTTTCTCTCCCAGTTCAAATATTATGTATCCTATTTAATTTTCACATATTCAAAAATAATTTAATATTACATAATATTATGGTATTTTCAACATAAATAGGCAGTATTATGAACAAATAGCTTTAGATATGGGAATCATAGTACTTAAAAGAAAAAATATTTTCAAGTAATTATTTCAAAATTAATTGACTTAACACCATCTATAACATTCTAGAATGTTTATAGCTAGTCCCCACTTTCCTTCAGGAAGAAAGTAACTATAAATATGGTACATGTTACATTTACAGAAAATGTTCATCTTGCTTTCGTATTCCTTTCCTCCCATCCTCTTTAAAACACCTCATCACCCACTGATTTTCTTCCAATCACTCTACCTTATGTTGGAGAAGGCGAGTTATATATTTCAATTTTTTAGCTATAGAATCTACAAATTACAAATTAAAAAAAAAAACACGTTTTGTTGTACATATGCTTGTTATTGCAGTAAGATCAACAAAATGTTTAGGAGCACAAATAAATTCATTAATTATCTTTTGTATCCAGGGCAAAATATAGCAGGCCAGTTGAAAAATGAATTGTTTACTTTTGGAGGGGCTGGGAATAAAGAACAATGAAACTCCCAAATAAAAGTAGTTGGACCTTTTTGCTGTGGATTTGAAAATAAGTCCAGAAGGCTGAGCTTAATATAACATGTGGCAGGTGGCCTGCGTTTGCCTGGAGAATTCCTTTAGGGCAAGACAGCTCAGCAAACACATAAATCCTTTTTTCTCTGTTATCTAGTAGCACATTTAGTTGCCATGGGGATTTTATTTATGCAGCAGATCCTCTGCAGTTTAGTTTGTGCCTAAAGTTTAACCGTACAGCTGTTACCGTAAATGCTACATGGCAATATTTTCCAAACACAGACCCTAGAACAAAAAGAACATTTTCTTCCCAGCATTGATTTTCCTTTTTATGTTCTGTAACATCTTAGAGTATTACTATATACCAGGAAAACTTCACAAGTTCCAGCCAAGCAGTTGATACCATTTACTATTCCTTAAATTGTTCAATTGAAAATAAATTATATGAAAATGTGGCCTATAGTTTGCAAGATTAAATGAGTGGCTTATTTTTATATATTTAAGGTGATTTAATTTTTCCCACTATTGTTAGTTCTTAAAGGAGTTTAGATCAAATGATTATACAGAAATACTTGCTACTGTACAACTTCTCGCTTCCATAGCTCTTCGAATACCACCCCCCACCTCCCCAACTAGTTTTAGTGGAGGAGGAAGGAAAGAAGACAAGGTAGAAAAATGCTGATTGCTGTCACAACAATCAAGGGATATCTGAGTTTCTCCAGCTCAGGGCTAGGTCCTGGTTTGGACTGGATTGCGTTTGGTTAGTCTTGATTTGTACTATACCATATAAATCACCGGTATGTCTCCTTTGTGTGAACAGCATGGATTGGTCAATGAAAACGGGAACTGATACTTTTAGGTGGAGTGCATAAAATTACGTCACACGATCTGTGTCACAGTGTATCAGGAAAATGACGACAGGAGAGCTTGAAATCCAGGTAAAGTTGCTCCCTTTGATGAAATGTGAAGCATTCAGAAGCAAGATATATTGTTGACCTCTTCCTCCCACCTTACGTTTCTGGTATGTGATGTTGACTGTGTCAGAGAACCATCGAGACATCATCCTTACAGATGGTTCAGCTCTAATTAGAGGGTCAACCTATACAATTTGCAGTGATAAACTAAATGAAGGCTTTCTGTTTAATGCCATATATTCTTGGCAGTAACCAAGCCGTTTAACACTGAAACTGCATTGCTATAGTAGCATAGTCCGCTAGGAACATAAACCTTGTAGATGTTTCTTTATCATAAATGGCTATATAAGTCTGAAAATGAACTTTGGTGTGAGTACTGGAATAAATTAGGATTGAAATGGCTGCTCTTCACAAGTTATGTCTACTGCATGGTTGCTGTGGGGCATTGAAGGCCCCATACCTCCTATGAGAAGTGACACAATCTCTTGCTATTCACTGCAATTTTTTAGCAAGTGTTTCATGCTACTTCTAAAGGGGTATTGGAAGGCAAACATATATGCTTCCTTCTACCCATATCATCAACAGTAATGTTCAGGCATTCAGTGGTCATTGTGAAGTCATTTCTTGAAAGAAGTCAGCCATCTCATTGATGTATTAGAGCATTGCTACGCCAAGAGTGGTCCATGGACCCAGCAGCATCGGGCGTCGGCATCGTCTGGGAGCTTGTTAGAAATGCAGAATCTGGGCTCTCCCTCCCCCCACATACTCCATAAGCATCTGCACTTTGACAAGCTCCCCAGCTGATTCTTACGCTGTTAAGCTTGAGAAGCATTGGTGTGTGAGCCACAAAACTAGAGCTAAAACTACACTTAGGATTATTGTGGAAAGGGAGCATGGCTTCATCAGCTATTTTGGGACCTCCTAGTAGCAGAACATCTTAGCTCCCTTTTCTCTCTCTCTCTCTCTCTCTCTCTCTCTCTCTCTCTCTCTCTCTCTCTTTCTCTCTCTCTCTCTCTCTCTCTCTCTCTCTCTCTCTCTCTCTCTCTCTCATACACACATACACACACCCTCAATTCTCTGTTCATTCTTTTCTCCCTCCAGCCAAAATGATCTTTGAGAAATATAGGATGACTAGCCATTACCAACTCAGAATGTTTGAGTCCCTCTCGCTTTGTCTTTTGCTCCAATGTACCTCTGTGTGCTCATCTCTTGACAGTCTGGCCTATGAGCCCTGATTCACAATCCCAACAAATGAACCACTGTGTCCTGGACACATCAAGTCTTTACAATTTCATGCCCTTTCATATGCTAGTTTCTCTTCTGAGACTATCCTTTTATTTTTCACCTGACAAACTTCATACTTGAAAATCCAGTTCCCATGTTTTCTAGATGAGGCATTCAATTTTTGGCAAACAGGATTAGCTGTAGGGTATGCAAAGCTCTGCTAGAATATACGTCACACCATATTTATTTATTTACTTCAGGTCTGACTGCCTCACTAGATTCATTGCTTCTTAAAGACAATATTCTTATGCAATTTACCTTTGTATTACCAACTCCTAGGGAAGTATCCATCTCATATCATGTGCTTGTTAAGTGCTTGTTAAATGGATGTGTGCCAAATCCATTTAAAAGGACACCTTTTTACCTTTTTAGCAATCACAACTGCTAATAAACTGAGACATCAGTCCACTCTCTCTCTGCCATACCTTTTATTAAGAAAAATATCTTTCTGTTCTGAGAGAATCATGTAAGATATTGTGGAAATAGGGAGGATAATAAAAGGCCACATATAAAGTAGGGTATGAAAAAGAAAAGGGCCTGAATTGAAAAATTACTGAAGCTTGAATGCTCAATTACAGAGAAACTGGTACACCGGAGAAAACCAAGAGTGAGATATAAATGGGTTCCAAGGATTTGATTATACTTAATGTGAAAATTGTATCACCCTTATTAGGGGTAGAGGATCCATCAGGCATCACTTTGATACTCGGTTGAAGATTTGAAGTTTATTTTTGAAATAACATATACCTTTCTATGTGTACCTTAAAATAGTGTACTTTGTAAGTAAGATGTCCTTATGTACAAATGATACTGCAATGCTAATAGTATTAATAGAGAGGGAAATGAACACATTGCATTTATTCCAATATAAATAAATCGTAGTGGTTTCTATCAAGCTATGACTGTTTCCTGTTTGTATAAATGTTTGCATAGAAACAGCACAGGCTGTAAGGAATGCACTGATGCTTTTGGACTAGACACACTACTGGACATTTTTACCTTGATTGCCTTACATCTGCTGCCACAGTTTGAAATCAGGTGATATTTCTAAGTTGTACTGTGGAACTAGGAAATGACAAGATTCAGGATTTCTTTGGTAGCAGTAGAAGTGGGAAATTTGAACTACGTGGCCATCACCTTTCTTTAGAAGAGAGAAACTTTAGCTGGACTTCTCAAACCTAATTTGAATAACTAACAAAAATAAGGCTAGTAATGCCTGGGATGAGACATTGCCGTGGAAATTAATGACATTTCGAATTATATTGTGCAAAAGAAAAGTCAAACGAGTGTTTTGGATTTAGGTTCCAATAAGGCTGTTATCAGAAATGTTGGGCATGTATTTTAAGGAATTTGTCGTTCTTAGAATTCTCCACCTGATCTTAGGCAACTAGTAGGTACGAACTCACTAATAGGTACTAACCTTATTTTTGTGTGCTGGGAAGGAGCTCAAATGTTGCATTGCCTTCAGGTTTCACTCTTACCACAAAGTTTGGTCTGAAATACTCTACAGGTATTAAGGAGATTGAAATGGTGAAGTGTCAGCAGGAGAAACAAAGACCGAGGGGAAAAAGATGGAGACTAAAACAATGTGGCGCCCTTTACCAGAGAGAAATGTTTTCTTAAGTCAATAATAGATGACATACAGATTTTTATTGTGGAACTCTTATTCATAAAATCATTGGAGTGAAGGGTTTGTATTCAGTTATGTCGAAGCTGAAGGAAACAAAACAAAGTGATATTATTACTAATTAACACTTTGGGAATATTAGTTATTTTTAAGGAAGTATCTATAGAAAACTTGAGAAATCCTGGCTGGGCTGTCACTGCTGCCACGGAGAAGGAATCCTTTTCTTTGGAATGTAAAGGACTGTCAGAAATAGTACTATAAATGATCAGTGATGGTGTGTTTTAGTGGTTACTATCGATAATCACTGTGCACATATGGGGCACAGAGTTTCAGAAACTCAATGAAAATCAAAGATTGCTGGAGAAATAACGGTAAGCTTAAAAACAGATACAGATAAGATAAATGCAAACTAAAGGAGAGAGGAAGATTAGTAGTCTGAAGTATATTCTGCTGCTGAGTTTCTTTTTTGGCAGCCTCAAGAAGAAGATCAATTAGTATTAATATGCTGAAATCCTTAAGACTGGCAGTGTTTCCTGTAGAGGTCTGTAGGGGAAAGACCGTGTGTATTTCTTTGGGAAACTAGAGTATTTACTGAAACCATTTTTCCCTAATACCATCAGAGTAGATGTTGGGCACTAACAGATGTTCCTGCGGTACCTGGAATGAGAAAGGGTACCTCTCTGATATTGTAGAGGCAGCGTGGCATGATAGATACAGGGAAGGAGGAGACTGGGAAGCCAGAAGGCACTTGGGTCCAACTCCTGTCTCTCTAACTATCTGAGGAAATTTGAGCAAGTCATGTCATCACTCTGTGCCTCAGTTTCCTCAACTGCAAAATGGGGATACTAATGCTACTAACCTCCAAACAGTGGATTATATTTACTATCACTTAGAACAAGGTTTGACATGTACTAAATGCTCAATAACATTATTATTACTCCCTCTACTAAGAAATAAGATTTGAAAGAGGTATGTTGATGGATAAAAGATACAGAGAAACATGAGATTGATAAATGACTGTATCCTCAACAAAAATGAAACCTCTCTGAAGACTAATGTTTGGAGGAAACCTTAACGCAGCAGAGAAAATTCATAGGCTGGGAATATTCCAAGGCAGAATATTTAAATAAGAGGGCAAGGCACTGTCTTTTAAGCAAGGTTTATAACGCAGTGTAAAACAAGAAAGGTGTTTAAATACAGTAATTAATTTTGGAAAGGAAGCGATGTTATAGGAAGAAAAGGGCAATGATGAATTACACAATATAAAAAAGTGAAGTTATGACTGCTTTTCAAGGCCAATGGCAGGGAAAATGCCTTAGGAAGCTGCTGGTGGGGGGCGAAGAGGGGGCCATTTAAAGTCAATTTTTGATGGAATTAGTTTAAGAAGCCAAAGAACTACCTACATTAACAGGATGAGGGGAAAGGAGGGAGACGTATTAAAAGATGGAGAAAAAAGAATATACAGTTTCTTTCACTAAAATATTAGCTCCTTGAGCGCAAGGACATTTATCTTCTTTGACTTCCCAGTGCCGAGGTCTGTGCTTATCGTATAAGGGACACTTCAAAAGTATTTAGTGAATTTATAAATGCATGAATCCAATATATTAATTTAATGGATTAGGGAATTAAGTTTATTAACAAACAACTTCCTCTGAGCACTAGACAGAAGTAGGTCATGTATAAAATTTGATGTAACTCTTAAGTTGAAACAAATATGGAAAAGTGAAATTTATTGTCAGGAACAGAATTAGAAAATTCAAGAGTTAAGTTAAAGAATTAATGTGGGAGAATTTCTCAGACAAAATTATGCAAGAAAAAGAATGAGAACGTTTTCTGCTTAAAATTCTATTAAATAGAGCGATAGTGAGGATATAGAAGCAAAAGGGCTGATAGAGAGGTCAAAATGTCATCAGTATGAGAAGAGGCAGAATTTATAAGTGAGGATGTTACCCACCTCTGAACTTTGTGCAGAATTGACTATTTCATTGAAATTGTTTCAGAGGTCCCCAGGGTGTGTTCCTTAAATGGAGAAAGACAAATGTCTGTGAAACATAGTTCAGTTGCTTTGTTTCATAAATTGAAATCCCTGGATGTGTTCCGACTCAGGGTGCAAAATATTTGTGGGACAGTTATGGCAACGTCTAGGAGTAGGGGTTATAAGTAAGAAACAAATCCTTAAACTATAGCTATTATAATAGCTATTAGGAAAGAGATTCACAGACTACTTAATTAAAGAAAAAACTTGTTATTAGATGGGTTGGTTAGTTAGTTTTCATGAAGAAAATATATTAAAGAACATTAAGGATTTTTTTGGTGCCATCCCTTCAGATTATCACTAATTTGGGCAGCATGGTTTGTTAAGAGCACTGAACACAAATGGTACCTGGTGTTGCTAGTAAATTAGAAAATGATAAAGGTTATAAGAAGAGTCACCATTTAGCCTTCAGCTGCATGCATGGGCCATGGATTCTCCATTAGAAATTAAATGGCAGATTGAAGCGCCTTGTATAACAGCATGCTGGTTTTCAAAATACGGTTTTCCAGTGATGATCAACTGATAAAATTTAAAAATTAATGGAAGCTTTTTCAATTGTATGCTTTTGCTAATATTTTTTCTCAATGTTTAATATTAGCCACTCCTTATCTACTTGCATGTGACACTAAAGGACAAAAAAGGACTGAACAATATGCATTCTACTGCATACATTCTTTAATTCCTTCGACGTATTTAGTGAGTATCTACTACGTGCCAGAGAAAGGCCCATGGCTTTCCTGTGCTCAAAAATTGTCTAGAAATGTTAAAAATGCAGATCCTCAGATATCACACTGATGTGGTTTCTATTAGGTGTGTATTGGGTGGGATGGGGAGGAGGAAGATGGTGGCGGTCTGGAATATCTATTTATCACACACTCTGGTGACGGTGATGAATGTGGTTTGAGAAACACATTGAGACTCATAGGCTAGTGGAAGATACAGGATTACTGCTATGCTGGAGGAAGTTGGGGTGGGTGTGTGGTAGGAGTACAGAGCAGAGGCACCTCATCCAGGGCATGGAGGAGGGGAGC
Source organism: Rhinolophus sinicus (assembly GCF_057876585.1). Classification (NCBI taxonomy): domain Eukaryota; kingdom Metazoa; phylum Chordata; class Mammalia; order Chiroptera; family Rhinolophidae; genus Rhinolophus; species Rhinolophus sinicus. Next base: position 120,033,298 of record NC_142503.1, on the reverse strand, counting down.
CCCACAGGGGAGCCCCACACAAGGATTTCCCAATGCAAGAGGCATCAACGTACAAATGGTGATGGAAAGGCCTTGGCTAGGATGAAAGGGCTGGGATGGGGGTACGGTAGGGAGAGAAGGGTGGCAGAGAGCTCCAGACAGAAAGCAAACAGGTGAGGAGACTGACAGCGTGTGCCCTTGCTGTACTTGGCAGCTACCTCTTGCACTTCACATTGTACCAAAGTTCAACAAGCAGGTACTGATCAGACTCCACTTACCATTAAAGATAAGACTTGTTCCCAACCACGGAGAAGCTTGTGGCTGGGGACATGTGTGTAATCATGTAATTTAAGTGCTTTAAATTTGTGAAAAACTTGTTGGTGACAAAAATATGTTACTTGTTGGTAATACATCTAAGCTATCAGACATAATCTATACACCTCTGACTTCACCACCCAATTTGAAGGGCCAAAACCACCTTAGCAGTACTGTTGAAACTGCCTGGATTTCCCCTGATCCCATCCCCTACTGTGATGTCCTGACTTTTGGGTTTATTTTTCCCTGTTGTTGATTTTTTTTTTTTTTTTTAAACTCTCAGTAAATAATTCGGAGCAAATTCTTTGGGTTTTCCTGTATTACCATCACATCCTCCGTGAATCACAGTTTGGTTTTAGCTTTCTTTGTCTTGTTTCTAATTTTAAGTGTGATTTTTTTTTTTTTATGTTTAACCGTAGCTGTAGTTTTTTCATAGATATTTTTCATTTAGTGAAGAAAGTCTCTTTTTATGTTGAGTGTGCTGTGTTTTGTTGTTAATGGTGAGTTTGCATGGAGTCTGATCAAGTGGTTCTTCTGCATGTACCGATGATATCTTCTGATTTTTAACCTTTAATCTATTATTGTAGTAAATTACATTGAAAGATTTTTCTAGTATTGTAATTTTGGTATAAAATTAACTTGGTCATGAGATTCCTCTGTTTTATACACTGCAGGATTCGGTTTTCTAACATTTTGTTGTGACACTTTTATCCTTTATTAGACTATTATAAAGTGACACCCTTTTAAGGATTTATTAATGGTTACATTCTTACTTGGAAGAGCCTCTTGCATCCTTAATATACAAGAATTCAAGAATTTTATCAATTTGGTTGGGCCATGTAGGTCAACTTTTATTCAACACTCTTTGACAGTGTTTACAAGTGCTATACACTAGTGTCATATCAAAATATTATGCTTGTTAAATATATTAAATACTAAATATACAGCGATTTAATAAGACAACTCTTACTAGAATTTGTTCTTGTTCGTCAAAACTCGTGTATTCATAAGAGAAAGGAGACATCATCTGGGACATAAAAACAGTCCTGCTCTGTAGGTTAAGGGATTCCCCCTCCATGCGCCCCTGTTTTGCCCACGACCAAGTGCCTTTTCCGATTTTGCCATTACCCAGGATCTCAGCCCCTCTCATTGCTTAGTCCCTTGGCTCTGTTTCCTCTCCTCTGGGTCGCCTCTGTCACTTACATTACTTTGAGGTTCTTCCTCCAAACAAGCCCTGCTACAGGAAGGACAATAGTCTGCCTCTGCTCCTTTACAAAATGAGTTCACACTCTTCACATTTTATAGGTCTGGGTACTTATTGCCTTAGAAACCTGGCAGGTGCTGACCATAAAAACAAACATGGCCAAGTTCGAAAGCTTCCTGAGTTCTCATTGTGTTGGGCTCTAGTTCTTTACTCTTTTCAGAGATTAAAATGGACAGTCCCAGGGCTTTATTATTGAGGATGTGGCTCATCTCCCTAAATCCTTACTCCATAAAGACATGCAGTTTTCTGGATCCACTAAAGTCTGTCTCCCCCTCCTTCCTCCATGGAAGATCCAGATACTCAAGGCAATAAATAGGCACTTTGTGTTCCTGAGAGTCCTCACTAAGGGATGCTTAGATTAACAAACTTCTTCCCAGACCAGGAAATATCTGGCCTGTGTCCACTCAGCAATTAAAATGGGGTCCTACCCCTGTTGGTAGCAGCGAAATGGGTAAAATTCTGCTTTCTCACAACTCTGAGAAATACACAAACCTGTCATGGTTTAATCTCAGCAATAAAATTTTGGAATGATTAGGATGGAAAGAAATGCATAAAAATTCATAAACTTAAGAACCTTGCTTAAATCCCAGAGGTACTATTTTTCGGTGAAAAGTTGAGGGCCACAACTAAAATAGTTGAAGAATGAGCAGAAGAAAAACAAAACAAAGAGAAGGAAAATTAATCAAATTGATTGTATATACTTTTCAAAAATGCATATTACATTTGTCTACCAAGAAATAGATGTGGGATCAATGTGGAAAAGTAATTTTTTGTTTCTCAATTAACAATACAAATTAAACCCCATTATAGGAAGCCTCAAGAGATTTTTCCATTTTTCTCATATACTAGAAGTTTATTGTGTTAAATATTGTTTAAATATAGTGTTAGGAATGAGTTGGAAACATTTATTTTATAAATGTATCTATTTTACAATAAACAATATTTGAGCTGAATGAGATACTTCAAAGAAAATTATTTGGAATTATGATTTCTGTGATTTATTTACATTAGAGTAGTGGAGGGGAGGGTGGATTAATATTTACATATTAAAAAATTCCATCAAATTCCATGGCCTATAAAGGAGTATAGGAGTTTCTAATCACCGTATTTTCCCAGCTAAACTGGTACCTGGCCAATATTGGATCCTCAGTAAATATTTGGAATGAATGAATAAGTTGAATAAACCCTGTCACTTCTTAGAGATGCTGCATCTATAAGGCAATGTCATTCTTATCTATGGCGGAAATCCCTTTTAGACAGAATGCTTCGCTCAGAAAAGTTGGTCATACTCACATCTTATCAAATACCATGTCGGAAAAAGCTTCTTTATGTGTATTCTCATTAAAATGGAAAATGGTTAGCCATCATCCGCCATATACTGTTTTCATCTCCTTATTGATCACCTTTGGCCTCTTTCCAAATAATCCCAGTACCATTAGGAATATCCCATAGGATTTTCTCCAGGTCTTTGTAACCTGGAGAAAAATCACCACAACAGGAAACAGCGGCCAGGATCTCTGCGCTCTGTTCTGCAGATCATTTGCTGGGTGGGGTGATGCGAAAGTCACTGCAACTCTGGGTTCCACTTACTCGTTGTAACCTCATTGGTTGGACCAGATCATCTTTAGGGTACTTCCATTTTACAATTCTGTGGATCTAAACAAAAGGATATAAGCTATTAATTTATCTCTTTTCTAGCTAATGATGAAAGTGCTGTAAGGAGGGAAATGGAGAAATAATTATGGAATTGATATTTAGGGACATCCTAGCCCAACAAATGTAAATGTTATTTTATAGCTTATCCAAAAACCATTGCAGTCATTTCCTGAATTAAAGAAGTTCTGTTTTCATCACTGGCTTTAAAGTGCCTATTCTTCAATATGTAGCCATAAGTAGAACTTCTGCATCATTTTTAAACTCACTGAAATTGGAAAAGGGTGCAATGTTTATGAGCTTGTGAAGAAACACCTGTTCTTTGAAGGAACCCATTTCAGTTGCCACATATGCTAATATTTTGATCTTCTTCACACAGTTTAAAAATGCCCAAATGATTTTAGTCTGGTTTTTAGCAATTGTAGTAGTTTTAAAATTCACCATAGTTATGGCAATAGTATGTCACTAGCACATTTGGGGGTGGGGAGTGTAGCAGGTATGTTCTTAGTTTGCAGAAGTGGAAATGGGTGTGTACATAGAATTGTTCTTCAAGAAGAATTATTTGTCTTTTGATGCCAAGAATATTAGTTACTTTGATACAATAATGTATGAATCACTGATTTGGTCAATAAGAGAATAAGCAATCATACTAGTCAAAGACATTTTAAAGATAAAATTGACTAGGAATTTTAAAACCCCTTGAACTAAGATTGATATATTTTATTCACAGTTTCATGGTTAAGCAACAGATCATCCCATCTGTTTATACCATGTTTCCCTAATGGCGTATAACATGTATTTTTGTCACTTTTAATTTAGGATGTTGTTTTTTTTCCCCACACTTGACGTAGAAGTACTACTGTTGGCTGAGTAGTCTCTGTTACATCTTTTTCTGGTATAGCCATTATAACTGATAAAAAAGTAATAGAAGTGTGTTCATGTCATGACATTTCTTTAAGAGGCAATTGCTTCTTTAAGGCTGTAACAGACCTTAGAGAAGGATTTATTTTACGTTTTTTTTAATTGAAATAAATTTTTTTCAGTTGACTGCCCGCTGAAATCGTCTTAAAATAAGTTAGTAATATACTCCCATATTTAGTCTCCTTAAGAACGTAGAACCACACACCATCTCTGCAGGTATAAACTATCCTTAGAGCAATGCAGGGCTTGCCAGGGCAAGTGAAGCTGTTGAGAAAATGAATGAAGGGGAAGAGGAACAGTCTTTGAACTCCAAGATTATTTTTCCTTTCCCTTGACATAAAATAAATGCATGAATGCATAAATTAACAATAAGTAAATAAATTAAGCATGATGTGGGTTTAAAAGTCATCGGTATTTCTGTTGCATCTGCGATTGCTTTGAAATCAATTATATGCCATGGCAGTATCTCCATTCCTATTTTATAATCACGTGGTGTGTTTTGGAACGTTTATGCCATTTGTGCAAAAAAAAAAAGAAAACCAAAAACCAACAAAAAGGTAAAAAGAACTTTATAGCAAGTGAAAGTGGGGACATAATTACTGTCTTATGCTTTTAGGAAGAGTTGGCTTCCTAGTAAATTCAGGAAAAGAGCTTTTGAATTGCTGCCATAAGATGCTGGGATTGTATTTATTATTCAAGTTCTTCGTCTCTAACATGCTAAATGTAGAAATGGAACCTTAGTGTCAATAAGTCTCATTCTTTACACCTACTCTTTATACAGCATCTCTCCCTTCCTAAAATTCTTGTAGAGAAGGCATCCCTGACAATTTGAAGCTTTGTTGTTAAGAGGCCTTGAGAAATTCATCCAAGCAGCCTTTCACCTTGAACAAGGACAACGAAAGCCTTCCCAGCACATGGGTATTTAGTCTCCCTTTAATGATGTCCAGAGAAGTTAAAACCACAGTGGGGTGAATCTGTGCTCACTGTTATGATGCGCTTTATTATCTGGCCCAAATTCCCAATGTTTGAGTTCCCTTGTTGTCCTGTTTACTTTTCAGTGCAGATTCTGTTCAAGCTTCAATACCAGGTTCCAAGGGAGTTTAGAGTGCAAAGAGAGTTTTTCCCTCCAGGAAAAACGAGTTTTCAGTCTCTCTTGTGTAATATTTTATGTGTTGAAGACTAATTAAGTCATCCATTTGTAATTAGGCCACTTTGTCTTCTACACTAAATAATCCAAATATTAGCTTCATTATAGATCTATTGATAATCCTTTAAACATTGGGCTTAAATAACCTCTTTTGATCCTCTCCAAATTCTCCAGCAACCTCTCAAATTGAGCCATCAGTTGTACCCAGCCATACATGTTCATTTACTTCTAAGTGGTCTAGCTATTATTTTCCAAGAGTTAAACAGATATTTATGAATTCCCTCAAATTATATAACAACCCTGAAGTTGAACCCCTTACTAGGTTTTACATGCATTTAATATAAGTGACAAACTGGGGGTGGGGTGTTGTATATCTGTCTCTCTGTAACTGGACATATTTTTAGAGGCGAATACTTATAAATTTGCAGTCCCTTTTTGTCATCTGATACTCTTAATGATAAAAAAAATACACCTAACTCACTGTAGCACTGGTGCATGTTCACACACACACACACACACACACACACACACACACACACACATACTGTTCTGTTACCTGCCAATTTGAGCCTGAATAAGTAAAAACCTCTGACTTAGCTGGTAAGGCAGGATGTCAAAAAAGCCACAGTAAACTGTGTTATACACCATTAGGGGAGCAAACTGGAAATATAATGTTTGAGCTGAGACTTGCAGGATCAACTGGGTTTTATCACACAGAGGAAGTAAGGAAAGGCATATTGGGAGCTGGCTCTTTAGGAAAATTGTGATTGATTGTAAGTGCTGGGATCCAAGTTGGTTGCAAGTGTTGGTTAACTGAGAAGAACTGGCCTAAGGAGCTGAAACCACAGGGAAGAAAGCGCCATTCAGCATTTTAAGTGGTTTGTATCTTAGATTAAACGTTAAATGATGTGCCAGTGGGATTGGAGGCTGGCGAGAAAGGGAGGAGTCTGGGAAACTGATAAGGAGTTTACCATGGTAATCCGTGCGGCACGATGAAGACCTTGGATAAGACAGTGGGAGTGGGAATGAACAGAGGTACAGATTCTAAAGGCTTGGTGACCAGTTGGATAAGGGCAATAAAAAGGCAGATCTGGAATAGCTGTGACCTTTTGAGCTTGGGCTTCTGAGTGCGGAAGTAAGTAAGTTTAAGGAGACAAAGGTAGTGGACTGTAGACAGAAACTAGAAGTTTTCATCTGGAGCTCGGGAGAGAGGTTAGAGATGGAAATGGAGATTGGTGGTTGAAATTACCAAGAGGTCATGTGAAGTAGGAAGATGAGGAGGGCACAGATGGAGCACTCAAGGAATACCTTCCTCAAGGAAGAGTGGTGAGAGGGAGGGGAAGCCAGGCGGCAAGTCAAGCAGCTCAAGGGAAGAGCCTCAGAAGCCAAGGAAACATGGCCGTGAAGGAAAGGACAGTTGACAGCGAATGTCTCATGCTACAGAAGACTGAAAGTGACAAGTAAGACGATTGGAAAACTATTTATTAGAGCAGTTTCACTGACCTGTCAGTGTCGGAAGCCAGATAACTGTGGTGTTAGGAGCAAAGAAGGACAGGAAATAACTAACATTTACTGGTAACTACTTCGCTGCAGGTATTTTATTAAGTCTTTTTTTGTTGTTTTCCTGTTTAATTCTCATTTAAACCCTGTGAAGGAGATGTTTTGCAGATGAGAAATTAAGTCTTAAATATTTAATAAGTTAACCAATATTCAATATCTAGTACATTATTACTCTTAAATTAGTTGGTCTATGAACATAATAACAAGATTGATCATTATTTTCTCAATAGGTAAATAAGACATTGTTCCAAAGCCCAGTTTTCATGTATGTTTTATGAAATAAAACTGGTAACACTATCTGTATTCCCCACTCCAGTACTGTCATCGTCATGCAATTGCAACATAGCAATAAATCAAAAATAAAATAATAATAATAATACAATAAAGTATATCATGGGTATTGAGACTAAGAATTATTTGTAATGAAGGCAAGTATGTACACACATACACATACTACACAAATACACAAGTGTGGCTCTATCATAAGGCAAACTTGATAGCTATAAAGGGATTTAGGTTCTATATAAAACATGTGATGAAATATTTTACATAGGAGAGATCCATGGAGTTTTCCCATTTGTAAATATGCATCACTGAGTCTTTTTTTTTATTAGTTTCAGGTGTACAAAGCAACGTAATAATTAGACATTTACACTGCTCGCAGAGTGATAACCCCCCCAATCTACTACCCCTCTGACACGATACATAGCTATTACAGTACCATTGACTGTATTCCCTATACTGTACTTTACATCCTGTGACCATATATATATGGATGTCAACTATAATTGAATGTCAACTATAATTATATGTATATATATATAATTATAGTTGACATTCAATATTATTCTACTTCAGCTTCAGGTGTATAGCACAGTGGTCAGGCATCTACACAGTCTAAATAACAGAATAAACCAGCAAACAAAACAGAAATAGACTCAGAGAAATAGAGAAAAAACTGATGGTTGCTAGATAGGAGGGAGTGGGGATGGAGGAGAAGGTGAAGGCATCACCAAGTCTTTAAGGTCAGAATTTAACAAAGTTCCAGTCACGGTCGTAAGTGCATAGAAAGGCTTTGGTTAACCAGCTATCATAACTTGGCAACTGAACTCTAATGATTGGTGTCTAATAAATGTGTAAGTGTAAATGACTAATAATAATAAAATAATTCATTATAAATAGCATAATAACATTATGCTCATAATAGTTAGTAGTATAAAATAATATTGTACCCATTGTAAAAATGTCTGCGGTTTGTAGAGAAGGTGACAAGGGCTGAGCATTTCCTGTGTAAATAATGCAGAAGTGGAAACTTCTGCAAGAATGTGGTTTCTGTTCTATGTGATTTTCTCCTAGAGGTTTCCAAGCTTTAAAGCTGCTGCTTGGTGACATAATATGGTGTTCAAGGGAAAAGAGAAGTCATGGAAATTCTGGGTTTGGGATTTTAGTCAATTTAGGAAAGTTGTTGGATTGAAGTGGGACTTCAAAAACTGTGGGAAACAAGTAGTGTATTAGGTAATGGCATTGCAGATCATTACAGAAAAGTATAGGAGTAACTTCAAGTAGAAAAATAAACACGGGAAGTTGCTTCTGAGGGCGAGCACTTACCTACTGAAGTTTGCTTTACGTCTGAAAATGAGGGGAAATCCCTTTCTTTTGGAAATTCACTGCTAATGTTAAATTGCATTCCCCTACTCATAAAATGCTAATTAAGTGTTTGAAACCTGACAAGTGAAGTTTTTCTTAGACATCAAAGTCTTTTAGAAATGTTTAGCTGGTTTTCTTCTTTGGATTTAGGATGGACACTTGAACTTTTTTTTTTTTTCCTCATGAGATTCTAGTCATGTTTTAGTTTATATCATAGCAAAGAGGTTTTAAATGACCTCTTTATGAATGCAGTTGCACTGCTTCCATTCTCATTTCCCTTGATCTCAGCATGGCTTTTGACACTGTCAACCGTGCCATCATTTCAGAGTGCTTGAGGGAATTTCCATCTTTAAACACTCAATTTTACATCAAAATAACACTTGAAAAGCACAGTTTTATAGGCAAATATTTTATCTAAATGGTTTTTGCAAGAATACTGAAAATTCTATTTAGTTAAAACAATAGCATATAGAGGTCTGATTATTTTGATTTAGCTTTGGCAACGTTCTCCACTTTATCCAGCTACCAGAGGCTGTTTTTAGCATGTTTTGTCTCAGGTCTGTTTGGTTTGCTGTGGAAATAGGTGGCTGCATATACAAGTGGGCACCTTCTGTGCTGCTGAAGTGAGCAATACGACGAACCAACAGAGCTTTGTTTTGAACTGGAACTTACCTGGCATTGTTTGGCTCTGGGATCTTGTTGGCATGAAATTAGTTATTTCTGTACCTAACACTCTGTTACTGTGCGAGTCTGTTAGATTTTTATACAGATGATGTAATTTCTGAGCTATCTGATTTATCTCCCAGTCAATATGCTTAAGGACAGACTTTTTTTCTTTTCATATGCTGTTTAAAGAGAGGTAAATTCTGGCTTGGAGCTCTAGGGTACCCAAACCTTTAATTTCAATGTGATGACACAAATGGAGCTCTTACTCCAGGATTTTTAGTTGTAAAGCTGGTACCAGCTTCTATACCTTAAACTGTCCTTCCTTTGCATATTATGTTAAGGATATTGTTAAGACTTGCAACTGTCATTTGAAAAAAATAATTACGCTTACTCCTCATTTATCCCTGTCTAACATAAAAGTTCGGTCGTTACTTTAAATTCCATCTGGACTTGACAGTTATTCTACCCAGCTGGCTGTTCTTCCAAGAACCCTTTCTAAGCTCCAGCAATCCTGGAAGTTATAGGGCTCTGCAAAAGTGAGAAAACTTTATTTCCAAGTCTGGACTCTGGCATCCTGTTGTCCTTTCAGCAAAGTAAGATGTGATGATTGTGGAATCCGGTGAGTTAGAGGTCCTGAGTAGATTTTTTTAATTTAATTTTGTAATGTGTTTCTTCTTGGCCATTAGACTTTTTGGAGCCCATTGCTACAGGTTTCAGTTAGATACCTATACATTTCCCATAAGGGTAAAGAATTCATTAAAAATAATATGCATTCAATGTTTTTTATTATAAAAGATAAGTTTATTGACAATAAATTCTGTACAAAAATTCCATATTTCTTTGTCATGAAACAACTCCAATATTTTATAAAGAATTAAGTTTAAAAAGCTAAGCAGCTTTCTGAGATTCTGATTATGAAAAGCAAATGTGATTATCTTGGATTCGGGTCATTGATTGCAAACATAGCAGTCTGAATTTTTCAGAGGGGAGAAAAATAGATCTGAGAAATTTCCCTTTAGACTCTCTTGGCTTTCTGAAGAAGAAAGAGGGAAGCAAAAGACCAAAAGAAGCTTAATAAAATATTGGCATTGGAATGGGGCAGGATTAAGTCATTTTAAAATGAATGAACACCACCAGTTCCAGCAACCAGTGCTCTATTTAGAGGAATCCATTGGAAACCCATTGCTTTAGACTCTGAACGGAGGTGGAGGGCACTTTTCCAGTTAAATGGACTTGATATAATTGGAATGGATCCAACAAGGTTTTCCACTGGACACATTATGATGTCTTATGAAGTAAAGACAGCAGAAATAGGCATGGTGTAAGTGAACCTAAAAGCTGTGACCATTCATGTGCAATAACTACCTCTTTTAAAGGAAAAGTTCCTTGGCTCGGGGAAAAAAAAAAGCAACTCTCATCCATGCTAACTATTTGCCTATAAAATCTTGAACACGATGAGGCTCACCCTAGATCGCATAGCAGATCTGAGATCTGAACCAAAGTCAGCCTTACTTTGAAGTCTGTGCTGTGTGGCTTACTTTCTTTCTTTCTTATTAAAATTTATTGGGGTGACAATGGTTAGTAAAATTACATAGGTTTCATGTATACAATTCTGTAAGACATCATCTATATATCACATTGTGTATTCACCATCCAGAGTCAGTGCTCCTTCCATCTGACAATTAAGTTCGCGAACTGGCCCTAGAAAAAGTGCTACATACCTCATTGCTGAATATCACTATGGTTACCTCTGAAGTACCCCTCTTGAGAAGCTATGCACCGATGCCAGTGGCTAGTCCACCCTTCAAAACAATTTTGGAACTCTTTTTCTGAATGGCCTTCAAAGCTGTCATTGTATTACCCTTGATGTCCTGAATGTCATCAAAATGTCTTCCTTTCAATATTTCCTTTATCTTTGGATAAAGAAAGAAGTAACTGGGGGCTAGATCAGGTGAGTAGGGAAGGTGTTCCAATATAGTTACTTGTATACTGGCTAAAAACTCCCTCATTGACAGTCACGCAGCCTTTTCAGCAATCCAAATAGTAAACTTGGTTAACTGTTTGTCCAGTTGGTACAAATTCATAATGAATAATCCCTCTGATAGCAAAAAAGGTTAGCAATATCATTGCAACAAATTTGCGAACTTAATTGTTAGACCTCCTATATTTGACTCCCTTTACCCTCTTCTGCTGCTCCCCTCCACCTTTACCCTCTGGTAACCACTAAACTATTGTCTGTATCTATGAGTTTTTGTTTCTTTATTTGTTTGTCTTGTTCCTTTTTTGCTTTCCGTTTTATATCCCACATATGAGTGAAGTCATATGGTTCTTGACTTAAGTCTGACTTATTTTGCCAGCATAATCTCAAGATCCATCCATGTTGTTGCAAATGGCACTATTTCATCTTTTCTTATGGTAGAATATCATTCCATATGACTGAGAAATAAATCCCTCTCCAATGTATATACCCCAAAAATCTGAAAACATTTATCCATAAAGATATATGTGTTCCGATGTTCATTGCAGCTTTATTTATGGTGGCCAAGACATGGAAACAACAAAAGTGTCCTTTGATAGATGATTGGATAAAGAAGATGCGGTATATATACACAGTGGCATACTTTCTCCAGTTGTAACAGTCACATAACTTCCTATATCTCAGGCAATCCTTGATGTGAGGGCACTTGCAAGGTCTACTTGTTAGCAGCTCTCGTTCCGGCAAATATAGTAGCAGTGGCCTTTGTATTTTGGTTGTGTGCTTTATATACCTGTTACAGAGATGATGGGAACAAGTTTACAAACACTGCTTTTGCCTTATCTGTGGAAAGAGGCACTTTTAATTCATTCTTTCTCTGTATTTTGTTGTACCGTGTCCCAAAAGAAGCAGGCTTAACTCCATAGGAATCATTTTTCTGTTAAGTTTCTTCATGACCATTGATTAAAAACTGAGATGAATACATGTTAAAACTTCTTAGCTATTTCTGCTCCCCTGAAAAATTTAAGGCTCCATGTAAGCAATGCAAAAAATAGAGCATACTGTTAAATTTGATGAAGAATTATTTTCTAGAATAATTTAAAAGAAAATTCAACTGTATGGATGCTAAAGCAGCACTTTATATATAAAATGTATCCTGAAATAAGAAACATCATTGAATTAGCATGAAGACATTCGATAAGATGAATGTTTTTATTGACTAAGGGTGGGTAGTTGGACTATAATAGAGAACATCTCAATCAAGGCTCTAAGATATTTAAAACTTTAAATGTGACTTTGGTAGAGCCTCTGGCAGCACCTGAGCAGTTTCCAAACAAAACTGAACGATTTACATGGCATTTTGATGAAATTTTGAAGCAATTACTGAAGAAATTTTGCTTGATTCACTGTCAACCCAGATTATTATTTTTCGTAAAGCAGGTGATCTACTAGTATTTATAATGTGTCCGTTGTATTTCAGAGGACATTAAAATTGGCACTATTTTAAGTAAAGTACAAATTTCGGTCAATGTATGTGTGAATACAAGTGGATACATAGACACATCAACCAGTGTTTTGCTATTGGAACCTTTACCTAAAATCAAAATTAGTGGGAAATTGTAATATTAATTAGAAAGCCTAATTCAGGTTATATATGATAAGAATTAAGCCAGAACTTATAATGCTGTCAATAAGTTCTAGAGTTAATTTAAACTTAACATATGAAGAATGATCCAATATCTCTGTTATATAAGTTGGCCAACAGAAAAATGCGGGTGTTTGTAGGTCTCTTTAGTATTATAATATGAACTCCAGGGTGGGGAAATATCTTAATCTAGAAATAAATATGGAAGTCTGCTGTGAAATAGACTAGTCATTCTCGGTAGGTTGTAGAGACAAAAGGGAGGGTACAAATCTGTGAACAAAATCATCTGGTAGGTGCACAAGGCTTTTTTATATAAGCTCTCCTGCTTCTCCAGCAGATCAGGCATGGTGGAATATCTTTCATCCTACTCATGGAGAATCAGACATAAGCCATCACTTTTCTTGATGGGAGCTTCTCATATCTCTAGGGTTTCGTTAATTCAAGTACAAGACTGACATTTTAATCATCTTTTTCTCATCAGTGCCTACCACAGAACATCGAATATAGTAGTCATATTTCTCGAATACATGTGAAGCCATATAGAGAGACTATGCATAAAATGTTTCAAAGGATTAGGTTAATTCGTCTTTGGGTTAAGAAAGCAGTGTTGAAAGAATAATTCGTTTAGCCAATTAAGAATGCAAAAAGTACTCTTTGTGCACCAGCAGCATGTTCATTCGGCTCTGTGTCATTCTGCTTTCTCTTTGGGCCAGAGAGCTATAATGCATCTGTATGTTTATATATAGAGTTCCAGGGATTTTCCCATCAATTCCCAAACCTAAGAAAAACTCAGGTGGTTAAGGAAGAGGGAATAAAATGGAATTCCAATGACATCATCACATATGCTGCAAATTTAAATCAAAAGGCTAATATGAATGTGTTGAAATGTATCTGAAATTCTATGGTTAGGCATGAAAATAAATTAGGGGACTTCTTTGAGCTACCGGGTTATGCATTATTTGAGCCAAGATGAAACCTGATTCAAGTCTGCTGGATAGTATTTTCCTACAATATAGTCTGTCGTGGAAAGGAAAGATATGTAGAAGAAGAAAGAACTGGATGCATTAGTAAATGCTGCTTTGTCCTAAAAAAATTAGCTCTGGAGGACACAGTCCATTTATCCAAATGTATATATACTACTACATATGGTGGGGAATATTCAGTTAGGGTGTTGTTCCAAAAGTTTATTTCAGTGACAGAGGTTTTCTCTCTCCTTGGATTCCTTCCTATAGGATTATTATTGACTTATCCCCAATGCCAAGGAATTCAAAGTTATGTATCTAGATGAGGACTATTTAATATTCAGTTCATCAGCATAGTCTTTTAATCACCTCAAATGAAGGTCACAAAACTGTTAATTGACTTGTCAAACATATGTAAAAGTCAAATACAACTGGATATCCACTGTAGGGTTTTGAGACCATTTATATCTGTTAAAATCAATTGCCCTTTCTGCTACCCATCCATTGCACCTGTGCATGTAAGCTTCCTAGTATCCCATTGTACCAAAACCTGTATCATTCAATCAATTTTTCTTGGATTGGGCTTTTCATTCAGTGCATTGCTACTTTCAAAAGGTCAACTATTGGTATAAGAATCAAGAGGTTTTAGTCACTTTGTTAATTTTAATTTGCCAACAGGAGGGATGAAAATGTCTCTGATATTGGAGTTTATTGCTGGTTGAATGAATTGAGAAGATGTGGACAGATGTCAAAGTGTTTTCTCGAATGATTTCAAGATTTAGGCATGTTGGCACACTGAAGAATTAAATTCCTCAGCCTTATTTTTTTTCACAATTGATTTCATCTTGTTGCTTCTGTTGTGACGACAAACTCCATTAAGCAATACACTGTCCAATATGATAGCCAGGTGGCTATTTAAATTTTAATTAATAAAATGAACTGAAATTAGTACAGGTTCTCCCTTGTACTAGCCACATTTCAAGTACTTAATAGCGATGTGGAGCTCGTCGCTACTGTAATTGACAATGCAGGTCATGGAACACTTCCGTCATCACAGAAAATTCTACTGGACAATACTGATTGAATGAATGTATTCTCAGATTTCCGTATGTTTCCCCTACCTGTATTTCCATTCTTCATCTTTCAGCCCCAGAACATTCTGCCTACGTGATTGTCCTTTCTTTTTCACAAGGGTAGTTGTGTTTTAAGTGCTTTTAGCTTCTTTAGTGCATTTTGCATGTTGTTTGCTGTAGGGGCTCCTTTAATCATTATAGTAGTACCCCCTATTCTGAATATATATTAAAGCATTTTTCAGTGGTGCTGTGATGAAGTGTATTCTCACCACTCCTCTTTGGTGGTGTGGTTCAGTGCCTTGGTTTTAATTCATAGAAACACTACTGCTGCACAGTAAATTATATTGAAATAAGTGTGGTGTATCATGACATAAATATCTCCTGAAAATGAGGAAAAACAAGTTTGACACGCAGGTGGCTAATACATCACTCAGATATTAGGAAATGGATTGCACTCTTGTTGACAGGAAGTAAGTCTATAGAAGGTGATTTCAGTCCTATGTAAGTAGGGAAAAGAAAATAGGAATTATTTTCAGCTCTTTTGCTTTATTTTGCTGTTTATAGGGGGTGAAAATGTAGATCATTAGCAGGTGACCATTGTTTAAGAGTGTTTCCCTTTCCTGTTACTCCCTGGCCAGTGGGTCTTTCTGTGAGTGTTGGTGTTGGCAATATTTATCCCTGTTCTTCTGTGAATTCTCTCATTTGCATTACATTGATTGAATTCATGTATTCTCCACTGTGTCATTTCCATTTCAGCTTTGTTTGCCTTTTGCCATCAGTGCAAGATTATAATTCTTAACTCTTAAATTCATTGGATATTCATTAGAGAAGAACCACTAAAAAGCCGTTTTTTTTTTTGTTTTTTTTGTGTTTTTTTTAAGTAGCAGAAATTTCTCTTTTCCTGCAGTGGAACAGCAGAGAAAATAGAAGCGAAAGGTGTAAGATGAACTGAAAAGTGTTATGAGGGTGGTATCAAGAAAGATGTCAGGAGTGGTTGCATTTGGAAGTAAATGTTGGAATGAAGAAAGTCTGGTGACTATGGCCCCAGACATAACTAGGGATTCATAAAGCTGGCAGCTGTTAACCCATTGATTCAAAATAATTCTGTGTGCTTGCCTCTTCTTTGCTTTTAGCTAGAGAATGGAAGAGGTGCAGCAAAGCTGCAGACTCCCATGAGGAGAAGCAGTGTCTCAACAGTTGGCTGTATTTGGGATGCAATCATAATTTAATCATACTGATACCAAAAACTATATCATGGAATACGTTGTGAGGCAGTGATTGGCACCTAGAGTCACTTATTATTTTGTCAAGAATTTGACATGCCAATCAATTGCAAGAACAATATATGCTTACTTGAAATTGATCAGGAAACACCTCATGTTAAGCACCTTGATATTCTTTGCTAATGTAGGTCATTTCTGGACTTTAGTGTTTTCAACCAAGCTTCTATTTTGTTATTAAGGAGGGGGGATGACCAAAGGTCTGAGCTGTTGTAATGATTTTACAGCAGAATAATACATTTTATAACATACTGAAAAGTGGGTTGTCACACTGGCCTCATTATTTAATGATGTCATCTGTGATTATCAAAGTAGAATAAGCTTACTGTGGAGACTTTCAAAATTACCAGCAAGTATAAAGACAAAAATAGATAACTCCACCAATAACAATAGTACTGTTTATCATTTGCAGCTATTTTCTTCCAGTCTTTTCAAATTATCTGAGTAGACTTTAAAAGACTGTTTTTTAAAAATGACTAGTTTGTTACCATATCTCATTTCATTAAATGTTATTTTTTTAAAAAACACATGATTTTTTAATAAGATATAATATATGGTTATACAGGAATTTAATTTACGAATCCTCTATGACTGGATATTTAGATCGTTTCCTATGTGTTTACTATTATAAATGAACCTGTGATGAACATTTTTGTGTAAGCTTTATATGTATTTTTGCATTCCTGTGATTATTATATGAAGTTGAATTATGACATAGGTGTGTACATTAAATAAACTTGATATATATCCACAGATTGCTTTCCAGCAAGTGTGCTACCGTTTCCGCCAGCAGTGTGTGACAGTGATATACTTTAACCACACCTTTGTGAACACTGATAGATTTTTTAAAAGCATTTGTTAATTTCATAGTAAAAATCAGTATTCTGTTGATAATTACATGTCTTTGACTAATTCTGAATCAACAATTTTTAAAAAAATTTTTTCTGTCATTGTCTCTACCTACATTTCTGTTAGAACTTCAGTGATTTTAATTAATTACGGTGAACTATTTATTAAGGCTACAACCCATTTATAGCCTCAATACTTGCTACAGTTTTACTTCTGCTCTGTACTTTTTATTTTAGGATATAGGTGTTTTTCTGTGTTTAAATCTGTGAACTCTTCCCTTTGGATTTCTTCATTATTTATAGTTAAGAAATAATTCTTCTTTGTAGTAAAAGACAAGACATACACTAACATTTTTAAACATCTTGGACCATTTTACTTTTACCCTTGACTCTGCAATAGTGCTGAGGTTCTACTGATGTCAAATACAGGGTTGGCTCTGACTCGCTGTTAGGACAGTAGGTGTGATGTGTAGAGATGGCTGAACATTCTGATTCATTACATGGTGCACATAAGAGCTAAGCCTTGTATTTATTTATTTAGCCTTCCATATGCAGTGTTCGTATTTGAATCATACTGCTTTAATTACAGTAGTATATATATAATATGTTAGTATCTGTAGGAGAAAAAAAAAAAAAAAACTTTGCTCCTGTTTTCTAACTTTTCTTTGAAATTCTGACCTGTTAATTTTTCTAGGTAAACTTCGACATCACTTGTCAACTTAATGAATATCTGTTTGGCCTTTTTCATTGGGGATTGAGAAGGATTGGAATTTCTAAAGGATCTCATCGAAGAATGTGATGTATACTTACATTCGGACATTCTTTATGCCCCTGATGAAAAACTTGACAGTTCTCTTAATATTCAATGGAAATGCCTCTTAAATTGTTTCCTCTCATTTTATATGATAATTATGCTTTTTGCCACTTACAATTTATTAGGTTAAAAATGTATTTTTCTGTTCCTTGTTTTGCTTTCTAGATCATTCACTAAACAGTATTTTTTTTTAATTGAAGTGAAATTCATATCACTTAAATTAACTATTTTAAAGCGAACAACTTAGTAGCATTTAGCATATTCACAGTACAATGAGCCCTTCTATCGAGTTCCAAAACCTGTTTGTTCCTCCAAAAAGAAACACCATTCTCAGTAAACATTTACTTCCCATTTCCCTTGCTCCAGCGCCTGGCAACCACCAGTCTGTGTTCTGTCTCTAGAGTTAGCTGTTCTGGATATTTCCTATACAGTATATGACCTTTTGTCTCCTTTTTTCATTAGGCTATTTTTGAGGTTCATCCACATTGTAGAATATATCAATACTTCATTCCTTTTAATGGCCGAATAATATTCCATTGTCTGTATATACCACAATTCTATTTATTTATCCATCGTTGGGCATTGGGTTGTTTATACCTCAGCTACTATAAACTGTACAGCTATAATCATGCAGGTACATGTATTTGAATACTTGTTTTCAATTTATTTTGGAAATAAACTTAGGAGTAGAATCACTGGGCCATATGGTTATTCTATGTTTAGTTTTGGAGGAACCATCAAAATCTTTTCCATAATAGCTAAACCGTTTAGCATCCACACTGGCAACATACAGTGGTTCCAATTTCTGTAAATCCTTGCCAATCCTTATTTTCTTTTTTAATGTTTTTTCATTGTAGCCATCATATTAGGTGTAAAGCAGTATTTCGCTGTGGTTTTGATTTGTGTTTCCCTAATGAACATTTTTGAACATATTTGAATGTGCTTCTTGGGCAAAACCTACTGTTTTGAATTCAGTTTATTGCTGCTAAATTATTTTTACAATTTTTTATTTGGATTCAGTTTTGTAACATTTTTATCATTTACCGAGACATTTATGTTTAAATTTCAACCTTTAAGTTCTTTTTATACCACAGCATCTCCATTAATTTTGATTCATTTCCTAGTTAACTGGAGTATATCTTTTTTTAAGGGATTTATGTGTTAGATTTTCTGAGCCCTTGGGTATGTGATTTTTTTTATTATTATTATCATATAACTTGGCTTGCTTCAAAATTCTTGGCTTACAAGCTTTTCCCTCTTAATTAAATTATTGTGAATGTTGCTCATTTGTCTCTCTCATGGTATTTAAATTGAAGGGGAAATATTTGATGCCAACCAGAATTTTGTTTCTTTGAACATAAGCTGTTTTTTTTCCAGAGGTTTACAGGTTTCTTTCTTCCCTCTTGGGTGTTGTATTGAAAACGTTTACCTATAGTATGTGTATAAGAATGTTTTTTTGTTGTTGTTGTTGTTTGTTTGTTTGTTTAGTTTTGTGTGAATCATGGTGTACTCTCTTGATTTGCAACCTGCAAGTTTTTCCTCAATTTTATCCTTGACTTTGCTTTTATTCCATTGTTCTCTTTTTTCCCTCCCATTGTCCTATGTGTAACTCAAAAGATAGATCTGTTTTCTGTTCTTCATAGTAATTCTCTCATCATTTTCAATTGTCTGTCGTGTTCTTCTGAGTTCTGGATAAGCAGCGTACTATTGCTCTCTACATTAGCGGTCTACATTTCTGCCACGCTCACTATACACTTTGCTGTATGCAGTGCAGATTTTATTTTTCTTCCTGCATGTTAGTTTTCTTCCTTACCATGACCAATTCTTTGCAGTCTCTCGGCTCTTTGTCTTTACATCTTATGTTATTTCAAAGACCACAAGGCCAGGAAACGGGAGGACTAGGGTATAACCCCAAGCCTGTGTGACTGGAAACCTGTGCTCTTGTAGTTTTTAACCTATTTTCAAAGAAAGCATACTAAGTACATGAAAAATAACTAAAATAAGAAGAATGATAGAATGTGCTTGCTTAAAAATCTATTCTTTGTTGCCAAGGGTTTTATCCTGTGATTGACTTATAAGCAAAGAGTCAAAGATGGTTTACAATTGGAGGTGGTAGATGTGGTGTGCCCGATACAGCCGAGCCTTGTTCATGAATCCAGAATATGTCTCTCCAGAAGAAAAGATGAACTAATAAAGGAAGATGGGAAATTTCACTCCTTACTTGCATCTTTTTTGTATTTGTGACCAATTCCTTTGCTTATATATGTTGAGTTATTGGCATTCCAGCACATTCCACAGACATCATATTTTGGTACTTTGTAAAGTGGAGTATGCATGAGCTTTTCTGAGTGTTTTAGAGATGCACGTTTGCATAACTATCCCACCACTTTCGAACCATGTAAGTTTAACCATCTTACCTAACCTTTGAGCCTGTGTCACAGTCTATACAAATGCCATATTTAGGGGTCTTGGGATTGAATGAGATGAGGTTACATGTATGAGCCTACAACAGCACTTGGTATGTGGTAGCTCTCAGAAATCCTATCTCTTACTCATAATTCATCTATGGAGTGCTATGAATCAGATACCATGCTAGGTCCTTGAGACTCATATATACACGTAAGATATAATCCCTGTCCTCAACGAGGACACAAGGAAGAGGAAACCAGCAGTAATAATTATATAGTAGGACTGTACTACAGCGACACTAAACTTCTCTTGTTCACCTAGCATGGATCCTGACCCCTAAATGCCCCTTAACTGTGGTTGAATGAATACTGGATGCATAGGTGAATGATGGCCAGGATAGGAGTTTACCAGGACAGGGAAGAGGAGCACAGAAGAGGCCATTACTCAGGCAGGGAACGTTTTAAAGTAGACATTACTTTTTAGCTGATGTTTTTCGCCTTCATGTTCCCTTTGTCAATTGGATTAAATTTTTCCTCTATCAAGGGACTTGATATTTCAAGGAACTTTGCTACATATCTTTTTGGTAAAATGAAATCTTTTGTAATGTAAATAATCACTTCCTAATTTATATGTGGAACAAGTTAAGATTTTTGTATGTCAGTTTTCTTTTTTCTTCTTTTTCAAAATATGGGCACAATGGTCTGTCTTTGCAATAAGTAAAAACATCCTTACAGTAATTGAATGAGAAATTGATGGAATTTAATCTTTATTCTTTCACATTCTATAGAGAGTAAAGAAGAATTTTAAGATGTAGAAGTGCCCTTACTGAAGTGAGTCAAGAAGGCATATTTGTGTAGATTTGATCAGAAGTTAAGACTTTTCTTTCTCATTATGAATCAGTTGATCTTTATAAATTACTTCTCCAGGACTCAGTTTCCCCATAGGCAAAATGTGGAATTTGGACTAGAGTATTTCTCTGTTCTAGTGCAGCTCTAAAATTCTGTGATAGAAAAAAAAAAAAAAAAAAAGATTAATGACAAATTCGTCTTATAATTAGTATGGTAAATTGCTAATAGTATGCTATAAGATAGAAATAAAAATACTCAATGTTTAGGTTAAGATCAAGAAGTCTGAATTTAAAATAATTACAGATAATTATGCTTATTTTAAACTTTTAGAAGGTTCCAGGCAGTCATTTAAAAGAAGATGAGATTTATGTATTTATGTAGCCAATAAGAAGTACCGTGGTTATATCAATGCAGTAAGAAAATTTTGACTTCAATATTCTAATATTGAATTGCTTTAATGAATCAGAGAAAGCTTGTGCGTGCGCGCGCACACACACACACACACACACACACACAAACTATATAAATTCTAATTCAAATTGGGTCATAGTATAACAATATATTTGGTTACACTAAATAGCAAGAAGCAAATTCTCAAGAAAAAATAAAACGTGAAACAGACAATGTAAAATCCACCATTGATTATTTTCCTCCCCTCGCCACTTTTCTTCTCTGCCCCATAGGGTGCAATACATCCTGAGTATCTAAATTGTATTTGAACAGTCATTACTTTCATCAAAATTTTAATTTATATTTTTTATTGATACTGATTTGGGGAGATTGTGTCTATTGTCTCATCTTTGCTGTTTAGAAATTCATTAAAATTGATTAACCTAAGGAAGAATGAGTATGTAAAAATGTCACTTTGCATTCATTCTCTCATTCATTCATTCTCATGTTTACTGTGAGCCAGTGTTATGGACACTATTTTAATGTGTCAATAATACCTTAGAACCACGTGTCACTAGCTGCATGTGCCTATTGATCACTTAATATGTAACTAGTCAGAATTGAGATGTGCTTTAAATATAATATAAAATACATATCAAATTTAAAAGGTTAAAAAAATATAAAATATCCCCTAATATTTTTGCATTGATTACATATTGAAATACTATTTTGAATAGATTAGAATAAATACAATATATTTAAAAATTAATCTCAGCTTTAAAAAAAGTTTTTAACGTGGCCAGTAGCAAATTTAACATTCCTTATGTGGTTTGCATTATATTTGTATTGGACAGTGTACCATAGAATTAAATAAATCAGTCATTTGTTGAGTACTGATGTGTTAGTTCTGGCAGTGTATAAATAAACTCATGATGGATGGTTCATTGTTAGCTTTTATCTATGAGACATCTGTGACAGACTTTTATTCCTTTATCCATCAACATCAGAAGAATATATGAAGACCATAAAGGAAAGGTCTATACTTAAATGACTTTGGAAAACTTGATAAACCTTGTGGCTTTTCTTCTTATTCTGAAGTATCAGGATGTATGTGTACTTCCTGTGAATGATGTAGACTAAGATTCATAAATTCTTTAAATTTTTTTTTTCTAGAAAGCTAGTTTTTCTTTAATAATATTTAAAAACTTATGGATCATTCAAGAACATGCTTAATCATACCTTCTCTTGGCTACCTTCTCAAATGTCTACAACTGGGAAAAAAATATATTTCATCAGCCCTTCAGATGCACATGACTTCATGACTTGTTTCTCTCTCTAGCTGATACCATAATTCACCTGTATTATGGTTGCTTTTTCTTTGCTCTGCCTTTTTTTTTTTTTTTAAATTATGTGTCCAGCCGGCAACTGGCATATTTACCTGTGTTCTGTCTAGTTGTTGTAGTACTGTCTAACACACAGTGGGCATTGTGAAAAATATTTATTGAATTAAAAGAACACCTGCTGAGGTTTAAGAGATTAACTGGACCTCATCCATCCTCATCCCTCATCAAAGTTATTTTGGCTCTGTGGTGTCACGTGTCAGAATTAACCAGAAGACTCGAGCAAACCATTGTGGGTGCATGTATGAGTTATAAATTGTTGGATAGATTCGGCTGCATTATTTGCTTGAGGTTTTCTAATTCTAAAATTATTTTTATTGCAATCATCACATATTGATTATTTAGTTAATATTTTTATAATACTACTGCTTCAAATAGTCTTCTGTGCATTTTTGAGTTTAGAGATTGCTTTTGAATAAATGAATTCAAAATTTAAATAAAAATTTAAATTACAAAATTTTGTTTTCTCTAATCCTCACGTGCTCATTGTTTTTGTTCTCTTGCTTATTAATCCTCCCCACATTTCTGTGTTAAGGAATTATCTCCGCTTGACAATAGCTTAAATGATTTCCCCAAGATTACACAGTGAATACAGCTAAGCTAGAGCTCACTGTCCTGGTCTTTTGATCTTATGCTCTTTCCTCCAGTTTAACCAAAGAGCAATCTAAGCAAGAAGTCGAATTTTGGATTATGAAGTCATTTTTCCACTTCCTTGCTTGCTGTTTCTTCCCCGAGCCACGTTCATTTCTGGCCTCCACATAAAACCAAAGACTATTTTGCTCTTGTAAATAACTTCTGTATCTTGTGGATCAGGACAAAACTTGGTTTTTTGTTTGTTTTTCATCTGGTTCCAATATGGTATGCATTGATAGGAAAGGATGATTTTTTTTTTTTTTTTTGGTATTAATTAGCTTCCAGTTTTCCCCCAGCATTTAATAATGAAGAACCTAAATCTTGGAGGGGGCGGGTAAAAGGAAGAATGAGAACTGTTTTAGTCTATTCAGTATAAACTGCCATTCAGAGGCATAGCAGGCCTCTTTGTCAAGTTTCCTTGGAGCGTATACTTACAGAAACAACTGTGTTTACATGATGGCAGTGGGGCTGCAACTGCTCCCCCACGTTCTTGGTTGCTGGTTACATCTTGAGAAATTAACCCAAGAGAACTGCTGGAGCACAAAAGTTCACATAGTGCAAATCTTATTTTAATATGAATACGTAAGATATGTATGTGGTTGAAATTCAAAAGGTACAAAAGAGCACAGAGTTTCCCTTCCTCCCTGGCCTCTTGCCACTTCGTTCCCCATTTGGTAGTCAACCACTTCCATCAATTTGTATAAAAGAAAAGAGTGGGAAGAATGTGCATTTGTTTGTATATGCATAAAATATGCACACTTTGCGTTTTTAACCTCATGATTTATTTTGGAAAGCATCCCATGTTGGTATATAATAAATACAATGATCTTACTCTTTTTATGGCTGTATACCATTCCATTTGTGATCTTATATCATTTATTTCATAGCATTCTATTATTGAACAGTTAAGTGATTTATTTTCTCGCTATTACAGCAATCCCCCCTTATCTGCGGTTTCACTTTTCTACAGTTTAGTTACTTGCGGTCAACCGCAGTTGGATAACACTACAGGGAAAATTCCAGAAATAAACAATTTATATGTTCTAAATTGTGTGTCATTCTGAATAGAGTGATGCAATCTCTCTCTGTCCCGCTCCCTCTCTCCAGGGATGTGACTCATCCCTTTGTCTAGTGTATCTGTTGTATATACTATCGGCTCATTAGTCACTTAGCCTTCTTGGTTATCAGATCAACTGTTGTGGAAACGCAGTGCTTGTGTTCAAGTCACCCTTATAGTAGCCTAACGCCATGTCACAATGCCCACGTCATTCACCTAATTTCATCTCATCACGCAGGCGTTGTATCATCTCACATCATCACAGGAAGAAGGTTGAGTACAGTACAAGGGTGAGTACAGTACAATAAGCTCTTTTGAGAGAGACCACATTCACATAATTTTTATTATAGTGTATTGCTGTAATTATTCTATTAGTTATTGCTGTTAAAGTCTTACTGTGCCTAATTATAAATTAAACTTATCATAGATATGTATGTATAGGGGAAAAACATAGTATGTTTAGGGTTAGGCACTAACTATGGTTTCAAGAATCCACTGGGGGTCTTAGAATGTATCCCCTATGGATAAGGGGGGACTACAATACAATCAGTGTCCCAAGTAATAATTTAATACATTATGTATCATTACTTATTTATATAGGTATATGTGGGAGCATACTTTAGGAGGTCAAATTCCTAGAAGTGTAATTGTATGTGGGATTTGCTCATTTGAAATTTTGTTTTAAGACTGTTTAATTTTATACAGTTTTTGGAAAGACAATGCATGCTCATGGTACCAATTTCTTTTAAAATGAGTAAAGAATTAAGAATAAAGTTAGTTTCCCTCTGAACCTTCAAGAGAGACAGTAGCCACTACTAGTACCCCGTTTGTAGTCTTCCAGAAACTGTCTGAGCATATACAAGCATGTGGGATGAGTAGTGGAGAGACATACAGACACTCCTCTGTCTACGATGGGGTTACATCCTGATAAACCCATTGTGAGTTGAAAATATTGTAACTCAAAATGTATTTAATACACCTAACCTACTAAACATCGTTCCTTCACCTGCCTGGTTTCCACTGAACGCATAAGTGGAACCATTGTAAATTGGGGAACGTCTGTATTACATATTATATACCCTTTACCAGAAAAAAATTAATCTTCTTCTTCATTTGTTCTATAGCACTGGTTCTTAGCCAGGAGCGGTTTAGACCCCCCCCCCCCCCCCCCCCGCCAAAGACAATTGGAAATATCTTTAGACATTTGTCATTGTCACAAGTGTATGGGTGGCTCTGCTTCTGGCATCTAGGAGGTGGAGGCCAGAGGTGCTGCTAAACATCCTACAGCACACAGGATAGACTTACCTGGTCCCGAATGTCAATAATGCCAAGGTCGGGAAACTGGTCCATAAGGCTCCGAAGGCTTTTGCCAACATGTTGATTTCCCTAGAGATACGAGGCTTCATTGCTGCCTTTCATGTGGGGTGCATCACGTCTCCTCTTTCTTCCTCTCTTCCTCCTCCTCCTCCTCCACAATGAAAACGAATTGTATATCTCACCAGCAAGAGTCATGGTTCCACTGACATTCATAATACTTAGCTGGCCTCCTTAGGATGACTAGAAATATGATGCCAATATTTTGCCCATGTTGTCCCATGTGTTCTCATTTTTTTGTTTATTCCCTCATTTTGATGAACCATATCCTCTGGTAGTTCTCTGAGAAAGAGGTATATGAACGGTAAACTTGGGGGACCTTGAGTGTCTATGATGTTTTAATTTCACCCTCACACCTAATTGATATTTTATATGGAATTCTAGGGAGGAAATAACTTTACTTCAGTATTTTATGCTATTTCTTCATTGTTATATAGCTTTTGATTTTGTTATTCAGAGATACTGAAATATTTTGATGATGTTTTTATGTAACTTTCTCCCTGGATGTTCTGAAATACCTCACTCATATGTGTGACGTGGTATGAATCTACTTTCTTTCAGTATGTTGGGTTCTCAGTGAGCTTCCAATCTGAGAACATCCTTCAGTTCTGGAAAATTTTCTTGAATAGCTTCATTGGCTTCTTTCCTGTTTTCATTTTTCCAATTCTGGCACTCCTATTTTGATGTTGGAATTTGTGGACCATTTGTTTTCTTTTATTTTCACTTTGTCTTTTTCTTTCCTATGTAGGAGATTGCCTCAAATATTTACTCTAACTCTTCTGTTGATTTACTTTCTCTTTCTATTATAGTTTTAATTTTAAGACCCTTTTTGTTTCCTAAATGTTCTTTTAATTTTATCCTGTTCCTGTGTCTAGATGTAATCTCTGTTCTCTCTGATGGTTAATAATAGGGATATGCTTTTTTAACATTTTTCTTCTCCCTGTTTAGTCTGTTTCTTCCAAGTTACCATTTTCTGTTTGTTTCATCTGGTATCTATCTTCCATGTTAGATATTTCATCAGCTGTCGTGTAATCTTTTTTCATTTCTGGTTAAGTGGATTGGATGTTCTGAGTGCGTGAATTAGGCTTCTTGACTTTGAAATTCATCATTGAGTAGCCCAGGTGCTCCCTGTAGGAAACCCCAATGTCTGCTGTCTTTAAAGTTTTCCTCTTGGACTGGTTAGCTTTCTTAAAGAAGGAGCGTCCCACCTCTGAGCTGGAGGGCAACAGGTGTTCTACAAGGGTGGTGGGGAAAAGGGTGGGGTTCTCAGAATGCATATAGTCACTTAATCTCCCTGTTTTAGACCCTCATCTGCTCCTGGTTACCCCCTAGTTTATATATCTCCAGAGAATAAACCTCCAGACCTCCCACTCTTGCTTCCACAAGGCAACCCTGGCAGCTGGAGCAGGCATCTAATTGCTTCTCAAACAGCTTTAATACAGGCCGTCTTATTGTAGCTACACACTTCGTTATAGTACCATTCCCTCTCCCAGTTCCATAAGTCGCTGGTGCTCCAAGTCCTAAACCATTTATTTATTTGCAGCTTCTGCGGTATATTGGGCTATGTCTCGGCTTCCTGTATGATTGGTTTAGGATGCTTTGTCTCAATGATGCTAAATCAGTTCCTACTAATCTGTCTTCTTATCATCTAGAAAGATTTTATAGCTGATATCTCTTTTTCTGTTTTCCCTATTCTCATGGGTTCATGTCTTTAAAAAAGTCATTCTTGCAGTTTTAGTATGGTATCAGGAGAGAGATGTAGTCTGGGGCCAGGCTGCCATCGTAATGCAGAACTCTGTTGTACAAATCTTATTTAGTGATTCTATTATGGAATAGTATTGGTTAGAGTTGGCCTTCCCTCTTCCCTGCTTGCTGCTGCTATGTCCTAATTTGGGTTCTCACTCTGGCTCTCAGAGTCTTGTGCTAAGCTGCTGGAGTTATTGCTAAGGAAAAACCAGGTCTCCAATACACTGCATTGACAGCCGTGCTAATGGATGTGGCACTACTGCTGGTGTGAGATTAGTTGCTCTTCACGAGCTTGTTGTTGCTTTATGCTCCTCACTGTACTTTTCTTTGGCTCACCTTTGATACTAAGGAACGTGCATAATTTTTTTTGAGAATGTTTGCTAGACCAATATCCTAGATTAATGTTCGTGAGCATTTAATGGTGGGAAGCTGTGAGTTGAGGCCTATTGACCAGGTGTCTCCTGCTTCGTGGTTTATAGGCTACCTTCACACAGGGACACGCGCTTACTGACTCCTTTTTATGACTAAGAGTATACTATTTGCAAAGCCACTCTCATTCACTGATTTTGAAGGCTTTTACAAATTTAAAGCCTTTCATCTTTACAAAATGCTAAGAGTGTTGGTCCCATTCAGAGATAAATGCGAGACAGAGGGGGGACCCTAAAATTCAATGATATCTGTCATTTCTATTCCCCCAGAAAATGACTCCAGGACTGTTGATTCTTATTCTGCTTCCTAACAAACAAATATGACAATAAGTTATGTGCAAGATGGTGACAAAATTGTTTTGTGTGATGTTTAAACTACTTTCGATATTGTCATTTTTAAGGACAAGTCTAAAATCTGCCTGTGAAGTGACCTTTTAAGACGTCTACCCAAGATTTTCTACCTAGAGTTTGCCTTTTAGGTTAGCAGAGTCGGGTTGGATATGTATAATGGATTTGTGTTGATGATCAAGATTCCCGTGTTCCAATAAAACTTTATTTATAGACATTGACATTTGAATTTAACATGCCATAAAATATTCTTATATTTTGTAACCATTGAAAAATGTAAAAACTACTTTTAGCTCACAGATATACAAAAACTGGTGGTGAGCCAGATTTGGTCCACAGGACATTGCTGACTCTGGTTTTAACGTATTGTCGTGGGATAAGTGCCGTTCCTCTGACGTCAAATTTCATCCATGACATGATAATCTGAATGTCAATTGGTATAAAAAGAGTTTGGAATTGAGGTAGCCATGCTCAAGCTTTTGTTTTCTATGGGAGAATTTTTGAAAGTCCGTTCAGACTACTTCTATGTATCCCATTTGACAACCATTTTCTCTCCTTCCTAATAATTTTTTATCATTTTTCTTTTCTTTGTCTTCCAGATAATTTCAATTATGTTTGAGTAAAGGTTATATATTGCACACTGTGCTAGTTGCTTGAGAGTTATGAATATAAATCAGAGTCATAACTTCTTGGTAGGTAAAACACAGTCACAGAAGAGATGGTTTTCCTTCTGCCAGAATTCAACAAGCCAATCCAAGGTATAGGAAGGGATGTGATCTACAGGTCTGTGTGTGTCAGCAGAAATTGTGTAGATATTTTTCTCCTGACCTCATCTTGTAGGTGACAAATAAACACATATTATTCTGCATGTAGTTAGTTCTATTTTGGGGTGCCAGCAACATCAAAATGATGAATAATAGGTCTCCATTTAAACTTTTAAAAGTTACCCCATTTTCACTACTGTAAAGAATCTTCTCTCTCTTCTTGTGGTAATTTATTCACAAATTTAAACTTCTTTAAAAAACTTCTTTGGAAAGGTATATTTCTTTGGCAAAGATAGATCTCTACTTAGTAAAGATTTCTGATTGAATGAACATAGGAAAAGGGGAAGGCCTAGATGATGAGGTATTTGCACTGAAAATAATAAAATTGGAACATTAAAAATGAAGGAAACCAGTCAAAGACTGTAGAATCAAACAACACAATTACAGATTTCATGATAGTTATAGTAAGCAATATAGTCTCAAATGAATAATCCTTTATTTCGTAGAGGGGATTGGCATTTGTGCAATATTCTTTAGTTAAATTTCAATTTATTGGATTTTTGCATCATTGCAGATTGATCTATTGAATTTGTCACAGTGGCCTTGTTTTTTACCTTGATGTGTTTAATACCTGCTGGATCAGAATGCCAATCAATTTAGTTTAATTTCATTAAGTTTGCTAAAGCTTTTTAAATTAAAGTCACTGCTGACAATACCAGTAATAAAATGTAGGTAACACACCCTTACATATTATTGTTCCAGAAAAGAGATTGGTAATATATATTCTCTCTAACATTTTCTTAACTTGGATTTTAAAATTCCCTTAATTATTTACAAGATGATAAATCATTTAACATTTAAAATTTTAATTATCTGCATGATCATTGCTTAGTATTCTGTGCCAAACTTTAAACTCAGCATAGATTTAAGTTCTCACTAAATAGATTTCAATTAAACTCCTTCCATCTTTTCTGGGAAAGAAATGGATTGTGTTTAAAAATTGTATTGTGCTTTCCATTAACAAATCTAAACTGGGCAGTGGTTCATGGCAAGTAGCCTTTTAATTCTCGTGTGCGTTTTAGTTTTCAGAGGAGTCACAGTAACTTGGCATTTATATGAAGTATAATCATTGTTAAGATTTTTTGAGTAATATATTTTGCAATGAGCTCTGTAATATGCAATTATGGAACTCAGCTTGCTTTATTAACTGATTTTATTAACTATCATTAATGCAGTATTTATAAATATTGCTCAGAGAAGAGTAGTTCCATTTACTAAAGATAGAATCAGGAAGAAAACTGATAAACTGCTAGTTCACTAGCACTCTTTAAGAAGAGAAGATTACATTTCTAAAACCACTAGTAAATTCAGAAAGGGGGAAAAAAGAAAACCTCAAACCATCAAAAATTGGTTACCTGGTTACTTTTTATTCCTTCACGGCAATGGTATGCAGGCATTACAACAGTTTTCTATGGGGAAACAGCAAGCAGAAGTTTGTTCTAGCATATGCTCTTTTAGAACTGAAGAGATGTTGGTTATGTAGGGTTCAAATTATCTTTGACTTGTTTTGCAGGTTACTTACTAATCCCAGCCTAAACATAGGAATCTTCTTTATCAGAGAGCCTAACATCAGATGTTAATCATATCCTAGACCCACAGGGTTTTAGGTTTCCAACAGGCCACCTGTCTCAGACATTTAAAAATTCACAGGACAGATGGGAAGGTGAAAGACCTTGTCCTTGGATAAAGAAATTCTTCCATTGCAGGAACATTCCCAGGCAAGGCTAGCCAATATATCACACACATAGCCTGTGTTTGTCTAGCATTAAGGTATCATAACCACTCAGTTCCCGTTAGTAGTATAAATGCAGAATTCATAATTTCTCTCCCATTCTCCTGTTGGGCAAGAGAGAAAAAAACATCATAGCTTGTAAAACCTGCTGTTCAGGTGATCTAAGAGTCAGGAAATAGGACTATATTTTATATTAACTTTCCGGACTCTACTCTTCATGGAATGTGTACCCTGTGTAAGACTGTGCACCATAATATTTAAGAAATTGGGATCTGGAGCTGGCTTGCCTGGGCTTAAATTTCTTCCCAACCACTAACAGATGACCTTGGCGAGCTACCTCGTGTCCCTGTGCTTCAGTTAATAGTCCTTTATAGAGTATTTGGGATTATTACGTGAAGATAACACATAAAATGTACCTAGAATAGTGCTTGGAACTGAGAGTCAGTGTTCAGTAAATGTTAGCTATTAAATATAACACTAATTACATGTAAAAAGTGAGAGACTTAAAGCTCATACTTAAAATATTTTATTTATACTTGGAAAGTTTTTGAACCTTGTTAAGAAATTCCACATTCACATGTATCTCTTTTGGAGAGAATCTGTCACATGACATGGCTGAAGCACAGTATTTCAAAATCTTCAAGCAATTGAAGCATCAGTGGATTGTACTGTGAACTGTGGTTGGTCTTTATTAATTCTTTATACTAGCATTACCTAGGAACATGTTAGAAAATTGAATTTTCAGGCTCAACCCCAGAACTACTCGGTCAGAAACTTTGGGTGGGACCAAGTAATCAGTGTTTTAACAAGCTCTCCGAAAGACTTTGATGCATGCTGAGGTTTGAGGACCTCTGGCTTAGATGTGTATCTGTTGAGGATCTATTGTATTTGTTCTGGGTAATAGACAGAGAACGTGAACATAAGAGATTAGATCCCTGCTCTAATGGACATTCCAGTGGTAGGGGTGGGGCAGACAGGAAACATGTAGAGAAGCATAAAAACCCAAGAATTTCAGGTAATGAAGTGTGAAAAAACAAAATAAGGAAGTAGTGTTGGTGAATGATTAGGAGTATTTAGGGTAC
Organism: Rhinolophus sinicus; assembly: GCF_057876585.1. Lineage (NCBI taxonomy): Eukaryota > Metazoa > Chordata > Mammalia > Chiroptera > Rhinolophidae > Rhinolophus > Rhinolophus sinicus. Next base: position 120,001,278 of record NC_142503.1, on the reverse strand, counting down.
CCCCAAGATAGGGTGTTCATGGATGATATGACATTTGAGGTTAAACCTGAGTCATGAGAATATACATAAAAAGTTGGTGAAAGATCAATCCTGGAAGGTTAAACATTCAGTACAAAATCCATACAATGGAGATGCCTTAAATGAGGATTCTACTTTTAGTCTACTACTAATTATTATTGGTAAGCTAAAAGGGTATTAATTAGCCGTAGGATAAATTTGGTTATTTTAGACAAAAAGGAAAGGGGTTCATGGTTATGTTTTTGATAGATTCTTTATAAAACAAATATATTTCCCCATTTAATTTTGCATATTGACCTACTACCTAAGGCTAAGTGTCATATATTCTCCATCTATTTATCAACTTAGGGACCAAAATCATTTTGTGAGCTCTGGAGGCTGTGTGTGTTGAGTTGAGAGTAACTGGTGACACATTTGATAATTTTTGAGCTGTGGTTGCCAATGGACTAAGTGAAATATTTTCTTTTAAAGTTATGGGTATCTAGTCAACTTCATATTTTTCTTGTTCAGAACTTAAATCAATGTCCTTAGTCTATTTTTTCTTATCCCCTATACGTGTAAATTAATGTATATAATGTCTGATTATCATCTTAAATAACTGTCACCTCCTTCGTGACTATTTTGCTATGAACTGTAACTTCCACAATAAAAATCATCTTAAGCAAAGGATAAAGACAATATTGACTTGCAATTTTAAGTGCAAGGAGCAAGTTTTTCTAAATTAAAAACTAGCCCAACAATTTTAGATTTTTTAAAAAAAATTTTATTTCAACATTGTGCATATTGTCAAGAATTGTAATTAGCTAAATTAAACTCACATTATGGCAAGACTAAGAAATATATATATATATATATATATATATATATATATATATATATATATATATATTTCTTTTTTCAATGCTTGCATGATAAAAGTCAAGGTCGCTTGGGTACACATGCGAAAGAGAAAGAGAGCACATGTTTTTAAAATCCAAGAACACCAGCATTCAAATCCTAGCTTCTCCATTTATTAGTGATACCTTCATTTAGCCAGTAACATTTTCTGTGCCTTAATTTTATTGCCTATAAAATGGGAATATAAAAATCTATCTTTCTGGGTTTATTAATCCAGTTTTGAAATATGACGACCATTTAAACAAGCAAATAGGTGATCAAAAAGTGGTAACTATTTTTTTTTCAGATTTAGTGAAAACTATGAATTAATATTTTAAATGTGAGCCAAAGAAAAGTCTGCGGCTTCGTCCATCGTTCAAGTATAGACTCAGTATTATTTTTACATGTTATGATTATTTTTTTAACTTTTTTTATTTTTAAAAAGTCACAGAAACCATAGGAACTTCTTAAAGTCTGCTCTCCACAACAACTTCTCCCCATGATTTTAGGTGTCACCTTGAAAGTTGCACAGTGTGCCCATTGGCTGGCTAGCGTGTGCGCTTTGTAGAATTCTTTCCCCAGTTTCTCGAGCTGATGTGTTCAGTTCATTCACCCTCCTGACTTGTCTTAAAGGTTGTGCATATTGGACTATGTTCTTGAGCATATTTTGGAAAATTTATGGATTCAGCAATTATTAATGTTTTTCCAATCTTATTTTATCTAACCTGCCCTTCAATTATTTTCTGTGGTATTTTCCAGCAAGTTCCATTTCTTCACAACTGTAAATACCTTAATACGCATCTCTCCCTGATGAGGGTATTTTTATTTACATAGCCCCAGACAATTATGACACTTAGAATTGACAGTGACTATTTAATCTTCTGATCATTAAAAAAAAATTAATAAAGAAGTCTAATTACAACTCATTAAAAATTATGATGAAATTGGCATCCATAAGCACACGTTCTTGGATGTAGTTTCTATTTCCTTTTAAACACTTCTCATGATTCCAACTTGACTATCCAACAGCTACAATTTCTTACTCTTTCCAAAATCAGCAATCAAACATCAACTTCTTGTTTAAAAAAAAAAAAGAAAAAAAAAAGTGGCCCAAGAGGAGGGTCTACAGTGCAACTGATTTAGAAACCTGCTTGACAGAACCTCTGTTTATTGGTCCCTGTGGTGGCAGATGGTATTAAATCTGTACATGTGTCAGAAACATTATTTTTCAAAAGTTGGTTCTGATATATTTCCCCCAGACATCATGAGATGTTGTTTCTGTCTTAATAAAATGTAAGTGGAATTGAGTGTTGGGTAGACTTTGGACAACCTTCCATCACTGGGCAGGCTGTTTCTTGAACTGGTAGGACTGGCTGCTATGCCCCCAGCACTGGAAATCTAGAAAAGTATATATCCTTGAAATAATTTATGTTGACAAAGAAAGAGGAAGTCCCAGTGACATCTCTTAACCATGACTCACCAACTACTTTCACTTTAAACAAAAACGTGCAGTATTAGTTTGGCTTGGATTTCTCTGCACTCCTCATTCATTATTTAATCTTCTTTTACTTTGTTCAGACAAGCTATCTGGCCTATTGTGAAGCTTCACACAGCCAATTACCTCAAGGTGTTTAGTTCATTTATTATTGAATGCATAAATCTTGTACAGGTTGTCCATCGACGACCCTTTGAGTAGATGTAGTAAATGCCTTTCTTCCTGCGGCCACAGTCAATGCTCACAGACATACCTGCTGAGCTGGGCAGGCCAGGCAAGGTGCAAGAGCATGTAAGATACCAGAGGTAATTGCACTTTCTGTTTAAAGAAGCATGTGAAAAATGTGCACAGAGTAGCAAATTCTGGGTTAAAATTTAAGGGAAAAACATCTTGTATTTTAAATGCAAGATTCCTTTCTAGAGATTTTATTAACTCTTTTGTACTGTAGACTATATTTCTATAGTCTAGAGATATTTCACCTATTTTTCTAGGCTGGATGTTGAATTTTGAAATTCGTTTAGAGTAGACCATAGTGACATCACGGTTAAGAACATTTATGTGGCAATGTCATCTTTCAAATGTGTGATCTGTGTCCTTGAACCCGTAGTGCCTTCCTGGCTTACTTTTAGTCTTGTAATAGCACCAAGGGCCAGTATGAATGACTTGGAAGAAGGCTAGCTTAAGTAATGTGCTGATTCTACTGATGGGTATACATGCCATTAAGAGTCTCTATCCTACACCAATGTGCCAGGTATTTAACTGGGGACTGGTACTAATTTCAGAGCTAATACTGAGCTGTTCCACATCAATGCTTTCAGCAGGAGGCTTGAACTGACAATGTAAAGAAAAAAGTGAGAGAAAATTACCATTGTACTTTAGAATTTCTCTGATTGAATTGACTGATTATACTGTCAAAAGAGCATTGGGAAGCTGGCAGGGTTATGGGGAGTGAAAAAATGACAGAATTCTTTTAGAAAGCGCTTGTCTGTTGGTTTTTGCACTGCCAAATATTTCAAAATGATAATAAGGTTTGATGTGAGGTTTGAATTCAGTACATGTGAAAATCCATGTGTTCTCTGATTGGTTTTTTTTAAAGCTTGTATATTGTGTAAGCAGATCCAATGGTTTTCTTATTACCATTTTTCTCTTATAAGACAAGCTATTAAAGCACTGTGTTCAAATTCCATCTGTAAATGTTAACTGACTTTATATTTGCAAAATAGTGTTATAAAGATTTCAATTTTGTTAAGAAGTTTTACTTATTGAAAAATAGAATGGAAAACTTACCATGTGACTGAAGATGAAAACTATTTGTTTTATGTAATCAGTCTTGTATCATGTTCCTTTTTTTATTAAAATTTATTGGGGTGACAATGGTTAGTAAAATTACATAGGTTTCAAGAGTACAATTCTGTAATACATCGTCTATGTATCACATTGTGTGTTTACCACCCAGAGTCAGTTTTCCTTCCATCACTATATATTTGATCCCCTTTACCTTATTCTATATCCTCCCCCCCTTACTTTCTGATAACCACTAACTTATTCTTTGTGTCGATGAGATTTTGTTTCTTTATTTGTTTGTCTTGTTCTGTTGTTGCTTTCAGTTTTATATCTCTAAAAATCTGAAAACATTTATCCGTAAAGATATATATGCATTGCAGCTTTATTTATAGTGACCGAGACATGGAAACAACCAAAGTGTCCTTTGAGAAATGACTGGATAAAGATGTGGTATATATCTACACAATGGAATACTACTCTGCCATAAGAGAAGATGAAATAGTGCCATTTGTGACAACAGGGATGGATCTTCAGATTATTGTGCTAAATGAAACTAGTCAGAAAAAGTCGGGAACCATATGACTTCACTGATATGTGGGATATAAAACTGAAAGTATCATGTTCTTAAAAAGATTGTCTCTTTAAAAAGAAATTCTTATCAGTCATATATATTATTGGTTATCTCCTGTCTCTTACATTCATGTTTGTTTATTCTAAAATGTTGTATTATTTAAATATTTTACAATATTCTTTAACTGGATAATTTTTTTAAACAATTACAGAGATACAGAATTCCTGGTTGCTATTAGTGGAATAATAATAATAATGATAATCATGGTAGGTAGTATTTATTGAATAATTGTCATGTACCAGGTACTCTACTAAGTGTTTCGTGGTGTCTCAATCTTTACAATAACTGCCTAAGGTAATTTCCTTTTGTGTCTCCATTTTACTGATGAGCAAATCAAGGCCCGAAGAGGTTGAGTAACTTGCTGGACACCCAGAACTAGTAAGAAATGGGATGCAACCTCTCAGAACCCCAGTGCTCATCCCTCAGCACAGATAAGGGAGACTGGTTACAGTTGACTTTTTTCCCCCCATCAGTGTGCTGACTGCCTACTCTACTGGTGACAGGGAATTAATACAATAATTTCCCTTTTCATGGTTATCCCATTATGAATTTAATAGAACTTTTGATATAGAGTCATGAGAATTCTTAAGGGAATGGTTTAAAATGTGGGAAAAATGTATTGAAGTGTTCAGTAAAAGGTATAAGAGAGAAATTCAGCAGAGTGTAAGTTAGGTTTGGGGCGGAGAGAAATCAATCAGGATAAATGGGTCAGCATTCATCATTTGTTCAACAAATACTTATTGTACTAGGTGCCAAGCGCTGGGCTGGGCCTGTCGGAAAGCACTGGGTGATTTATTTTTGTTGGGTTGACTCCCTGGTGGGATTATTCACAAACAACCTTTCCATGTAAATAGGAAGCTTTAATTGCAGAAGAGAAGGGTTAACGTCTTTCTGGGTGGACTGCCTTGCCCAAGTTTTGTTTCGTTGCATAATCTAGTAGGCTGTCCTGTATTCTTATTATTCTGATGCAGTCTAACAAACCAGCAGGAAACTGCATTCCGTGGGATTTCTATGGGGACTACAGAGAATTCGTTCCAATGCTTACAGAGCAGCGACTTGAAGCTTAAAGTAGCTTCAGGGCGAATGTGAGGAGCTCTGCAGTTCTACCTGCTACTGAACTGTAAAACGGAAAGCATGTGTAGTGTAAATAAAACAGTGTCGGGAGAATCATTCCTAATCTGGAGGCCTTTTCAGAGCATTGGTGGACAATCTGTTATTGTTGAATGAGGAAAACAGGCAGGGAATTTGAAATATTATGCCATGCTGAAAATGTGAATACCTGTTTCTTTACTTGTTTTAAAACTTACTCTTTTTTTTTCTTTTTTTTTTTTCTGTATTTCGACTGGAGGTGTATTGGAAAGGAAGAAAATGCTCTTCATTCCGCACAGCCTCCCACTCCCTCAGTATGAAATAACTGGCAAGTGGAGTCACAGTGCAGTAACTAAGTTACTCGGTGTAGGCTTACAGAGGATAAAGGGATCCACATTCTGGGATATGTTTCTTTGATTTCTGTGTTTTATCTACACTCTGCAAGTGCCTAGTTCCCATCCCCAAAGTGTGGTCAGCAGTGCCTCATTTTTGTTCACAGAGTTGCCCTTTTTTCTTTAGCCGCGTGGCATATTTGGTGGTTGATGTCCCAGGCTGCCTCGCCCCAACAGGACCACCCAGGGTCTCAGTACCACCCCTCCTGGGTCTCCCCCATGGCTGCTTGCACTGTAGTGATGCCACTGCATGGCTCACGTCACAGGCCGTCAACCTGTGATTCACACAGGCTCTGCCATTGGTTTCATGCTCTCCTGTCGTTCTGTTGGAATGGTTAATGGTGAATCAAGGGCCCCACATTTTCATTTTGCACTGGGTTCTAGAAATCATGTAGCTGGTGCTGTCTGTTCCATGAGGCTCATCCCGCCTCACTGCCCCCAGCACCTGAGGTCACGTGTTTCAAGGACCAGCTGACGTGCCGCCTTCCAGCTCCTTCATAGACAGGAGTATATTTCTCCTTTGTATGTCCCTCGCTTACAACCTGCGTGACACCCTGCCTTGAACTCGCAGTGTGCACATCTGCCTCTCTCAGGACACTGTGGGCTCTTGGAAGGGAGGGCAGGCGCCCTCCCAGAATCTCTATTCTTCTCCCTCCATATGTCAGCCCAGTGGCTTTCAGTGCTCCATAAATGCTTGTTGAATTGAAGTGAATTAAATAATTTGCCCTTTTATCTGAAAGAGTAAAGAAATTTACATTTAATATAAGGCTCTTTTGATAGACATATTGCCTTCATTTCAGTTCTCTTCTGATGTAGAATTATGGTGCTGGCTTCCGTGGAATGGCTAATGTGATGAGATGGTACACATTTGATTCTACCTCACTTATAAATTTTGGGTGGAGAAAATATAAATGAAATCATTTCACTAATTTTAAGACATTTAAAGAGTATGGAAATTGAGCTTTGGAGGGAAAGGTTAACTAAGGTTAAAGTGAATGCTTTTCATTTCGCTTAGCATATCACTAAGTGGAGATTTAAAGGAACTGCTCTTTTCTCACCAAATTTCCCCATACTGCTCCTGGATTTCGTTTTAGCATAATTTAAGTAACATATTTTAATGGTTTAAATCATTTTAATTTTGCATGTTTCATAAGGGCTATTTTCATATAGGGAACGCATCATACTGTGGTTCCTTGAACCTCTTAGAAGCGTAGAATTTGCAGTACTTATTGTGTATACAGGAAGAAGAACCTTAATAATTTAGTAACTTATTTTGTTTACTAGGTACAAAAGAGGACACAGTTGACTCTGCCACAGAGATTTTTAGCAGAGTGGCAGAGATTTTTAGCAGAGGTTCCATAAACTCTCAAACTGTAGGCAAAATGTCTTTTGGGAATATTCAGAACTCCTTCTGGAGAGAGGGCGCCTAAAACATCTTCTCAAAGTGTTTAAGGGAAGTTAAGAACCTGTAAGTTAGCAGAAGTGGAAAATGGAATGAACATACATACATACACACATTATCAAGCTAAATTTAGAAGTCAGTTTATTGAACATCACATCCTGTTGAAAATGAATTTGTACTGTTGGAATCTAAACTTTGTGGGCTCTAAAATGTTGGAACCATTGACTATTACAAGCAGTTTTCTGAAAATAGAAGAGAATGCTAATCTTCTAAGTATCGATTTATGTGTTTATGTATAGATCCCTAGGTCCTGAACTTACTGGTTTTTGGATGCCCATTTGTGAGTAATGTGACATTAAGAAGCAGAGGAATTAGGCAAAACACAATTCCTTCATCGTGCCACAAGGGTTTAAAAAAAAAAAAAATAGCTAACTGCTACTTTCGGAGGAGAAACCCAACTTCTAGCTAGAGTTATTCTTGAATATGGGAAGTGCATGACAGTGCTTGTGGCATACATGTGCAGCGAACAACATGCTTTACAATAATGAAAATCCTTGCTTAAAAGTGAGTGAAACAACTCTGGGAAGATGCCACATTCTGGGGGACGTTATTGCCCTAACCAAACTGCACACACAGTCTCTAGGTTCCTTGTGCATCTCTACAAGGTGGGCTGGAGGTCGATGACAGCCTTGCCTAGTTTTTGAGGCTTGTTTTTCCATTTGACATTCTTTTCCTTACGTTTTCTTGGTGGTGGGCTGGCCCTCTGAGCACGCTTAGGCTCAGCAGAGCCATGGATGAGCCCAAGAATGCTTAGAGAAGCTCAGGTTGGATTCTTTGGGACCCATTTGCCTCTAAAATATACAAAGGTTAAAGTTGGGATAAACTATGAAACCAGACACCAGGCGGTAGTTTGAATTCTCTGCAGTATGTTTTAGAGACCACTTATTTACCGCTAAGTGCCTTCAAAGGTGAACTGACTGGCCCTTGTCTTAAGGAGTAGATAGGCCACAAGGAAAGTAAAACACCAGGCATCTGACCCTGGGTACTTTCAGATGGAACAACTCAACTGATATTCTGAGGAGCACATTCTTCCAAAGACCTGCGCCTCACCTTAGAGGGAAGGGAATTTCTAAGGTTTAAGAGGGATTTTGAGCTTACTCTTGGAGTCATTTTCAAGTTGGAGCCCCAAGTAGTAAATAAGAATCACCCCAAAGATCTGCAGCCTAACGGGATAAATCTCAAGCTGCCTGTCCTTTATTTCTTTGTCCTGTCTATGTAGTTGGCCTAGAGTTCCCTGGTGGGACCCAGACAGCACAGAGGATGCGTTCTGATGGCGTTTGCCTGCCCTGGGCCCTTCCTTTGGGTCTCTGCTTCTTCCTTTCCCTCACTCCACAGCGAAACCCTATTTCCCTCTTTTCTTCCTGCCATCCACTTTTTCCTTTCCCCTGCTCATTCCCAATCATGACTTCCCTGTGGTCATCTTTAACTGTTAGGCAGTGATAAGATCTAAGAAAGTAACAATGAGATCTTCCTCAAAGAGGGTTAAGAGAAATGATTTTCTTTTCTATTGAGCTATGAGTTGAAGATACATTGTGATATGAAACCTTTCTCTTAAAGGATATATATATATATATATATATAGAGAGAGAGAGAGAGAGAGAGAGAGAGAGAGAGAGAGAGAGAGATAATCTCTTAAGAGATTATATATATCTCTTAAAGGGTATATATATATATATAATATACATATATATTATATATGTATTACATATAATATATATATATTTCAAAATCATGCTTTTGGGAAAGCAAAATAATACTTACAATCTATAGTTGAAAACTTTAAAACTTTATAAGAAAGCATTTGGGGAGTTTTGTAGCCCTCTGGTGGAGTGTCAAGAAAATCCATAATAGAAATACTTGATTACTCTGATTTTAGCAATTTTTAATGTGACTGAATAATACAGTTAAAACACTAACTGTTTTATATGAGGGCAGGCAGCCATTTTGTTCAAGATCTGTGGCTGAGTATATCAACATGTATTTTTAATGCCTACATTATTTCATTAGTATGAACAACTTTGTTATTTCAGAATCAGAGAGTGGATAAAGTATATAGTATTTTTTTTAATTGTCTATGCTTTCTCTTTTTTGTTAGGATTAATTACAGAAATTTAAAATTGGGGGGAGGGCAAGTAAGACATTTGTGGGCTATGAATACAGAAAGACTGCCAGGTTTCCAGAGTGCTGTTTTGCATCTATGTTATGCAAATGAGCAGTCATAAGCCTTTGTATGAAAGCAATTTGACATTGAGGAAAGAGCATTGAATTGAGCACAGACTTGAATTTTAGTCTCAGTTATGTTATCCTGTAGATACATGGTTCTGCAGAGGTCACAGCACCTACTTGGAAGGTAAAGGGTAGCTTAAGATATATTTCTAATATGTCTTGTAGTTCTATTGTTTTGGGGATTTTTGTCAAATCTTTGGGGGAAAATGCACATTTTTGGTCATTCTAAAAATATGATTGAATAAATGAATAAAAAGCAAAGCCCACCACCATACTTAGAGTTACTTGATGGTAGAACTCTTCTCAGTTTTGTATTCTGGGTCTGACATGACACCTGATATATAGTAGACATTCAAAAACTTGATTAAATGAAAAACAATTTGTGAGGTCTAATTCAAAACTTAAGAATTGCGTCCAGAATAGATTTGTTCAATGGAGTTCATGTTGTTTCAAGAGTGACTACTTATGTAATCCTACGAATAATTTTGTGAGCATAGACTTTGGCTAATAGTTGTGGTCATATGTGATTACTTCATTTTTTAAAAAAGGAATCTATTATTTATCATGCAACTTTAGTAAGAGAAAAAGTATATTTTCCTAACAAATAAAACTATTTTCTAAACAATATGGGAAATTTTAATGTTTTGAAAATAGCTTGTTTTGGTTTTACTATAGACTGGGCAAAAAAAATCTAGAAAAATAAATTAGCTTAATAAATTATACTTTTTGTATTTGTAATAATTTCACTTGTGTATGAAACCATTTGAAAACATTTCAGATATTTTTGGACTTAGAAATTACTTGGTAGCATTTTATGTTTTCTCTTGAAATTATTCCAAAGCTAGGTTATCACAAGTTAAGTTTCATCATCATCTAGTGAGTTTTATGTGCCAAGTTATGAATTCCCTGATATTATAGTTTAAAAATGCAGTGATGCCACTATAATATTAATGATAGATGGCATGTATTTGAAACATTTAAAAATGATCATAGCCTTAAAGCCAAAAAGAACTGGAAAATATTAATGGTATAGGAACCGTTCTATGTGGATCTGAATTATGTATAGCAGAGAGAGATAGAAAGAGATAAATTGCATAATAAATCAAAGTTCACATGGTATATTGTTTATTTTTAAAAAGCTATACAAACTTTCTGTTTATGCAGCATGTCAGTTATTTGAAAAAAAAGATGAATAGTTCCAGATTCAGATTTATTTCAAAAATGAATATTTAGTACCCAATAGTGTCATAGTGAATGTAGGAAAATAATTACAGTGTATGTTTTACCATGAAGAATTCTAGTAAAGCACTGAGTTTTTGTACTTGGAATGTGCTTTTATTCTCTGATCACTGTGTACCTTTTGTGTCTTTTTGATTTATAATAGTCAGGTGTTTTAATCTTCCTTTCAAAAATTGTAGCAGTAATATTCAGGAGTGAGTATAAGATTATGTTAAGGCAATAATTAACAGGAAATATTTCTTCTTGATTAAATCTGTTGTATTAAAACATGATTGTGCAGCATTAGAAACATTGGGAAATGTTACCTGATGAATATACAGAAATTACTTGCAGAATCCACTGGTAACCAGAAAAAAATGTTGACGGACTTTCCCAATACGTTAAGATTAGAATCTTAACAAGTATCTGTGTGAGGGGGATTTAAGCGGTTTGTATATGTTTTGCCGACATGGTTAATTATAGAAATACTGTGTCATGTTCTTTTTAAGAGTTTACAACTAGTAGGCTTAATGAATACCTCTATAAATGGCTCTGGAGTGCTCCTGCCCTGATTTTGGCCAGTGGTCTTTGGATTCCTCTTCATTTGCTATTTAGATGTCTATGATATAAACCATCAATATGTCATATATTATACTTCTAACCAAGAGAACCACTGGACGACTGTAACACTTGCTTGGGATTCTAATTTTAAAAACCACAGAGTCTTACATTATGGGTGAAAGAGCCCTGGTATCATGTGTGACAAATAACTTATTCCTGGAATGATTTTGAAATTGGTACCATAGATCATTCATGCATGCATTCATTCATTGTATAATATGTATTGCAAGGTGAGCTAGAGAAACAAAAATACAAATGTGTCCGTCATCTGTCAGTTTTCTGTGGGGGTCTAGTTAGTCCTCTGCCTCTGCTGATGTCCTGACGTGCCAACTCACTGTCCTGTGGAGTGGTCCCCATTAGCTAGTTTATTGCTCAGCTAGCCTAGGAGTCTACTGATCTCCATGTGGGGTCTTTACAGCGAAATCAGAGGCCTAAGGTTTTAGAGATTATAGACTTGCTGTTCTGCCCATTTCTGAAAATTTTATTTAAAACCCTGTCTGTACAAAACCCAGGCCTATATTTTTACGGATCAAATAAAAACTGAAGTTTGATGGTGCAGAGAAGAGTTTCTTCCCCCTTAGGAAGCATGCCTACTTGTTTCAATGGGAGACAAAATGGAAGAGATGTTTAAGTGCTTTTTATTCATAGTGTTAAAAATGGTTGGAGGAAGAATTCACATTTTTCTGTACCACAGTGTAACAAGCAATTAACATTTGGCATCGTGATAAATCTGCTTCTCTAAGAAGGTGTTTGTGTTTTAATAAGTGGCAATACATGCTAGTATATTCATTTTTATTGAATAGTTGAGTAAAATAAAATGAATTTAAGTCATAAGGTATTGCCTTGGGCTTATTGAGATTTTACATACAGCATTCCAATGGGATGGCTTCACATTCAACTGAGTATTATTTTAAAAGAAAAAATTAGCCACAAACCGTCTTAAAGTGTCCCAGTATTTGTGAGGTGTTATCGTCTTTGATCTCCTCAGTCTCCAAAATAAACTTGAAAATAGAAATTCTTTAGTAATACTGAATTAGTAATAATGGAGTATAGTTTTTAAAAAACAACAAGAATCCAAGGCTAGTTAGTTACCTAGAGACAGCACTTAAAAGAAATTGTTGCCATCATGTGTTCATTCATTTATTCACGAATTAGCTCATTTGTTCATTTAATTTTATTGTATATCTGTGCAATTTTTAGAGGGAGTAAATATAGGTTTTAAGATTATCTACCTAGAAACTTACCAACATGGTTTTGATTTATATACTATTAGTGAAGACAAATGGTAACCTACATAGCAAATTATTCCAAACAACAAAATTTTAGATACATAGATTTTTTTTAATTGTAGCAAAATATGTAACAAAAATTTCCCTTTTAACCATTTATAAATGTACAGTTCAGTACATGTATAGTGTTGTGTAGCCATTATCACTATTTCCAAAACTTTGTCATGACCCCAAATGGAAACTCTGTACCCATTAAGCAGTAATTCCCACCTTGCCCCTTTTGTTACCTCATGGTAACCTCTAAGTTATTTTCTGTCTCTATGAATTTGCCTCATCCAGATATTTCATATAATGGAATCATACAATATTTGTCCTTTTGTGTCTGGCTTATTGCACTGAGCATAATGTTTTCAAGGTTCATGTATCAAAACTCCATTGCTTTTTTATGGCTGGCTATTATTCCAGTATATGTATATCCCACATTTTGTTTATCTGTGGATGCACACTTGGGTTGTTTCCATCTTTTGGCTTTTGTGAATAATTCTGCAGTGAACATGGACATGCAAGTATCTATTTGAGTTCATGTTTTCAGTTCTTTTGGATGTATACTTCAGAATGGGATTGTTGGGTTATAAGGTAATTCTATGTGTAAGTTTTTGGGGAGTCACCAAACTGTTTTCCATAGCAGCTATATCATTTTGCATTCCCACCAGAATGTACTAGGGTTTGAATTTCTCCACATTCCGCCAACACCTGTTATTTTCCTTGTTTTTTATTATAGACATCCTAGTGGATGTGAAATGATATGTAATTGTGGTTTGAATTTGCATTTCCCTAATGATTTATCATCTTCAGTGTCTTTTCATGGGGTTGTTGGTTATTTGTGTATCTTCTTGATAGGGATGTCTATTCAAGATCTTTGGCCATTTTTTATTTGGGTTGTTTGTCTCTTTGTTGTTGAGTGTTAGTTCTGTGTATATTGTGCATATAAAACACATTTCAGATAAATTATTCTCCCTTTCTGTAGGTTATCTTTTTACTTTAATGAGAATGACCTATAATGCACAAATGTCCTCCATTTTGATGAAGTCCAATTTATCTGTTTTTTCTTTCATTGCTCATAGTGTTCATGTCATATATCAAAATTCATTGCTAAATCCAAGCTCATAAAGATTTTCCCCTGTTTTTGTCTGACAGTTTTAGAGTTTTAGCTTTTATATATAGATGGTCGATCCATTTTGAGTTCATTTTTACATGTGGTGTGATGTAAGGGGTCCAACTTCATTCTTTTGCCTGTGGAAATGCATCTGTCCCAGCACCTTTATTGAAGACACTATACTTTCTCCTTCCCCATTAAATGGACTTGGCACCCTTATCAAAATGAATTGGCCATAGATGTTTGAGTTTATTTCTGGATTCTTCATTATGTCCCATTAGTCTACATGTCTATTGTTATGCAAGTACCACACTGTTTTGATTACTGTAGCATTGTTGTAAGTTTCAAAACCAGGAAGTGTGAGTCTTCCAACTTTGTTCTCTTTTTCAAGGCTGTTTTGACTGTTTGGGGCCTCTTGAAATTCCATATGAATTTCAGGATTGGCTTTATTCAACAGAGGCTGTTGGGATTTTGATAGAGATTGAGTGGCATTGGTAGATCACTTTGGGTAGTGTTGCTATCTTAGCAATGTTAAATCTTCCAATCCCTGAGAATGCTGTCTTTCCATTTACATATTTTTCTATTTATTTATCTATAGACTATTTTTTTTAGAGCAGTTGTAGGTTCACAGAAATATTGAGCAGAAGGTGCAGAGCGTTCCCATGTATTTCCTACCCCTACATCCATTTATTTTTTAATGGAATTTAATTTATTCTTTACTTTCTTTAGCAGTGTTTTATGGTTTCATATGTAAGTATTTAACTTCTCAGTAAAATTTATTCCTGGGTGTTTTATTCTTTTAGATTTATTATAAATGGAATTGTTTCCTTAATTTCCTTTTTCCATTGTTCATCCCTGTTCTATAGAAACACAGATTATGTTTCTATAGAAACATAGATTTTTGTGTGTTGCTCTTGTAATCTGCAAATTTGTTAAGTTTATTAGCTCTATTAGCTTTCTAGTGAGTGCCTTGATATTTTTTACCTATAGCATTATGTAATCTGTGAACAGAGATATTTTCACTTTTTCCTTTTCAATTTGGTGCCTTTTATTTTTCTTGTGTAATAGCTCTGTCATGAAATTCCAGTACCATGTTGAATAAGCAGTGGTGAAAGTAGGTGTCCTTATCTTGTTCCTGATCATAGGGGGAAAGCGTTTAGTCCTTCTCTGTTAAGTACTATATTAGCTGTGGGTTTCTGTCAATGCCCTATTTCATGTTGAGGAAGATCCCTTCTATTGCTAGGTTTTTGAGTGCTTTTATCATGAAAGGGTATTGAATTTTGTCAACTGCCTTTTATACATCAATTGACAAGATCACGTGTGCCCCACCCCATTGGTTCATTTAATGTGGTGTACGATACTGTTGAACCCCAGTTCAGAACTCTCAAAACATAGTAACTTTGCATTCCCAGGATAGATCCTACTTGGTCATGGTGTTTATAAGCTTTTTAATATGCTATTACATTTGGTTTGTTAGTGTTTGGTTGAGTATTGACTGTATGAATTTTATTCATTGCCAGATATCATTCAGGATTTTCTTGGATGCCTCCTTCAACTTACTTGAGTGAATCAAATAAAATTTTTACTTAAATTTTTATAACTGGACTCTGCACTTAAAGAATACAAAAATTATTTCATCTGTAATGTTAGAAATACTAATGGAGCTTCTGTTAGGTATAAGGTGATGGGCTAAATATTTTACTATGTTATTTTATTTAAAAGGTAACAACCATTAATATCCTTATTTTACAAATGACAACATGGAAACTTAGAGCTAGCACATGGTAAAGCATGGTTCGTTAGCCCTTTTTAGCCCTGGTTTCTAGTTCTTGATCTCTAATTCTTAACTCTACGTTGTCTAACCTGAGACGTGATTCTGTTTACAACACTCCAAAGAAAGAATAAGGCATATAACTGAAGAATACCATCTGATGGATCTATTTTGATATGTTTCCTGTCTATACATCAGAACTCTTCAAATATAGCCAAAGCACCAATAACAGAAATCCACAGGACTAGAGTAATTACAGTTTTGTATTCTAATGTTAGAGATGAGTGGATGAATTGATGGAAAAATATTAAAGGAAATCCAAGAATGGCATGAACAAACTCTTTATAAATCTAAATGCACATGAATCAGTCCTCATCATTCCTAAACATGTTAGGCATTTTAGAGGACAGCAAGATTTCTCAGTAAAACAACGTGATTTTTTATATGTAAATGTTGTGGCATAACAGGTGTGTTGGCTACTGATAAGATACTCTGCCGAGCAACAAATAAATAATTGCACATGAATCCCAGGAAGATGTTAGCCCTGGGGTATATTTGAATGTGATTTTAGAAATGACATTCTATTTTTTTTTTTTTTTTTAGCATCAGAAATAGCTGCATACTCCTATCTTGAATGGTGAGGTTGACACTATTTTTCACCAAATATATTTTATTTTTAATGTGTTAAAATATTGCGAAATAGCTCATAAGTTCACCTCCCCTCCCCACCCTAGCCCCTTTACCTGGATAATATCTTTAAAATGTTTTTTTGGTGATGTCTCCATTAAGAAGTCTTCCCAGGTTTTCCAAGCTTTGGTTAGCTATTCCTAAATCCCTCCATAGTACCCTATTTTTACCTGTTTGGTCTGTCATACTGCTTTGTAATTTTCTGTGTACTTGTCATCTCCGGACCATAAGTTCCTTCAGGGAAGAGAATGAGCTTTGTTGAGCAGGGTAACCTGAGCACTTCTCGATAGCTGGCACTTATGAAATGCTTAATATTTAAAAAAAAAAGGTAAATGTTCTGCATTTATAAATATGGTTCAAGCTGTTTCAGTGCAGTCTACCTCTACTCTAACAATTGCTATTCTTAACTTGGGAAAGTTACTATCCAGTGACAAACTTTGCTACCCCTGCCAACTGGTACATCTTAGGAGGGTGATAGAGATGCTTCATCTATCTACCTGAATGCATTGCATTTTCAGGGGGAAAAAAGTGGTACATACTTAGTTTTTCCATGTCACTGTCCAATTGCTAAAGAGTAGGGCACGAGGACAGTTGGACTGTGACATCTGCCATGACACTGATCATCAGAGTTTTTTTCACTGCCCTGTCTCGGCATATGTTCACTTCTCCCTCACTGATTCGGAAATAATCCAGCTTGTAGCAGAATCCTTCCCAGATGGAGGATACCTCTCAGCAGGGATATTTATAACTTTAAGAGCAGGACATTGGACGTAGTTCCTTTCTTACTATAATGTTAAATTATGATTACTAAAAATTGTCAAAATTAGTCAACCTATGTTGAAGCATTTTCTTATTGCACCCCACCCACTACCTTGAGCACTGATGGCTTAGAAGTGCTGAGTTTTAGATATGGTGAGACAGTAGTTTTTATATTCTGGGTAAAGTATCTAAAATACCTGAAACAAACTGATTTTCATTTTTAAATAAATTGGTGTCAAATCCTATACTTTTTTCCTTGTCTTTGCCTACATCTCTTCTCTGATCTCATGCATGTATTGGGTGATATCATTGTCTCTAAAAGGAAACAAAACAGGCAAGTGTATAATAAAAATATCAAGTAATATATAGAGTCAAATTGGAGTGTTAAAAGAATGCATTAGAGGGACCAGTTGGGGCCTGCATTTGTATGGAAAACAGTTTAAATCAATTAATGGGACTTCCTAGAAGTCCTTTACATGGTCAACATCAAAGTAAAAAGACATATTGGGCAGAAAATAGAGAAGATGTAGGAGGTGGAAAAGTTGGCAGGGATTTAAGAAACTGGTTTTCTAATTGCAAAATTGGTTATTTCCATTCAGGAGTGATATTCAAAAGGGTTACCGACAGATTGGAGCTGCCACTGAGTCATCAGAACGTAGGCCATTGCTGGAGCCACATCCTGGAGGCCTATTAAGTTGCTGCACGAGGCAGCCACAGGGATGAGATTATTTAAAAACCTGTATGGAAGAATAGCAATTTTCTAATAAATTGGTGGGTCTGTGTTAAAGCTTCCTACTCTCCTGCATTCTTCAATAATGCTGGCACTGCCTGACTAGTAATGATATCTCTGGAAAGGAGGGAAAGGAAGCCTTCTTTGAAATTTATTCTATACAGTTTGGAGACATGAGGGTATTAGTCTTGAATAAATTAAACATTGCAATAAATGACTTTCTCCTACATGCTTCGGAAATTTCACTGTATTGGCTATTATGCGCCTGAAGCCTCAATTTCCCCAATGCACAGCAACTATCTTTTACAGCAGCAGAACCGTGGCTCTGCAGGAGATTCTGCCACTGCAATTCTGTGGTCACTGTCAGTCTGCCCCCTTGGGACTCCATGCTGGTCTCCAAACCCTGCTGGATTTGGTTTGTGGCTGCTGATAATCTAGACTAAATCACCATGAATCAGTCGGAGGGGACTAGAGAAAAAGGGGAAAAAGCAGTGAGATCCTAAAGGAACAATGTGAGGATTAAGAAAGGACCAATGTTTAATACAGTTCCAGATGTCAGAGAACACGTCCACTCCACTGGAAGGTGAGCACCCTGAAGCCAGAGACGCAGACAGTAGTTTTCTCAGGGATGCCCAGGGCAGTGCAGTGTAACATACAATGCTTCTGAGAAAGGGGGAGAGGCGGGGAAGCTGAAGAGAAAATGGTGTAGAATATGTTTTCCTAGGTTTGATTTCTTTTCATTTCCTAGTTACCATAATAGTCTTCTTCAAGTAGGCAGAAACACTGGAAGCTAGAGTAAAGGAAATGAAGGAAAGTAGCAGAGAAGAAAGTGGCAGAATATTTGATGGGAATGTATTGATTGGAATGAAGATGGTAGCTAAAAGGAAAATCAAAACCTGGGTATTTTAAGAAATGGTCAGAGCAAAGGTCATCAGGTAAGCCGGTATTTGTGAAGAATACTTTAATCCAGAATTGGAATGATCTGGAGTAAGAGAAAATTCTGGATGGTTTTGGCTACTTTTTTTTTTTTTTTTTAAATCTTGTGACAACTTGATTAAAACATACAGTCCTCTCAGATGTGGCTGAATTGTGAGTTCCTGAGCTTGACTGACAGGTGTCAATTCTGTTAAGTAAGAGAAAAGGGAAAGCACCACTTTACCTGGGATTTGCATTGTCTTCCGTAACAATGCAGTTAATTTTTGTAGTTAATCCTTGTAGTTTATAAGAGCCCACATATTCTCAAAGTAGCTAATACTCTTCCATGTTTTAACTTCTAAGTAAAGGACAGGTAGGTGAGTGAAGTGTTTTATTGAATTTGGTAGTTCAGATAGGTTGGAGATGCAGGCGTGAGCATATGGCTATAGAATTGAGGCCAGGAAGTTTCATTCCTAAAATACAGAAACATTTTTGCATGTACTATTATTTGGCCACCACTTTAAAGTCATGAAGAGTCACTAGTACACTCCCTGGTAAAAGATTTTTTGATGCTACGGTTTTTGAGTTGACCTTAACATGGCGTTATGTTGTTATGAAAGAGGAAGATCTTAGTGTTGGAGGAGTAGATGATTTCACATTGGACGGTTGGGGAACCAAATTAGATAAACCTGTAATTCTGTACTTAAAGATGGCAAGATCATTAGTATGAATATGTAGGTGTATCATGGAAGTATTGCGCAGTTGTGTATACTTATGGAAGCAAAAAAGGCAGGGGTGGTAAGTGGAGGAAGAAGATATTGACAGAGTTACTCACGTGAATATTGAAGTCATTCAGAATAAGGATTGGGCACTAAAAGGAAAAAGTGATGTCAGATATTCAGACCATATAAGTTCAGATATGGAGAACAGGCATGAAACAGAGAAAGGGAATGGCTAAATCTTGCATAGTGAGATAATGGGACACAAAGTCCTTCCCATGTTATAATTCACTATCTTTTAATTCAAAAACAAGAATTTTGCTATGATTTCATATTTCTGCACTATGACTTGAAGAAATTGTTACTGTAATTTCAAATTTTATCTTTTCAACATTGAGTACTTTGGGAAGTTATGCTCAATAATGCTTTTATGTTGCCTAATTGGTAACTTGTTAACATTTTAATTTAATATCAGTGAAGAAAAAATTAAAATTAAATGGCTGCTGTAAAATGTGATTAGTGATTCAAGTGACAAAAATGAAGTCTGTTGTCTGCGCTTACACTTATCTGCCTGTAGGCCTTCTCCTTACCAAAGTGCCCTTCTACCTTCTGTCAGCCAGCTTTTACTGTATGTGAATGGCAAGCAAACAACCTTCCAGAAATTCTGTATCTAAAAGCCCTATTTCTCACCTTTTAAACATATATGACAAACTATACAGTGCTCTTCACCTTTCTCTTTGCTTCTCTGTGTTTCTGCTCTCGCTACTGCATATGTGTATGGTTTTTCTTCTAGTAATTTCGTACATTATTTAACTATAAGAACTTTCTTTTGCAATCCTCCCCCCGCCCCCCATATAGAGATGTTTATAGAGCAGGCAGTAGGTAATCGATAAATGATGAGTGAAAAATCATTTGAATGAATAAATCCCATTGATTCTTTCAGAAGATTACAGTTGTGTGTACTAGGTTTAGATTTCTAATTTACTAACTGAAAGTATTGTAGTTTTAGTTTTTAAAACTACATTTTATATTTTTCCTGGCTATCTTTTCTTAGTAGCAAATATGTGAGTAGTTTGAAATTGTCAACACCTTTCTCTAGGGTGTCTTTCTGCTGTCTTTGTTTTTCATGTTATTTCTTTAGTTACATCAAATTAAGCAATGTCTCATAGCATAATTTATAGGTAGTTTAAATAAACGGCATCATTTCAGTTTCCCTAGAAAGCAAGCTAAAGATTGTAACAAAACAAATGCAGCAATAAAATGCATAGGCATATAGTGGTATTACTAGATAATAATTACCTTCTGTTATCAGTATAATTTTATTATTCTAATCATATTTAATTTTTCTTGCCTCTGAATTTGATAATGTTAAGGGTGTAATCATTTTGATTTTTTTTTTTAGTTTAGTTTAGTTTTTTTTACTCTAGGTTCCAAACTCTTTATTTTCAATTTGTGATTGTCCACATGGGTGGGGATTTGGTCTTGTCCAGTGGTCATTTATAATTTGTTTCTCTTTCACACCAGCATGTAAGCTGGCTCAAACCTTCCCACCATTAAAACAGCCTCTCTTCACGCTATGTCCCCTTCTAGCTGTTGTTCCAACAATATATGTTGGAAACTTCCACCTTTCTATAGAAATCTGAGTCTTTGTTCTCGCTGTCTCCCACACTGTACCTTCAGGGAAATTCTGGCAGTGACCACTTCTTTGTCAATCAATATCCTGTGGTCTCTTTCACACGTCGTCTTTGACTTTGTGGACAACTCCTTTCTTCCAGAAAATATCTCTTTAGTCACTTTAGTAACTCCTTTCTCTGAGTATCCTTCAAGTTGCCTTCATGGCTTAGTTGTTGCCTACTACTCCTGTGTCTTTTGGTGTACTTCAGAAATTGGCCAGTTGGATTTTTCCTGTCTCACTATGTTCACTGTGGGCTAGCTCAGCGAAGCTCAAGACTGAAATCAAAGGCTCTTCTGTCCACCTGCTCTTCTCCATAACATCTGTTTCTGACAAGTTCAAGCCCACGTGATGTCCTGGCCAAGAGCTGCAGAGTGTCCAGAGCATCCCCTCCCCCCACTTCCCTCATGTCCCTGGTAATCCTGTAATTGTACCCTACTGGAATCCAGAGAGATCTTCCTGCACTGAAATTGTGTCTCTCCATTGCTTGTGATCCTTTAAGGATTGATCATTGTCTCAATATAAAGGTTGAATTCCTCATGTGTGCTCTAAGGAACTCCATGGTATGACGCTTGCTGAACTCTCCAGCCTCATAGTTGGTTTCCCTTTACTCCAGCCCCAGCTTCAAGCCATATGAGGTGTGACAATTAAGTTCGCGAATTCATCCTAGAAGATGAATTCAGCTACATACCTCATTGCTGAATATCACTACGGTCACCTTCGAAATACTCCCCTGGGAAAACTATGCACCAACACCAGTGCCTAGTCCACCCTTCAAAGCAATTTTGGAACTCTTTTTCTGGAATGGCCATCAGAGGTGTTCTCATATTACCCTTGATGTCCTGAATGTCATCAAAATGTCTTCCTTTCAATATTTCCTTTATCTTCGGGTAAAGAAAGAAGTCACTGGGAGCCAGATCAGGTGAGTAGGGAGGGTGTTCCAATACAGTTGTTTACTGGCTAAAAATTCCCTCACAGACAGTGCTGTGTGAGCTGGTGCATTGTTGTGATGCAAGAGCCATGAATTGTTGGCCAAAAATTCAGGACGTCTAACTTTTTCACGCAGCCCTTTCAGGTCTTCCAAATAGTAAACTTGGTGAACTGTTTGTCCAGTTGGTACAAATTCATAATGAATAATCCCTCTGATATCAAAAAAGGTTAGCAACATCGTTGCAACAAGTTCACAAACTTAATTGCCAGATCTCGTATTTATGTGTTCCATAGGTTGCCATACTGCTTTATGACTTCTCGTTTTCCTCATCATGCTACTTTTGTCCCAATACCTCCAACTTATTACTGCCATTATTCCTCAAACTCTCATTTTTAATGAGTTATCTGAGAGACTGTTTATCCGATGAGCCTTCCTTGATCTGCTCTGAGATAGACTGGCCACTAGTGCCCTGAACTGTGGTTCTTGCCATCTTAAAGCTTATACTCGAGTCATGAATACAGTCAAACAAACAATTTGAAGATAGTGTGATTGGTACTCTAATTGGAAAGAATAGGGTACCGCAGAGTCTGTTTAAAGGATGCTCAATTCAGACTTACAGAGGAGGTGACTGCTGAGGAGAGATTTGAAGGATGAGTAGTTCCTCTTTACGAAGGGGGAGATGGTGACTGATTGCAGACAGGCGAGGCCCTTGAGAGTATAGTGACGGCGGAGCTGACCAATCTTCTTATGGCTGAAGTATAAATTTCAGCATGTGGCATGGAGAAAGAACAGGAGCTGGTTCTTACAAAGCCTTTGAAATACGTTGATGAGTTTGGAGCTTATGCTAAAGGCAGTGGGAAGCCATGTAAGTTTGAGTAGAAGAGAGACCTGAACAGATAACACTGTAGAAAGAGCTCTCTGAGTTTAGTAACAAGAAAAGATTGGGAGGGAGCCAAGCAAAGGGGACCACAAAGGAAGGAGTTAGGAGGTTATTGCAGTAATTCAGTAAAGATGATGGTGGCTTAGAGTAGGTGAGAACACATATGAGTAGAAACAGATTATAGGAATTCTTAGGTGGCATTAGATAATTTTTAAGTGACTAAATATCTGAGGAAGTTAGCGTAAGGAGAAATATAAGATGCTGCCCAGTGTTTTGATGTGGACAGTGGGTGGTGCCATTTAACAAGAATAGACATCACTGGGGACAGTCAAGCCAGCATGGGAAGATGGAGATCTCAGTTTCGTGTTTGAGGTTCCAGTGTGACATGAACACAGAGCAGGCTAGTAGGCAGTCTGAAACCTAAAGACAGTTTTACTTGTTGATCTTTCAATGGATGGTTACATTTTTGATCATGTCTTAGTCTTCCTCATATGCCTTGTGACTGTCATATAGTTGTTTTTCAACAAGTATATGAATCCATGAATGAAATGGAAATGCACTCTAGGGTGATCTTTCCTATCTACTCTTCTCCACAAAAGAGTGGTATTTAGAAGTTTTAGCTAATCAAGATTATCCTCTTAGCCTTTTCAGAATTCTTATTATGAGTACTTCTAGGACAGCAGAAGAACTGGAAACAATACATTCTAAAATATCAGAGATAAATGTAAGATCATCTCACTCCTGAGAGTTTATGAACACCTCTTTTCTGATCCCTTGTGGATGGTGTTATCTGCTTTTCTCTCCCTGAGATTGAAGTTGTTTGTGACTTCAATGAACGTCTCGCATAGATACTCAGGTACTATTTTGTGTTATACTCATATGTGTTAATGTTCAGATAATGAAAAATGACTGTAGCTTTAAAGTCTTCAGTAGTTCAAATTTTTGCAAGGTACACTTACCCACATAATGAGAAAATGAATCATGCTTTTCAAAGTGGATCCAATTGGGTGTCACTTTTATCCCTTTATTTATATTCAGTTTGGAGCTAATGTGGCATTATTGCTAGATATTATAAAGGAATAGTGGTAAGGATTCTTGTGTAAAATCATATGGCCCTCCCTCCCCCAAAGTAGTAAATGTATTCTTGAACGAATGGATAATTTTTTGAGAAGTCACAGGCATACACACACGTACCCTCCTCATGTAAGCTTCTTGTTGGACTGTCATCATGCTGGCCAAGGAAAATGTTGGGAAGAGCGCCACTCAGGAACAGCAGATGTTCTTTTTGGTTTCTTTGTCAGTGACTGACATTGTGAGTCAAAGTTAAGGCTTGGGAGCTAAATAATAGAACTGAACTAGGGTGGGGTTTTTCTGTTTCGTTTTTTTTTTTTTTTTTTTTCTCTTCCAGCTAGCAATCCCCAAGGTCATGGACTCTGTCTTCAAAAATTCTAGAGATCTGAAGTGATTAAGAATTGAACTTTCTTATGTTTATCATACACCACTAGGGAAGAAATCAAGTGAATCTGAGCACTGATGAGGAATGCTTGGGTCTCAGTCAAGGTAGTTGCAATCAGAATATAATTCAAGATGCTGGGGTGGGAGATCACTGATTTCTACAAAAAGACGAGTAGAGACCAAAAAAAAAAAAAAAAAGAAAAGTTACTCTTGATCTTTATTTTCAATTTTGCTTTGCAAATTAAGCCTCTAAAGAAGCATTCTTGATTGAGGTGAACCATGCATACTTTTAAGCTACATTTTGCTTAACTCTGTCTCCAGTATAAGTACAATCCTGGTTGTGACTGCACTGGGAGATCTGTTGGGCTGATAATACTGAACTGATTTTGCAAGACGTTTTCTTACAGCATTGAAGGGTTTTGATGATTTTATTGTAGCGATATGCTGGTCTCCATTGATGAACTAATAGAATTTAAGTGGGGTTTTTTTGTTTTTGTTTTTTAATAAGTGAAATGTTTTTGCATAGGTATCTTCGGTTACAATCTCTTATGCTCAATACTCTCAAATGGTTTACTCTCTCACCAGACTGCCTTTCTGAGCTTTATTCAGGATATCAAAGTAGATATGTGACATCAGGACCGCTTTGATGTCATGGTGATAGGGCAAATTCTGCAAGTCTCTCACTGAACTCATGATTTGTCCCTTAAGTCTGATCCGGGTCCAGTGTTCCTTGGTTCAGTGCATGGCGTCTCCAGCTGTTGAGGTGCACAATCAGAAACGCTGGCTAGGAACCCGTTGTTGCCACTGGGACTCTCCTTCGTCTACCATGTTTCCCCGAAAATAAAACCTATGTCTTTTGGAGCAAAAATTAATATAAGACCCTATCTTACATTGTATTATACTATATTGTAAAGACCAGGTCTTATATTAATTTTTGCGGCAAAAGATGCAATAGACCTGATGGTCCGGCTAGGTCTTATTTTAGGGGAAACACGGTATATTCATCAAAAAGCCCAGTTGATTTATTTTTTCTAGAATCTATCTATCTCTTCCCAATTCCCTTGAGATCACTCTAATTTAGTGGTTCTCAACGAGGCGCAATTTAATCCTTAAGAGGACATTTAGCGATTTCTGGAGACATATTTAGTTGTCTTGGGGATTGCTGCAGATATCCAGGGGGTAGAAACCAGGGATGCTGCTGCAATGCACAGGAAAGCCCCCTCAACAAAGATCAGCCAGTCAGAAATGTCAGTCATTCTGAGGTTGAGAACCCCTGCTGTCGTCCGTGCAGCATCTTCTCATTCCTGGATTATCACAGCAGCCTTTGAACTGGTCTTCCTCCACCTAGTCCTTAAGCAATGCAAATCTGCTCTAGTCCTCTTCACAGCTTCTCACAGCTGTTAGGAGAAAGGCAACACTACCTCAGGGTAGTCTGGATGGCTCTGCAGGATCTCGTCGTTGGCCAGTACTCCAGCCTCCATTCCTGTTGCTCCCAGCTTGCTCCCTGTTTTCTAGCTCTGTTGGCTTCTTTCTCATCTTTGCACCTGCTTTGCTCTTCTGCCACTGGCTTTCATACACACTCCTCTCTGCTTGGTGCCTCATTCTCCCCACTGCTGTCTTGTTCATTGCTCCTGTTCCTTCTTTAGTGTGTAGTTTGAACATCACTGACCTTGAGTAGCACTTTTTGAACCCTACTCTAGATGAATCGTCTAATACAAATTCTTCCTAGGACGGGACTTTTTTATGTCACTTAAGTTTGTTGTAAATTTGTTTCCCTTTTTTAAAAATGCGTATATTTAAAAGAATAATAACTAAGTGCCCTTCTAGGCGCTCTATTTGAATTGTTCTTTAATCATGATAACAACCATATATGATAGATGTTCCTTTATATTGCTACCTTATTTAGTAGAGTCTAAGATACATTTTCCCTAACGGCACTGAAATTAGGATGTGACTTACTTTCAGTGGCATCTGAAATTTGTCAGAATCTGGTATTAGTCCCATTTTACAAATGAGGAAGCTGAAACACAGAGTTGAATTCACTTGCCCAAGATTACGTAACAAACGTGATATTGTCGGGATTCTCATCCAGACAGTCTGAAGCCAGGAACAACAAGATCGGCTTCAATTCAGTGCTTTCCTGTATCATCATGTTGCTCTCAGGATTAAGGAGATAATACATGTCAAGCATTTAATTCACTGATGTGTAGTAAGCACTGAATAAATGTCTATTATGATTATTATTAGGATGTTTATTATTTGTCTTATTGTGTAATTACTTAATGCTATCTCTTCCAGCAAAAGGAGGATTTCAGAAGGGCCACGCCTTTGTCTCTTCTGCTTCTCACTGTGTCTCTTTTTCTTATCACTGAGCTGTGTAGTAAGTGTTTTTTGAATGAATCAATGAATGCTTGAATGAAGACAGAGGCCATTAAGGAGAATTGGAGTCCTATCATTTGCAGACACAAATGTTCATCTTCAGTGATTGGTTTGTGCCTCTCTTATGGCACTTACCCATTCTGGGTTGTAACATTTATTTGTGTAATTGTCTTTTATCTCCACACCAGATTATAAACTCCCTGCACACATAGCATTGCATCCACAGTACCTACCACAGTTTCATTGTATAGAAGACATTTGGTACATGCTGGACTAATTGACTCTTGGATTGCCCTAGTACTCCCAGCTCTGGTCATAACCCAATACTGTCATAGAGGAAGATTATCTTGGGGGATTTTTTTTTTTTTTAAACAGCACAGTAAACCTTTCTGCCATTGATAATGCTGTCATTTCCAGATTGTCTTCAGGAAGTTATCATCTGAATATTCCTGCCTGTCTTTATAGACTTACTGTAAGTTATGATGAAAACACTCATCATTCTCTATAGAAAAGTAGAGATGGAGATAGCTATTTGGGGATACTTTTCCTTTTTTATTTCTGGTTTAATCTGTGTTTAAGGAAGAATTGGTGATCATTTTTCAGAGAAGGTTTCAGAGGAATAGTTCCTCAGTAGTCTTTATATTCTGGCCTTAAAAATGAAAGAATGAGAGAATAGGTTTTTAAGCATTGCAGGTTGTTTATCTGAATTATGCAATGTGTTGTAGAATAATGAATCTATTGCCTTTCCAATTGGCTGCATTTATTGGAAGGCTAAAGAATGAATCTTTTTATGCCAAGGAGAATGTTAGGTTGTGTGCCTAAACAATTTACCTGCCTTCTTCCTTTTGGATCTAGCTTTATGTCTTTGGCTGCTGAATGCAAAGGGTATTGCGTTCTGCACTGTCGATGCCAAAAGTTCACAGAAAAGAACATTTTTGGCAGAATGTGCTTGTTTAAGAGGACAAAGGTGTTTGAATTTCACACTTTAATTTTCAGGGACTTGTTTGTACACTTATAGGTGAAAGGTTCTCAAAATCATGTATTGTGTACTAAACACTTGGGGATACAGCACATGTGTCACCTTGATTGGCTACTCAGAAAGTACCACGGTGGCCTTTGTTACATGGACTGTACATTGAGCAGTCCCAGGAGGGAGCATTGAGTGGAATGGAAATTATTGTAACTATCCTTGTGTAGCTTCAGAATTTAAATACCTTAGAATACAAACAGGAAGCTGTTTTACTAAGTGCAATGACTTTTCTGACAACTAACACGACTTCTTATCTTAGACAATTGGTCTAGGTTTATACTTCTAGACCAAAAATCTTCTAGACAAAAAAAGAAAAAAAAAGAAAAATGACAAAAAACTGAGGAGTGTCTATGGCCACAAGCTAGCAATTTCTACATTACATTTTTACATGCATTATGTTTTAGTTACTTTGTGGAAAAGCCCCTAGCGGGATCGTGTAATAATATGATTGTTTTTAAATATTTTGAAATATGCTGTGGCTTTATAACACTTATATTAATTACTTTATAGATCAAAATATTTGGAGGAGTGTTTCAATTCCACATACTTCAAAAATATTGAAATTAATGCATGGAATTCTATTACAATACAAAGATAAGCAAAGAACAATATAAGTGGAACATCTTTTTATTATCTATACATACAAGTGCATTCATGAACCTATATTATTTTCTTCATTGTCAAATAACCAACTCAAAAAATGTTCTTCTCCTAAATGGAGATGTTGGATTTGCTTCCTTTGAGCTAACAGTTCACATTACTCTGGATCAATTTTTTTTTTTAGAAACTTTTTTTATTGAGGTATAATTGACAAGTCATATCATATTAGTTTCAGTATACAACATAATGATTTGATACTTGTATATATTGCAAAATGTGTATCAATTTTTCTAGCATGCATATACTTTTAGCCTGCAGTTCTGCCTCTACTGACAAATTCCTACAAATATATCAAGAAACTGTGTAGAAATGTTTATTTCAGTGCTGTTTTAATATCAAACTGGAAATAAATGTTTTCATAGGCAACTGGGTAAATTACTTCATTTATCCAATGAAGCACTGGGTAGTGTTTAACAGGCTGGGGCAGACCTGTATGTGCTGAAGACTCAAGACATGTGTTTGCAAGTTTCAGAACAGTATCAAGAAGACGATTTTATTCATGTAAATACGATGAAGTTTACATATATGTAATTTTGAGTGTACTTGTGTATATCTCTTTTGGAAAAATACCCAGAAACAATTCATAATGATGACTTTTGGGGATAGAAAGACTTGGAGGCTCAGGGTCTTTTATTTTTGCTTGATCATTCCTCTATACTGTTTATATTTTTGTTGAAATATATTTATAAGTATAACCTTATATTAGTTTAGTGTCTAACATAACGATTTGGTATTTGTATACACTGCAAAGTGATCACCAGTATTTACATTTTTTAAAAAACCATAGAATAGTTATAATTTTCAAGAGAAATACTGAGTTCAATCCTTACCTCTTTGTTTCATTCTTTCTCCTATTGGATGCTGTTTGATTAACAAGTAAAGGAAAGAAGGAAACAAATAGAAAATACAGTGTGTATTTTAATTTTGCTCATGGCAGAATTCATTGCCACACACTACACATACCTTCCTGGACCCACCAGATGACACATGTCTCCAACATGTGGGGTGCTGCAACCCCTACACTTAGTCTTAGGAGGTGGTTCTGGCACACACACCCCCAACTATATTTGGGGTACTCTCCTTTGGAGTTCATCATTATAGAGCCTTTTCTTAGTCTGAAGAGGGGTGCGGTACTGTCAGGGCCAAATTATAGCTTGGATAATTACTTTTGTTCACTCCCCACTCCTCTCTTTCTAATAGATAGCAATGCTATTTTTGTTATGATAATGATGGATGCTTAGGGATTTTCCCTCCAAATTCTTTGTTGTCTTTCCATAATTCACATAATGTATTCAGAATATTGGTGAGTCTTTTATCTCTCATTTTGTAAATGGTCAAAATGAAATTTAGTGACAGCAACTGACTCTTTTCAGAGACAATGGCTGAATTAAGACACACAAAGAGTAACTGACGAACTCGCTGAAACGTGTGCTTTATACTGTATCTGAAGGGAATTGCTGCCTTTAACCTAAAAGTGAGATCTAAAGAAACCCTTTAAAAAAAACAGGCATTTATCAGCAAAAATCATAAAATATGATCCTTGGGTGGAAGAAAGTGCTGGGAAGAAATTTAAAGCCATATATGATATGCTTTTGTTCTTTGTAACCCAACAAATGTTAAGCCTTATGAGTATGTTGAAGAGCATATAGCCATTTTTATTATGTAATTAAAGGTAGAGGGAACAGAGATAATTGTAATTAAATGAGAGAATAGTGTAACAATAAAGATAGAAAGAAGGTCTAAATTCGTATGGGTCAGTCCTTTATTCAGAGTAATAGGTCATGTCTACACTGCATTTGCAAAACCACTTTCACTTACACGGGTCTTTGGATCAACACTAGATAAATAATAGCAGAAAATAGCTGGATCATGTTTTAATCTGAAAGATTTTAAGATGCCAATCAAACCCGTGGCTTGCTCCAGTTTTCAGAAATACTATGTGAAATGTGGATCATAAAGCAGAATTTGGCTCTAAAACACTGAATTAAAATTATTCTTAGGCAGGCTTCAATTAACTCTGCAGCAGAACTACCAGTATTCTCAATTTTTGTAGCTAGAGATACTTATGAGAGTGGCAGATGGCCATACGATGTAACCATGTTATTTCATTTCCAAATTTATAAAAAATCGAACTCATAAATTTTTTAAAAATAAGACTTCTCAAATTTACCACCACAATCCTCGGTCCCAGAATCAAATTCTGGGATCTTTCAAAGTCATCTAAATTTGCTGATGAGGTTTTATTAAAATAGTAACTCATGTGATTTAAAAGCAACCTTCTTGTACTTTCAGTGGTGAGAACTTACCTATTCTTTTGTCTGAGTCAGCGCATCTGCCAGGTATTGGCCATGCTGGTTGAACATGAACACTGTGTAGACAGATCAATTTGGGATTGAACCCTGGCTTTGCAAGTAACTAGCTGGAAGACTTTAGGCAAATAACTTGACCACGTTAAACCTCTCTGTCCTCGTGTGTATATACAGTCATATGATTGTTTAAAGACGTAGTGAGAGAAACCATGTGACGCAATTAACTAGAACAGCACCAAGAACATAATAAGTGCCCAGTTATGAGTTATTTTGATTAAATTCATTTCTTAATAGGTCACTGGGAAATTGAAGCAATGGACTCTAACGTCTTTAATTTTTGTAAATGTTTTTAAAAATAAATCACATGGTTGGTGTTATGATTACGAAGCATTCTCTTGAACTTGATTAGGTAGCCTTTAGATGTGGGTATGAGTTCAAATATCTAACAGGTGGTGCAGCCCAGGTACTGACACTTCAGAGTGGATGCTGGCAGGTATGTGTCAGCTGAGCAGCAGTCAGGCCTTTGGAAGCCCTTCTTATGGAATGAATGGTGATGCCTGCATTGTTATGCGGGGGCATTGTTATTAGGTGTCTGATTAGAAAATACGGCATCCTACCTAACTATCGTTCAGTTCTTCTTAAGGTAGGCAAAAAACTTTTCGTTTTAACTCCCTGGGTGAAATTCTTGGAATGAAAAGAATTTTAGAACTGATGGGGGGTGTGTGTGTGGGGGAAACTTAGACACATTTACTATGTGCTTTTTTCTTCCATCTTGCAAATTAGAAAACTGAGGCCCAGAGAGGACAAGGCTGGTGTCCTCTCCACACTTAGTGATGCTTTCTAGGTATCAGTGCTTCTCCGAGCTTCGAGGAGTAGGAGATCCTGATGGATACTGGGTCTTATCTTGATTATTCAGATTTTTGCCAAGACTCAGGTCACTTTTTTCGCCCCCCCGAACTGAGTCAGTCACTCTAGAATGGATTTGTGGGCAGTGAAGGAAATGGGGAGAAATATCTACTTTACAAAAATCAGAGAGGTTGTAGTTGATGGAAATGCAAAAAGAAATGTTACATTTGCTGTTTTGGGTGATTCCCTTGTGTTTTCCTCCCTCAAGAAGGTAAGACTACAGAAAGCATTCTGGCTAGTTGGAAGTTCCACCTGAGTTCTATTACAGTAACCTGAACTTTTACTTTGACAAAGAAGTAACATTAGTTTTTCTCCGCCCTGACATGGAGATTGTATTGTTGAGAATCAGACGATTCTATCACAAGCAGTGTTGCCTCAAATGAGATCTTACGTAAATGTTTGCCTCACCTGCTACTCAGTGATACAACTTCCTTTTAAGTAACATCCTCTGTGGTTTATATTTTAATTTACTTTACATATTAACTATACAAAGGGAAGGAAACAAATGACTGTCTCCAATACCTATACCCTTAAAACACCTATTTTGTCTGGTCAAGTTGCTAGTACTTCTTTTCTGGGTGTTAGAGTTATCTCCTTTGCCACGTCTTTCCATGTATAAAAGTTCTCACTTGGTTTTGGCCCTTTATATTTGTATCCAATTCGAGATTTATCTGGAAACTTTTTTTTCTTGACCCATTTAATGTATCTTAGTTAGTTGTTTTTCTTAGGATTAACTTTTGTTGTTGTTGTTAAAAATTAGTTTGAGATGCACTGTAGGTCCAAACTATTGTGTAAAGTAAAACCAACATTATCAAGGATGCTTTCTCATTGCCCACTCTAGGAAATCCTGGCTACTGGGGGGCAGCAACATTGCAGTGATTGTCTTAGAAAGAAGTACACTCTCACTGTATCACTAAACAAAGGTCCAGAAGGGTAACAACACAACAAATACCTACACTTTTGCAAAAGAATTTAGCTTTCAAAATGTACAAACTGTAGGATGAAGATAAGAATCTCCATCCTGGTGGATGACATAGTGGAAGCAATTACAGCCCAGGCATTTTACATTTGTACCCCCAAAGCCTTTATTTAATGACAAGATAACGTCTTTCTGATTTTAAGACTTTATTACAACCTCTGTTCCGCTAACCTTTTGCAGGCTATAGCAAAGTTGCTAGAACACATCTCTTGATATAAACAGAGTTTTCAAATGTTAGTGTTTTAAAATCATGAACTTCACACGTTCTCTTTGTGTTATGGTAAGAAAAATGATCAGCATGAACATTTTCTTCATTTAGCTATGAAGTCGATGCAAGAATCGGAGTTTTCTACTTATTTGGTCATCTTTTTTTTTGTTTCATTTCTTTTGATACCACATCAATTTCTTATCTCTTCATTTTGCAGTAATGGAAGAAGCCTTAACAGTTGTAAGATTACATATTTATATCAGGGTTCAGGCTGTGAATTCATTCTTTTCTAGGGAAGCAGAAAGATCATGTAAAAATGGTGACCACATGTTGACAGAATGCATGATTTAACAAAACCAAAGGCAATCATTTCAAAGAAAAATGTTTTATTTTCTGCCAGCAGAGTATAATGGAGAGAAATTGGCTGGTATTATTTTTAAAAATTGCCCAAATCACTGTAGTTAGTGTAAAATTGTCTCTGGAACTATTTCCTGTAAGTTAACCAGACATATGATTGTATCCTTTCTATTTTGAATACTGAAGCTCACATTTCAACTGTCTTGCATGGAGCCTATCGGGTATAATAGCTCTTTGTAAAGGTACTTGCTTTTCTCTTTTAGTCTCTCCCATTTAAGCTTCCACCTTCATTCACCCCAAACTTCGAATACTTGTAGTTTGGGGCTTTCCAGAACTTTAAGCTAAATATTATTCACTAACAAATCAAGACTGTAAGCTGCTTAAAAATGTGCTACTCTAGCCTGCAAAAGCTCAAGTGAAATTAATGTAAACATTGTTTATGCTATTTAACATTCTCCACACATTTCCATTGAAAGGAGATTTCATTTTTATTTAACAGGTGGTTCATAGAGCTTGCTGGTTTTTTCCTAGTACTTAAAGTCATTTCAGACATTACACATTGGGGCCTGCTTATGTTGTTTGTATGTATAGTAAGTATTATTTAACAGCAAATCAGATTTATGTGTCAATTAAAGAATAATGCAGTCTGATATGATTCCAATAGTCACATACCTCTGAGCAAGTTAAAAAGGCATGAGTCACTCGGTGGAATGTTGTAGTCACATCACTTCTTTGGCTAGTGATGTTTTCAATGGCTTCATGGGTTTTGAAGGTGATGTGGTGGTTGCTTTCAGCTCAGTTGCAGAACAGCGCATCCCATGGGATCTGGCCTGTGTTTTGGGAAAACGATGGAGTCAGCTATGCAAACAGATTAAAAAACAGTATAAATGTTACATACCTTGGTGACAGATGGGGAAATTGCATTTGTATTTATATGAGGCCAAAAATACTGGTGCTCACCAGATATAGATTATTGATTGATTTGGATTTAGCCTGACGCTAGACAGCGACCAACATGTGTTTGCTGATTGCTTGATCCAGATGGTTGACATTCTGTAGGAATGTTCCAGGGCATTTTACTATATGGAGAGAGTAAACAGGCACACTTTAACAATGCAAGTTTTCCCATCATTTGACTCTCTCCCACCCACCAGTAAAAAAAAAAAAAAAAAAAAAAAAAAAAAAGTATGTTTAAAACAAAGCTATAACTCTTACATAAAACTGTATTCTTCTTTCCGCTTAGACAGCTGATATTTATTATCAACTGTAACTCGAGGTTAACTGTTCTGTGCTCTGCTTTGTCAGTTCTGGAAAAGTCCCAGGATTTCCTCTGGAGAAGTGGAGATGGGAGTATTTCACTGTTATTAATCAGAAATTTTAGTTAAGCCATTTTTCTTATATTGTTCATGAGTTTAATAACCGTGCAACCTCATTGAATCCTACATGAGAGTCAGGTTGCATATGTACTTATTGAAACCTTTTTGATTATATTCAATACTACCAGGCTGAACAGTAGGAGTCGGGGAGGGGGATCACAGCACTTTAAAGCTGTAGGTGAAATAGGCAATAACATTAACACATAAGACATATTCCCCAGTAGTTCACTAATGTTAAGTGAAAATGGACTCTTTAAGGGGAAAGATGTTCTAGAGAAGAGTTCCTTTGCTTTTCATATAAGAAAACATACAACCAGAGAAATTAAATGTATTGTCTGGACTCATACACCTGTTAGTGGCAGAGCTTGGCCCAGCACTGGGTCTCACAACTTCTTGATTGGTATTTGATTGTAATGAATAGCTGATTTTCTTAGTCATATTTTACTTATATTGAATAGCTTCCTTATGTGGACCCACCTGTACCTACCTAATTAACTCTATTTATTTTCTAGAGGATCTGTCAATTACTTTAGTGTAGACCTGCTTAAAAATCACTTTTATACACACATTGGTTCCATCCAGGACCTCCCACTGATAGGGTGAAGTGCTAAGATGGACCTGTCTTTGATGGCTCAGCTAGCCAACTCCTGCCTAGGAATACAAGTATTTTGAGCACAGAGAGAAAGGAAATGCTTTACTTTTCAACAGGAAACCAATCTCTCTCTCTCTCTCTCTCTCTCTCTCTCTCTCTGTCTGTAGAATTTCCTTGGCATTGACTTGTTTCCATATGACCTTCATCCCACAAGAGCATCTGTTAGATTGATGTTTTTAAGTACGTGGATGGCTCGTTCTCCAGGGAATATAGGCCCCTCACCGAAATCTGTGCTATCCAAATGAGGACACACAGTATCTATTGAGCTCATGTGAGAGTTGAGCACATTGATATGGAATGAGGAGGCATTATTTTCCTTGTTCCTGCTTTTCTTGCACAGATTGTTCAGGACTTTATGCAAGCTCATGTATAATGAACAATATGAAAGACCTAAACTTGATTTTGCATGTGAAGATCTAAATCTACGTTTGGCACATAGTAGCTAATGAACACTTATAGAAATCTTTATAAGTCAAATATGCTCTCGTTTTCTGCTTGCCATATATCTCAGAATTTTTACAGAACTCTATAAAATCTGGACTTGTCCGTGTGCAGTTAAAGAGTTTGGGGTTTTGTCTCTGTAGACATTGACTTGATGTTGTTTTCCTCCCTTGTCATCATGGTCCAAATACAGGTATTGATAACCATACATCATGATTAATTAAAAAAAAGTTCCAAAAAGGTTTCTAAATGAAAGATGTAATTTTGTATTGGATTTCTAGTGACATGAGCAAATCACTTGCTCTTTGCCTTTATGGATTTTATAATGTCATCAGAGTCTATCAATAAAATTATAGCCTACAAGTGGGCATATACCGTTCCTTACTGTATCAGATATACAGGGGGTAGTGGTGGGAATATACAGATTGTAGCATTTCTGCCCTGATATCACTCCAGGGGGTGTGTGTGTGTTTGCTTTTCAGTTGAGATTTACTGTACAATGAGAGCTGGAAGCTGCAGATGAAACAGTTCCTGACTCTTACATAGGAATGTTTTCTCTTGCTTTTACCTGCTGTGAGTGAAATTGACTAGAATTGTGCTAGTCTGATCAATTTATAAAGTAGCAGACTCTGTACATAGACATCATGGCTATCTCTTCTACCTGAGCTGTCAGCCTCCATTCAGGAGGGAAAGATTACTGCCAGACACTAGGAGCATAGAGCTAGAAGGAAGTGAGGACACAGATGCCCCAGTAAGCAAAGCAGATGTGCGTCCTTTTATATATACAGAGGGTGCCCCAAAAATGTATACACATTTAAAGAAAGGAAAAAGCTATTAAAATTGTAATACTCAATATATACCAATAATAAAAGATGAATACAAGTTACGTTTGACTTCTGCAATTACAAGAGGTGCTCAAAGTGGTTACCATCAGCATCCAGACACTTCTGATTACGGCAAACTACTGCTTGAGCAACGTTGACCAAAGTATCCATTTGGTCACTTGTATCCATTTTTTTAGCAGCCCCGGTGTGTGTATGTGTGTGTGTGTGTGTGTGTGTGTGTGTGTGTGTGTGTGTTTGTATGTATATACATATCTATAATAATAAAAATTATTTCTTTAAAAATAAATAAGTAAATACATACATACATAAAGAAGGTAAAAAAAGCAAAAAACAAAACAAAACAAACAAACAAACAAAAAAACCCTCATACCCAG
Source organism: Rhinolophus sinicus (assembly GCF_057876585.1). NCBI lineage: Eukaryota > Metazoa > Chordata > Mammalia > Chiroptera > Rhinolophidae > Rhinolophus > Rhinolophus sinicus. Next base: position 119,964,546 of record NC_142503.1, on the reverse strand, counting down.
AAATGGAAGAGATTTAGCTATAGGAAAACAGTGGTTCCAAAAATTTTATTGAATTCCAGAAGGCCTCTTTAGATGGCTGTCTTAGTCCTTCTGAAACTTGTAGAAATTTATTGTCTTACCTTAATTTGAGGTACCCTGCCATCTTGAATCTTTTCTCTGTGATCTCTTATACATTCTCTTTGGAGCACGGACTCTGTTCTTTTTTTGTATTTCTGATTATACATAAACACACACAAACTAGTAGATAGTTAAAATAATTAGGTGATGATCTAGGATTTCCCCTTAGAAAAATTTTCCCTGTCCCTTATTGTGATGTCTCTCTGATCTGTAGGATTTATGGTGATTTGGTGTTGTGAGTATGTATGATTAACAAAGACAGTCCAGACAGGCTCTTTACTTTTCTTTCTCCTTCTTGACTCAGTTTGCCTCAGTGTGTACTCACCATAGCACACACAAAGAATTTCTACCATGTAGAAATAACTGATCTTACTATTTTAGTTTATGGGACATTAATCCAGATTTGGGTATATTTTATCTCTGTATCTATCTATATAGATGTAGATATGTTGCTATACAGTTGTTTGATCCCACTTATATGATGATTTATAAATTGCCTTTTATCGCTTAACATATTGCAAAAAATTTTCCAACCCATTGAAGATTTTTTCAACATCCTTGTTCAGCATCTTGAGAATATTTCATATTTTTTCTAAAGTTTGTTAAAGAGGCAGTGCATATTATTTTAGCAATATATTTGTTCACATCTTAGTCAGATTGGGCTATAAGAAGACAAATTTCTAAACCTTTGGATATGTATTGGCCAAAGTGTTCTCTAGAAATTGTAACAGTTTACACCCCCAGCAACCATACACTGTGCTTTTGGAGACTTGCTGAAAGGAGATATAAAAATATGTGAATTTCAGAGGGTAAGGGGGGTGGGGAGGTGGGAGATAAGGGTAAGGGGGATCAAATATATGGTGATAGAAGGAGAACTGACTCTGGGTGGTGAACACACAATGGGATTTATAGATGATGTAATACAGAATTGTACACCTGAAATCTATGTAGTTTTACTAAAAATTGTCACCCCAATAAATTTAAAAAATAAATTTAAAAAAATATGTGAATTAAAAAAAAATAGATAGGTGGGGGACAGAATATATAGTCTCTTGAGTCTGATGGACCTGTAGCCTCAGGTATAGTGTTTAAAGAAAGGATGACCATTTTACTTAATTTTCTCTATTTTACAAAGGAATGCAGGCTATTATAGTATAATGATGTGCTCACTGATGTCAGGTAAATGTATGTGTTATGTTTGCCATGTTCATGTGACCATAATTTCATTTTTCATACTTAAAGATCTTCAAACTGTCAAAGCACGCTTTCGCCTTTCCAAGTTTCTCCTATCAAGCTTGAAAGTTTTCAAAAGCTTCCTTCCACTTGGCTGTACTTTCAAAAGTGTTTGAAATCACACTTAAAGAAAATTAAAAGAAAAAATGAATTTTCCCTCTAGAAAAGGTCATTTGAATTTGAATTCTAAAGCAATTTAGTTTGGGACTTAGAGCAATTAACAGCAAATCATCTCCAAATTGGAATGTGTTTATAAGCCTGAAAAATAGGTCTTTCTTTCTTTCTTTCTTTGGACATTTCATTAAAGAATTAATGTTTTCATAAATTATTATGAAATTTATATGGGTGATTATAAATCAAATAAGACTTTATCAGTGACTTGTCATATAAATATGATAGGGAAAAGGGAAATCGTGAAGACTTTATTCCTATAGAGGCAATGTAGTGCAGTCATGAGAAGGATGTACTTGAGTCATCTTGCCCAGGTTCAAATTCCCACTCCACTGGCTGTGGGCAAGTTTCCCTCTCTGTGTTTTGATCTTCTTATTTGTGAGACGGGGGCAAGAATAGTTCCAGTGTGAGCAACTGTCCTGGTTTGCCCAGGACTTTCCTGTTTTTAACACTGAAACTCCGGAATCCAGGGAAATCTCTCCCTGAGACAAGAAATTGCCCTGTTTTCGGGGATGGGTGCAGAAAGTTGGAAGGAAAGTGCAAAACCCATACAGTGACCCCCCACAAAAGAGGGGCTGAAAGCACCACTGTTTTTAGTTTCAAATTTGTCCAGCAAAGGTTATCTGCCTTTCGTAGTTGTTACTCTTTTTTCCTCTCATTGTTGATATTAGCAACCATGTATTAAATGATATAATATTTCAAACATTTAGACCCTGGCTAAAATATAGTAAGCATTCAAAGATGTTAGCTTTTAACATGAAACATTTTCCAAGATAGACTATATGTTAGGCCACAAAAGAAGTCTCAATAAATTTAAGAAGATTGAAATCATACCAAGCGTCTTCTCTGACTACAATGATATGAAACAAGAAATCAATTGCAAGAAAAAACCTGACAAACACACAAACACATGTAGGCTAAATTACATTCTAGTAAATAATGAATGGGTCAACAATGAGATCACGGAAGAAATCAAAAGACACCTCGAGACAAATGAAAATGAAAACACAGTGACCTCAAAATCTGTGGGACACTGCGAAAGCAGTTCCAAGAGGGAAATTCATAGCACTGCAGCCTACCTCAAGAAACAAGAAAAATCTCGAATCAACTATCTAATCTTACACTTAAAGTAGCTAGAAAAAGTAAAGCAAACAAAGCCCAAAGTAAGTAGAAGGAAGGAAATAATAAAGATCAGAGCAGAAATAAATAGAGTCTAAAAAAACAATAAAAAAGATCAATGAAACCAAGAGCTGGTTCTTTGAAAAGATAAACAGAACTGATAAACCTTTAACCAGATTCATCAAGAAAAAAAGGACCCAGATAAATAAAATCAGAAATAAAAGAGAAGTGACAACAGACACCACAGAAATACAAAGGATCATAAGAAAATATCATGGACAATTATATGCTAACAAATTGGACAATCTGGAAGAAATGGATAAATTCTTAGGAACATACAATCTTCCAAGGTTGAATCAAGAAGAAACAGGAAATCCGAATAGACTGATTACTACTAATGAAATCGAATCAGTAATCAAAAAACTCCCCACAAACAAAAGTCCTGGACTGGATGACTTCACAGGTAAATTTTACCAAATATTCAAAGAAGAGTTAACACAGATCCGTCTTAAACTATTCCAAAAAAATTAAGAGCAGGGAAAGTTCCCAAGTTCCTTTCTTATGAGGCCAGAATTACCCTGATTCCCAAACCAGACAAAGACATTACAAAAAAGAAAATATCCCTGATGAACACAGATGCAGAAGTCCTCAACAAAATATTAGCAAACCCAATTCAGCAACACATTAAAAAAAATCATACACCATGACCAAATGGGATTTATTCCTGGGATGCAAAGTTGGTTCAATATCTGCAAATCAATTAATGCGAAATCATATGATCATATCAATCGATGGAGGAAAGGAAACCCTCGTGTGATTGCTAATTCGTGCAGCCACTATGGAAAATGGTTTGGTGGTTCCTCAAAAAATTAAAAATAAGAATTATGACCCAGCAGTTCTACTTCTGGGTATTTAGCTGAAGAAATTAAAAACACTTAATTAGAAAATACATGCATCCCTATGCTCATTTTAGCACTATGTACGATAGCCAAGGTATGGAAGCAACCCAAGTGCCCATCAATAGACGACTGGATAAAGAAGTGGTACAAATATGCAATGGAATGTTACTCAGCAACAACATGGATAGATCTAGAGGATATTATGCTAAGTGAAATCAATCAGAATGAGAAAGACAAATACTATATGATCTCACTTATATGTGGCATCTAAAGTATAAAATGAACAAATAAAACAGAAACAGACTCATAAATAGAACAAATTGATAGTTGCCAGGTGGGACGGGGTTGAGGAACTTGGTGAGAAAGGTGAAGGGTTTAAGAAATACGAATTAGTAGTTACGAAATAGCCACAGGGATGTAAAGTACAGCATAGAGAATGTAGTCAATAATACTGTCATCACTGTGCATGGTGTCAGGGTACTAGACTTCTCAGGGGGAAAACTGCATAAATTACATAAATGTCTAACCACAATGGTGTACCCATGAAACTAATATAAAATAATATTGGCTATCAACTGTGACTGAAGTAAAGAAAATAACTTTAAAAAGATGTTAGCTTTTAGTATTATGATATTAAGCTCCATGCTGTTCTTTGGTGGTACTGAATTATCTGAAAAAGCAGAAACAACATGAGTACTTTCCTGCTGCTGAGATGATGAAAAGTAATACTATAGTTCCTTGGAGTGGTAGAAATTCCAGCAGTTTCCTTTTGGATGGTCAGTAAAAGGTCCTGCTATCCCAGGGTACCCACCATCACCTCTCATTTTGTCTTTTAGCAGCGATGCTCTGACCCTTTCCAATATTTATCAGTAGACATTCCTCTCAATGTGTGCTCACAGCTCCTGTGACTGTTAATGCAGGTTACACATGTGTGCTCACCAGGATGGGAATGCCTTTATCCTATGTCTGGCAAAGACCCGTGATCCTGAATCTCTTTCTAAACTTCAGACCTGAAGAGAGCAGTGCAGGGAATTGCTGCTTTCTCACTATATTAGCTTCTTCAATTTCCTTTTAATTGGAGCCTGTAACCCAGATTCTTGTAACTTCAGGGGGATGAACAACACAAATTAAGATCTGGATGCTTTCCAGGAAGGGCTCAGCTCAAAGAACATTTTTTTTTTTTTTTTCCTTTTAACACAATTCTGGCTATTGACAAATCTCATGCAGTTGCCTAATGAGTCCATATTTGCTTCTGAGGTTTCACATTTGCAAACTACACTGCCGAGAAAGTAAGTGAAGTGTTCACCCACCTCTGGTGTTAGCTGACTGATTTAATGTACAGGACAGAGAAACACTAGGATAGTAAAAATTCTAAACCAATAACACAGAACCTTCAAATACAGTATCTTACTTGCCCTTGTTCAGCACATTCATTTCTCCCCAAGAATTTTTTTTAATGTATAAGACTTCAATTTATGTTTAAGAACTAGTAAACCATAGTAATTTGACAGCCATTCACACTTAATTCTGTGCATTAAACCAACAGCATTCTTTTCCACAAACATCCATTGTTAGGACAATGCTCTCAGACAGAATTTATGAGAAATGGAATTATGTTACCAAGGAGATAGCATTTACTATAATGAAGAGTAGATCCTAGAAAATGGCCCCTTTTACAGCAGCTCAGAGCAGAGCCACAAAAGCAATTGATTGGTCTTGGCATTTAGTCTTATATCAGCTGTGTCATCCATAGCTTCAGGAGTGAGAACACTAATCTAAAGTGACATTTCTGTTCTGGCGGGCTTTTCTGCCCTGATGAAAGCAATTACTTCATTCCTAAATGATAATTTGCAGGAGTTTCAACCACTTTAATTGATAATTTTTTTTTTTTTTTTTTTTTTTTTTTGTTCTGAGTTCAATTGTGAAGTGATTAGCTGATTTGGTAAATAGAAATTTAAGGTGTGAAATATACAAGTTGCTCCAAGGTAAAGTGCTGTTTATTGGGTGGAGAGAAATTACTTGATAAAGCTGCAGTTTTTCCATTATTATGGAACTGCCAGTTGTATAGCATAAAGTTCTGGGGGAAACCGAAGAACAAAACGCTCAGATTCATGAGGTTTTTGGCAGACACCACAGCATACAATAAATAGTTTGGTCTTGCTGTGGTTCATTCAAGGATTATTTGAATCAAGGTGAACATTGGTTGTAAAGGATTGTTCAGACCTCTCAGCTTTTTTTATTACTATTCTAATGACTCATTCTGGAATTAAACCCTCTTATTTAAAGTGTTAAGAATAAAAACGCTCATTGGCTAACACCAGTTAATTTAATTATTAAGTTCAAGCATACACAAGGCATTTTTCTGAAGATGGGGAAAGGCATTCATTTGAATGGCTTTAATTACTCTTTTGATGTAGTTTACCACAAGTCAAAAATGCTTCATGATTATTCAATCAGAATATATCTTAGTTTAAAAATTTTAAGAACACATCTTGATTTTGATACTTTGTCAAATCTTAGCAGTTGTAGATGTTTTTGACACTTTTTTAGCAATCAGTTTCATGATCTTTTCTTACATGGGGAGAAATAATGGTCGTTTCACATGTTCAATGAGAAAAATAAAGCAAGAATGAAGGTCAACCTGATTTAGCACATCAAACAGTCTTTGTCAGCCGAGCTTAATATATCCTGAGTTTGTGGAACAAATGAAATTTTGCTGCTGTGTTACACTTTGCTTCCAAACAACCATTACAACTGGTTTTATATATTGTGTGAGCATCAGACCATCAAACAGTGCATCTTTACTGACGTGTTTCTGCAGCGATGATCTACAGCCGCAGTCTGCCATTTATATAAGGCCAAAATGTGCATCTATATTTAGTTGTGAAATTGGCCTATTATACTCTTGATGTTTACAGAGGCTAACATAAATTAATGATGACAGCTATGAGCAGTGCATTAGTTAAGCAGCAGAGTTCTTACCTTGAACTTGAAGGTTCCAGTTTTAACTTCTAGCATATACTATCGTGATTTCTTTACACCTTAAAGGGAGGTTTCCGGAATTATTACCTTTTCTTGGAAAGCATTAATAGACTTCAATTCACAAGCTTTGTTGTGCATAATCCTACCAGACAATAGTTGCTTATGCATTTCTCAATTATAATACCGTGTAAGAAGGCTGATATTTACAATCATTGTGAAAAAAAATACTCTGGAAAGATTTTTTGTTTTCTTTGTGGTAGGCTGATTTGATTGAGTTTGAACTCTGTGATGTCAGTGAGTGGTGGGCTGTTTTATTGAACGTAGTGAAGGAAGGGCAAGCAGTGCTTATGGAATCTTCACCTTTTCTCTGGGAAGCTGCCTCTTTCAGCTCATGTCAGGGTAGGTGGAGGTACTGGAGTAACTATAGATTTCACCATTCACTATGACCAGCGATCTCTCAAGTATGCAGGTGTTCAAAGGTTCATGAGTTAAAATGCTGAAGCCTGTGATGAATTTTTGATGGCTGCATTTTTAATACAGGTCGACCTTCTTCCTTTGAGGTTGCATGCCAGATTAATTGATAAATAGTAGAAGGCTGTAGTGCTGGGTTCTCCTAAGCAAAACAAGTAGGAAAATCCATAAAAGCCTGCCTGTCTGACTCCTTAGCAGTACTTTAAGACGGTGAAATTTAAAGTGGTTTTCATCCTATCTTTCCTTTTCCCTACAGTTAGATGACCAAAACATGCTGTGTTCTTTTATAAAGTCTGGTTATTGTATTCCAAAAGATTCCATGAAGGTGCTAAAACTTAGGCTTAGAGAAGATTTTCATGTAGAGATGGTGCAGATCTATGGATAATGCCCATATCAGAAACTGTCCTACAAATATAATTATAAATCATATAAAACAAAATTTAAAAAAAACTGGTAAAAGTGGCTATGAAGAAGTCATCTGAGAAGAAGCATTTGATTAAGTTGACGTACTTCTGTTGTCCTTCTGTGACAATTATTATTATTGCTTTTGTAATCCTCTGTAGATCGCAGTTGTATAACTTCCGTAATCATCATAACCATTTCTGTGAGGAAGGAAACCAAAGTAATCAATTCTGCAAAGCTAAATTTGATCAGCCACAAATGATAACTTAGCTCTCTTAATTTAATGAGTCATCAAATCCAAAGTTCTCTCTTGTTTTCCACCATGGACAAATGGTCCAATAAATAATTAGCACCCCTGTCCAGCTCCAGGGCAACTTCAGCGACACTGCAAATCCTGAGTCATTTTCATACTAGTGATTTTCTAATAGCGGCTGTGCCTGTTTTTTAGCTTTTTACACCTGTTAAAACAACAGTTTGCTCATTTCTGGCGCAAGTAGAATTTCATGCTTGAGGCTTACCCCAGGGTGGACACCGAAGTCATAAAAGCTGCGGCAGCACTTCCGCATTTCCCGGTCACCGGATGTTCTGGGTGAGCTCTCCATGGTCCTGGATTTGGGGCTTCGTCTGACATTAAAGAGAATTTTTAGATTTATGACGTTTTGGAAGATATTTTAAAAGATCATCTTTTTGCTAGGAGTACACATTTACTCTTTCTGACTAATAATTATAGCAATTTTGAAGGCTTCCATAGACGTTTTCACATTCTTCCTGAATCCATTCCTTTAACAAGTGTTTGGGGGTTCATTTTTATTTATAAACAAAATTTTCCACCCTACATTAGTGAACTAGTAAATGACCACTTACTATTCTAGTACAGAAAACCATTTATTTTTAAACTTTTATTTTTTCTTTAATGAAACATGTATTTTCATACTTGAACAGCTCAGCGAGTACACCTGTGATGTACAACACATAAACCATAGGTTTAAGGTGAACTATAATGAAAAATCAGTATCTCTGCAATAAAGGAATTTGATTTCACTTAAGTACAGTATGTGATATGTCAGAACCAGTGAACAGAAATCATATGGGTGAGAACAAGTGTACATTATGAATGAACGTTGTGGACCTCAAAGCATAGAAAAATCAGTGTAAAGTGAGCTTAGATTTTTTTCATTCAAAACATCTTATATAGTATTACTATGTGCCAGGTACCACTGTAAATGTTTTACAAAAATAACTCCATTTAATTTCAACCTTATACACAATCTTATGAAGAAGAGTGTATTATCATCCCATTTCATAGGTAAGAGTAACTGAGGCAAAATAAGTTAAATGATTTGCTCAAGTTTACATAATCAGTAACTTTAGAGAGCCAGAATTTAAATACAGGCTCCAGAGAGCCATGCTCTTAAACCTTCTGCTAGCATGGGAGACATGCTAAGAAAGGCATCACACCAAACTTAATGAAAGTGATAGCTATGATTTGAGAGAACATGGTAGGAATTTTTAAAAATAGGCAGTTTTAGAGTTGTTGCCAAACAAAAGTGATGCCTTTGATTTTATGTCCCTTGGTTTTATTTTTATTGTTGTTACACGGGAAATTAAATTTACTAAAGTGAAGGTCATAAGTGGCAGTAGAGAAATGAGTCTGAGAGGACACTGAGGAAAGCAAACAGGTATATGGAATTATAGAAACTGTGACTAGAGTCAAAAATGGTGGTAGAAAAGCTTGGTGAAAGAAAATGTGAAGAATTATGGAGAGATAGGGTGGTAATCAGATGAGGTACTAGGATCAAAATAGTTGTGTGTTTTTTCCCCAGGTAAGTTTTATATTTGTTATAATAAAAGTTAATGCTTATATAATGTTTACAATATGGGAGGCATTTAGTACTTTACATATATTTGTTCAGTTACTCCTCTCAAGAATATTTTGAAGTAGATAATTAAAATGTCCATTTTCCAGATGAGGAAATTGAGCACTAAAGAGGTTGAGAGACCTAACTCAAGGTTGCCCAGCTAGTAATTGTGTGATTTTTGTGAATACAGTACCCACAATCTGGCCACAGAGCCCACACTCCTAAACCCTGAGCTTCCAAGGACGTTTAAGGATGGGTTGACTATATTTTGGGCATTCTTAAGTCTTTCCAACTTCTTAAAAGTCTTCTCTGTTGTAAAATTCTGAAGTGGACTCTACCACATTTAGAGTTTAAAAACTATCTTAATTGTTAAATTTAGAGTTTTCCGAGGAGTTTACCCCGTTATAGTTCACAATATACTACCATGGGAATTATCATGAGTCATTGTAATGATCCCAGGGGATTTGCCAAAAATGCCTTGTTTGTCATCCTCATTGTAGAAGGTGAAAAAAATTCAGGCTCAACTTTATGACTTAGAATCACAGTGCTTGCAAATGGCCAGCGTGGGTATTCTAACTCCTTCACCAGGAGTCTTTGCCACAAAACATACACCTTGCCAAAGGGACTTGAAATACATAGGAGGATTTAAAAAATTACTTTAATTCAATAAGAAGTGTCCTTACCAGTAATTTTGGATTGCTTGTTATGTATACCTAAGGTATAACTTTAGAAACTAGTAAAAGTTCAAAATGTTGAGAAGAAATGTAGATTAAATAACATTATTTAAACCTAGGATACTTGTTCAGGATAAATTAATTCTGGCAATAGCAATGACAAAAAGAGGGAGGAACCTAACTTTATAAGGTTTATAAGGAGAAAGTCTAGATACAAGATTATTACTCTTTTGGTTGGGGAGATGGGCCCACGCTAAGGAGAATCTGAAAATCATTTACTATTTCCCCCAAATATACATACATATATACATGAACACAATTTTGTATATGACTGACTTGTAGATTTTATTTATCTCTATCTATATGTATCCATCTCTTTTAAAATGGCTATTAATTTGTTTGTTTTGGGTTGTCAGTGGTAAATATTGGTGAGTAAATATTAGTGGTAAATATCGATAATGTCCTCATCAAAGAGAGTTGAAATTTTGATTTGCTGAGGATCAGGGAAGAGTCTGTTCTTTCTTCTCTCCAGAGCCTGAGTGTTAGCAGTGGGAAATTGGGCCCAGGGAGTAATTTACTGCAGTTTAATCATATGTAAGGTGGCAGAGATTGGCACCATAACATTTTACTCATGCACAACCAACCCATCCTTTCTTTAGTATTCTATAAATACAATCACATTTATTTTGGTTTAGAGCAGAATGTACAAATACAACATTTATGTTAAGTTTTAATGTAGTCCTTAATTCACTTTGAAAATTGTTTATAAGTAGGCTCGCTTTCACAAAAGCAGACAAAAGATTAATCCACAATCTGTGTCATTGTCTTAAGGTCTTTACCTTCATCTGTTCTATCAACATCCCTACAACCTTTATAATTTCTTTGACTGTATTTTATTGCTGTTGCCCTCAAAACCAATTACTACTTAATGCAAACCCAGTGCTATCATTCTGAAAGTCTTCTGAACTATGATGGCTGCATAATGATGTGATTTGGAAGTCATGGAAACCCTTTGTCATTAAGCTTATGGCCAAGAAGATTATCCCTGTAGGGTAACGGTGTGTGTTAGCTGTTAACAGGCTGGGAGGCTGTGGAAAAGAGAAAAACATGTAGGTGGGGCAGAAACAGGTAAAGTAAGTTCTGCCCAGTGCTATTTTAGAAAAGTCAAGTGTCAGTGGGCAGTGTTTAAGCCAGGCATCCAAAGGCATTAGTTAGTCCACTTACTCCCTTTCCCTGAGTTGATATCAGAAGCCATCTTCTATTTGGGTACTAACCAGGCTCGACCTTGCTTAGCTTCTGAGATCAGATGATATAGGGCGTCTTCAGGGTGGTATATTACATTGTTTTGTACACCTGAAACTAATTAAAAAAAAAAAAAAAAGAAGCCGTGTTCCCTCTACTAGCTTTTGGAGCTCACTGGATTACCTCCTGTGATCTTGGGCTTTTCGCCCCATAGGATTAGTGTGGTTTTTTTTTGTTTTTTTTTCTTAGATCATTGATAAACCCAGGCATTAATATCAATTTCAGAACAATTGGCTAACCCTCTCCTCAGTTGAATAGAGCAATTCCTAGTATGAATATTAGTAATATTAATTAGATAACAAATGATTTGTGATCGTTTGAGTGACATATGTAAAGAAACTTACATATGTAAACCTACCTTCGAAAGTGGTCTCCCAAATTATTACCCAAATGTAAAATGAGTCCCTGCTCTATTATTTACCAAATGACATATTTTATTTGGCTTGCATATTTTTTAAAACTTTAATTAGCCAACATAACATTAAAGCATAACATAAAATTGGGAGTGCCGTGTAAAAATCAGTTTTTGTTCTTTGGAAATAGAGACACCAGAAATCTGGCAACGCCCTGTGGGCCTTAGCCCAAACCTGCAGTCAGCTGAAACTATGTGTTGTCCCCCTGCTATAGTTGCCATCAGGCTTCTTCATCTGACATTCGCTACCTTAACCCCGAGAGCCTTCGAGTTTACAACCCTTGCTGTAGAGCTCCAACATAGTCATTTACTAGACCAAAAAAAAAAAAAAAAAAAAGTACATTTATCCCACCTTCTGGAGTAGTATTTGATTACAAGGACATAAAAAGAGCAAAGCACTGAACTTGAACTACTGTACTCTACGAGTGGTAGAGAAAACGTGTGAAGAGACAGTTCTTTTGGCACAGGTGACTTAAATGGTGTTAGGTAGATTGCTTTTATTATATAAAGGGCGGGATAGGAATCATTCTTTTATCTTAAGACGTTAATCTGGATCCTGGTTGTAGGCTTCTGTCACTTCATTTACATAATTTTCAACCAGCCAGAACTGAGCATTTATAAAACTGAGTGGAGGTCAGCAAAGATATTGGGGAATAAAGAGTATAACATCTTTTCCTTGTAAATTAACAATGTTTCTGCCTCCTGAGACATCAAGAGACAAAGTTTTGTCACCTGGGACTGCTGTGACTTGGAAAATAATAGCATTAACTTCTCTAGTTCTGATAAATACCTTAGTTAGTAATGTAGACTATTGTATTAATAGAGCAAACATGAAACTGGTTGGGGTATTAGCCTAGCAAGTTTTTGACCAGAGCATCATGGCGTTACTTAAATCACCTAGATGTTCAATAAGATATTTTGAGTGTCTGCGCTGAATACAGTGTTTACACCACAAACAGTATCAGGTATGCCATAATGTGATATGGAATGTTACTGTCCATATTATACTACTAGACTTTGGAGTCACACTCTGAACTCATTTTGATCTATTCCGCTGGTCTGGCTTCCTTCCTTGTTTTTGCATGTCTCTTTCTTGTTATTTTACAGTGGGAAAGCCGAATGCTAGATTCAAAGTTTGAAAGTGCCTTCAGAGTTCAATAAAATAGATACATACCGTGTTTCCCTGAAAATAAGACCTAGCCAGACAATCAGCTCTAATGCGTCTTTTGGAGCAAAAATTAATATAAGACCCAGTCTTATATTATATTGTATTATATTATATTATATTATATTATATCATATTATACCCGGTCTTATATAATATTACATAAGACCCAGTGTTATATAAGACCAGGTAGTATATTACGTTATACTTAGTCTTTTAGTAAAACAAGACTGGGTCTTATATTAATTTTTGCTCCAAAAGACTGATTATCCAGCTAGGTCTTATTTTTGGGGAAACACAGTACAAATGCTTTTAATAGTACCTGGCTATTGTAAATATTGCCCAATTATCTATCATCAGGGTCTGATTTTGAATGTATTTCTTGTCAGACACAAAGCAGCAATTCAGAGTAGGTGGAATTCTCCTGTCTGATGCTCATACACAACTTCAGTTGTGCCAAATTCTGCCCTCAGCAATGTGAGCAAACTTCAAACAGAAATACACATGAAAAGTTAAAGAAAAATGCTGGATTCTACCTGTTGCCTCTTCTGTGAAGTAATATGTCTATAATTTTTATAAATTTTAATAACCCATACAGAGCTTTATCTTTTGACATTAAATTCATATTATCTTAAAGTTTGACTTTTCTGGGCAATGTATTTTATTCTCTAGTATTTCAGAGATTCTATCCATCTACTAATGTATGTCCATTAATGAAGAATGAAAGCATTCTCTTATCAACTAATTACCAGCACATTTATAAAGTTACATTGAAATCTTCAGTGTTAATGGGATGTTTTCTTTATCTGACTAAAGGTCTTGAGCTTTGTTGAGGCCTGGAAGCACATCAACATTTTATTTGTTGATTCTGTGAATTGTGTGTGTTTACCCTTTTTTTCCAGTATGATAATTGAAATACATTTTTAAAAAAATGTGTCCTTTTCATGGCTTAAGGTTCTGTAATGATAGCAGCTAACTGATCATAATCATTAGCTTGAGAATAGATATGTGAATACAAGCCTAGTCTTTTTAAATTGCTTATAGCTGAAAACATCAAGCATCACCTGTAAATCTTATGTCTTAGAAACAATGAATACATGTTAATGCATGGTCATATTGGAGGGAAAAAACCTAAGAAGCAAACAATTTTTAGTAATTGCACTTGAGTTTATGGCATATAAGTCCAGAGGTAGAATTTATGGTGATTGTGGACATTATCTGGAACTCATTTCACTATGGCCCCTGGTCTTTTGAAGAAGATTTTGGTAGCTTTTCGCTGGGGGAAAAAATAAGAAATACAAAGAAAGTAGTCTCTGTCTGATCACATGTTCTAAAAAACAGTTTTCCACTCCTTTGATTTCAGTTTACAAGCATTGAGAAAGGAGAAATCCCGAGATGCTGCTCGCTCCCGCCGGGGAAAAGAAAATTTTGAGTTCTATGAATTGGCCAAGTTGTTGCCTCTTCCTGCAGCCATCACTAGCCAGCTTGACAAGGCGTCCATCATTCGACTTACAATTAGCTATCTGAAAATGAGGGATTTTGCTAACCAAGGGGACCCTCCGTGGAACTTGCGAATGGAAGGCCCTCCACCAAACACATCAGTAAAAGGTAAGTTTTAAGACACTGTTTTTTTTCTGGAATATGGTGGTCGGTAGGTGTCTCTAAGATGAAATGTTTACCATCATCCTTTCTTCTTTTTCTGCATATCAAATCCTTTAAAGGGATACAAATGTGGAAATCTGAACTCTGCATGAGAAAGCCACCATGTGAAGGTGAAATGAACCTCTTCTATTTCTATTTTCTTTTCAATAAGTCTGTCGGCCTACATATTCTATCACTTTATATAAGGTTTCAGAGAAATGAGAATGAAATGACTTACATTAAAGTGCTTCATGGATTTAATTTATATTATGCTAATACATGATGATTCTTATTGTTGGGTGGAGTATGAGAATATTTGCTAAAGGGTAGAGTTAATATTTTAGCAAAGAGCTAGATATTTTCTGTCTTTAGTAACCAAAGAGAGAAAAGAAGCAGAGTCCAACACTAGCAGACATTTTGAGTACTGATTTTATTGACTAATAAAAAAATCAGTCCATGTATAAATATTTCATGTCTCTATACATACTGCCTAAAAGTTATAAATACATGTATAAGCATATATTTGTCCTCCAAATCCTTAGTGCAGTTACCCTTAAAACTTATTCTTTTAAAATTTGGGGCCTTCTTCACGTTGAGACTTAAGAGAGGGATTTTCTTTTGTGTTCCTGAAACCCCTAATGATTTATGGCATTTGTAGCATATTAATATGCATGAATATGTTTATCAGTGTATGTGTCGTGTCAGTCATTGATTTTCTATCTTGAAAAGTATGCTACTCAAGGTGTAGGACTTAAGGAATCTGCTAGTTTCTTCTGTCCTAACCTGTGTTTAGACCCTTGATGAGCATGGAGTAAAACTGGCGGAGAAGAATTAGGTCCTTTAATTACGTGATTGTACCTTCACAGCGACCTATGGAGAAATCCCTGTGCTCTTGGCTGTTGTAGGAAAGAGTACTGTGGGGAGCTGTAACCTCTTACAGGATTCCAGTTCAAATGAAGGGTCCAAAGCAGGGATTTTACAATTTTGTGCTAAAAGGCATGACCACAAATGTGTACATGCGCGTGTGACCGTTTATATCTTTGCCGTTGCTACTGACTTAGGGATTGTTTGTTATGCTTATGAGAGAAGGGAAATTAGAATTTGAATCGTCACAGGTTATTTTCTTCTAGAGCAGGGGTTGGAAACATTTTCTGTAAAGGGCCATAGAGTAAATATTTTAGTCTTTGGAGGTTAACTTCAACTCTGCCTTTGTAGCAGGGAGTCAGCCATTGATGATATGTACACAACAGGGTATGGCTGTGGCTGTGTTCTAATTAAACTGTGCTTCCAAAGCAGACAGCTGCCACTGGAGTTGGCCCACAAGCCATAGTACCCTGACTCCTGCTCTAGAAGGTAAGACTGATATTCAAAGGTTGAGAAGAACATCCAACAGAGGCAGCTCTCAAGGCGAAGATGTCAACATAAGGCAACAGAGTACAAACAAACCAAGACACATCTGTGCTGTTCTTTTATAGCCCTTCAGAATGCAGATGTCAACTTGGTAATACACCAGTCCATGTTCCAGATGCTATGGTAGTAGAGAATTTTCCTGGGCTACAGATGTGAACATATTCCTAGTAAATATTTACTATATACGTAAGAACTTAGTCAGTAGGCTGTCTTCATGTTTATTCCAAATCATGCACGATGAAAGGATAAGTAAACAGGTTAGAAATCACACAATGTGTAAAATGTTATCATTAAATTGTAAATATGCTAATTGAGGGACTGGACTTGTATTAAGTTGGTTAGCATAATCATCTTTTTTTTTTTATTTCCGTTTTTCTTTTAAGGAGCTTGCAGTTTATAGGTTTTTGTTTGTTTGTTTTTTGGTAGTGGTGGCTACCAGAGTAGAAAAATCTAATGGTTCCATTGTCTGTCCATTCTCTTGTGTTGTGTCAGTCCTGCTTGCTTTCAGAATCATGGCCTTTTAGAAATACAAAATTGCAGATAACATAGAACGATGCCCTCATTTTATAGGTGAGGAAAATGATATAGAAAGGGTTTACAGTTAAGTGTTAGCAGACCTAAAACTAGAATCCCATTTTTTTTCCCTCTCTGTCTATGGCTCCTTGTATCACATCATATTCATTTCTATCGGTGATATTTGATTTGTATCACCATCATCAAACATTCCAGGTGAGGATTCTCTCAGCTTTGGAGTGTGACTGATAATTCATTTTTACTTTGTGGCCTTCAACTAACTCAACTCAATGACTACTTATAATGATAAAGATGGATAAAAAGAAGATAATATATGGTCTCTGCTCTCATGTGTTTCTGTATCTAGATGGGCACGGTGATGTCAGTGAGAAAAAGAGGAAGTGTTTGGGAGCCTGGAAGGAGATCACAGATTTTATTATTTAAAAAATCCCATTCAGATTTTGGCAGAGCTTCTGAGTTGTTACGTGTGTACTTTTACTATTAGTAAACTAGTGATAGGCTAGAACTGAAGCCCGAAGCATAGTAGCTCTATCCTGTTTACTCTGGCTCTCAAAAGTGGCTAGGAGTGCAGCGGTTCTGCTGCACAATCTATGTATATTTTATTGCTTTACTCTAGTTCTTTAATGAAAACCTGCTATTCATTCTGATCAGACATTCATGAAACAACAACATCAAAAGAAATTCATTTTAATTTATGAAGGTCTTCTATGCTGTGCCCTTGAAGAAGTTCATAGGGATAAACAAGCTTATATAAATAGCCTGTAGCATCATGTCTTCACATGATACAGTTCGTAATCTGACAATAAAATGATAGACATTATACGTCGTGCTTCCCCCAGCAGTCTCTTGAATAAACCTAAAGTCATTTGGAAATTTATATGAAAAGTGCTTATACATTGTAGGCAACATTTTTTTAAAAGTGTGATGAGTTGTTCATGTAAAGAATTAAATTTCAAAGCTGAAATTTAAATTTGTCCCACACAACTAGAGAGGAATTTAATCACTTTAATTTACTGCTTCAGAAAGGTCCTTTATTCATTACATCTTTTCTTAAAAGTATATAAAGGTTGATGAGTTTGTTTTTTGATGTCCACTGTGTATAGATTATATACAAGTTCTGCTTGCAGAAAGAACACTCAGGTGACAGTGTGTAATATGTCCTGAGTCAATTACTTCATGGAAATGACATATTAAGCAAATGGAAGGTAACAGATAGTTTTTTCAATTATTTTAGAAATATCTGTATTGTTATAATACAGATCAAATCTACAATGAACATTATGCATTATTCAAGAAATGACCAGGCATTCTCAGCAGTGTTTCAGCTAAATAACTGATGATTGTAACCTTTAAAGAAATCTCATTGTGGTGACTGTTGGTAAATCACTTCTCCATTCATAGTAATCTCTATTTAGAGGCTATCTGGAAACCATTGTATCTTTTATTAATCTTAAAAGCAATAGCTGCTGATTTGACATTTGCTAAAACTAGATAAATTTTCCTTCCTTCTAATATCACAGACTTCAGTCAATTTTTGGAGTGTAGCTGCTGCAACTCTATTAATCCAGGAATATCTACCACTGGAAGCATAAGTTTTAATTTAAACATTGCAGCTTTTAAACAACAATTTGCATGTTGTGTGACAGGCAACAATGCTAAAACACTGTATGTAAAACATAAGACATTTTTAGCCTTTGGAAGGGAACAATTGAAAAATATACAAGACCGCTCGTGATTAAAATCAACTAAACACATTGGAGACAAACTTGGTTATTTTTCATAGAATTTCCCTTCACTATTTCAGGCATCTGTTTTGAATTAAGTGCTGATGTTCCTGAGAGGAGAGATCTACAGGTCTTTATTTAAGCAGACGAAAGAGGATCAGACAATTAAGTTTGCGAACTCTCCACTGGGTAAGTGCACAGTGGAGAGTTCGCAAACAATTGTCCCACCTTCGTATGAGCTATTCTTAGCCAAAGACCAAACTGTTATATATGGTATATGAAACTGAAAACAGCAAAGGAACAAGACAAACAAATGGTGCAACAAAAAACTCATAAGCAATGATTTTTAATGGATCCCTTTAAAATAGTCATATAGGGTGAGTATAGGACTTCCTTCAGAGTAATATTGAATTACTATAATGGCTGTTTTCCCAAACTTAGATAGCTTTTTATAAAATAGGTCTGTTTCTATAGAAGGTAGACTGTCTGAATGATAGGTCTTCTTGGTCTAAGCAGCTCAGGTCTTCCAGTTCCTGTTCTAGCATTTTACTGTGGGCATTTATTTCTACCAAGTGACATTCATGTTTGGGGGCAAGTGTCACAATCCTCATTATTAAAAAACCATGTGACATGGAAGTCCTTAGAATCAGAACGTGGCATGTACACCTGCCTGTGGTAGTGTTTTTTCTTTTTACACAAGTAAATGGTAGAACCCAGACTGAACCCCCCTTGGGTTCTGAACAGAAACTCCCTGGAGGGCTAGGAGGGTAGGTTAAGAGGTGGCAACTTGGTTCTTGTTTGGTTCCTTCCTATTCTTAACCTCCATCATTCTCAGTAGACTGAAGGCCTAACTGTCTTTTCTACTCTCAAGTTCTGTTCACCTCAATCCAACATCAGTAGTGGTACCAATTGGGAATGGAACCACCCTAAAGCTGAGGTGCCAGTGTTCGTTCTTGTTTATTTTGGTAGCAAGTGTCAGGTTTTACTACTATATGGAAATATGATGTGATATAACTGACTTTTCTTAGGTATGCTTCCAGGAAGACTTTTTAATTACATGCTATTATCCTTTTATATCTTTCTAGTATAGTTATGGCTTCTGAAAGAAGTTCATTTAAGAACTAACCTTTTACTTTCTTGTATTTTACATCATGTTTGAAAGAACAATGTTTATATCGCCACACTTCCCTAGGATTGTCATTTTTGACGCTGGGCAGAAAGAGCTTTCTGACAAATGTGGGCTTAATGATGACAGAGTAAGTGTCTGAGACTCTAATTCTGAGGAGTTTCATCTTTTATCGGGCAAAGCTTTGCTATCTACAAAGGGAGACTGTAGTCCACCTTCAGCGTGAAGAATCTCAGAAAGCATTGCTGGTTTCTTGTCACATGCCACTGACAAAGAGTTTGACTGCTCATCATTGTTTTCAGTGCATCTGGCAACATTAAGCATCCAAACATCGACTCAAGGAAAACAAGTAATCACCCCATCTTAGTAACATGCCACAGAGGTTTTACTCCTCATAGCTACAGTTAGTCTGGGGTTTGCCAGATGTAGGCTGGGATGAGCTGGGTGGTTCTACTTCTTTCCACAGCTCTGTCTGGGCTTCACTGCTTGATAAGGGTTCAGCTCAGGCATGCCCCCAATGAAAGGGCAGGAGATAGTTGGGAAAAGTTCTTTTCATGGTTATGCCAAATGTATAAGAGGGGTGAGCAAAATTCCACAGCACCTCGTAAGGATTTATTTATTTATTTATTTATTTATTTATTTATTTATTTTTGTGGCGAATTCTGGAAACTGTGAATAAAACAGTGCTTGTATACCCTTTTGCATTCTACATTAGAATTCATCCATCTGTCCTCCCTACTCTCATCTTTTTCTCTAGCAATACTGAATACCTAAACCATATATTTATGCCTTTGTACATGCCATCATCTGACCGGAAGGCCCTTTTCCTTCTTCTGGGTTTGCTGAACTCGTATTCATCTTTCAAAGCCAGCCTCAAATGTCATTTTCTTATGTAGATCTTCTCTTCTTCCTGAGAATGTTAGTCATTTCTTTCTATATGTTACTGACAAGTCTTATGTTGCTTTATTATCAATTCGTAATTCCTTTCTTGATATACCTGCCTCTATACTTAGACTATGAGCTATTTGACAGAACAGTCTGGGTCAATTTATGCATGTTTATGTCTCCATGTGCAGCACCCAGAAAAATAAGAATTTAACCACGTTTTTAAGTTGAATTGTATAGAATTGGATTGCATCTTGAGGTTGCTGTTAGCAGAGCTAAATAATGATGAGAGCTCTGGGTGGGTCTAAGTCATAGGGTAGGAAGAAGAAAAAAGAGTAAAAATAAAAAAAAGAGAATGATGGGAATAGTGTGAAACCACTGGTACAATGAACAGTGTATAGATTAGGAGCTAGGAGGAATGGTGGCAACCCTGCCTTCCACCCCCAGGATGAGCTGCCAGCACCTGCCCTCAATGACCTCCCCCTACCTACATGTTTCTCTCATGTAATACTACATAGACTGAGGAGGTAAAAGTTAAAAGCAATAGTCTGAAGAAACCTGTAAGTGTCTTGGGTGTATAAATTCAAGTTCATTCAACAAGTACCTCAGTACCTTCTCTTAGTAAACCCTCTGAGATATCTACTGAATGTTGTGGGGTCATATAGAGAGAATATAAGGCGTGATCTTGACCTTGGAGGTATTTACCATTCATTGAGAAATAAATGTGAAAGACAGAAAGGAACGATGGAAGAGGAGAGCTTTTGATAAAATTAAATAAACTTAGTGACCTACCTTATAATGCCCTCTAGACCTCAGTTTTCTCATTTGAATTTTCCTTTTGTCAATGATTCTGGTCTGGATGATTGCTTACTCTTAAATTCAAAACCCCAGTTCCTTAGACAGGATTTTACAATTATTGTGTCAAATTACCCTCTCCTGGGACAATTGGGTTTCTTGAAGATGTTCATTAATAATTTCAAAAGTCACGTGCTCTAAGTCTTATATTCTGCTAATAATTTCTGTTTTCCTTTTCTTTTACTTAATTCCCTTTATATAATGATACCACGTCTTTTGTGCAATGGGTTCAAAAATACTCCTATGTGACCATGCTTTCTCGTAAAAACTTTTATCTGTTGATTATCAAGATGTGTCATTATAAATGAAAGAGGAAAATAAGACATAACACAGTGAAGTTTGAAATTAAATAAGTCAAGTGCCAAATACATGATATAGACAAAATATGAATCTAGAACTTTATAAATTTCTTACTTGCTTTTACTTTTGGCAAATTTTAGGGAACTATATCACAGCCAACTTATTTTAAGAAGTCTGCCAGTTCTTGATAATGTAGTATTTTAGTCATGGTATCCTGTGGCATTGCATTACTACATTGTACTCACTTCTTTAAGACTTTCAAGTTTGTGTGCTATGCTTTCTTAGGGCTAGAATTCTTTAACTTTTTTTTCAGCCCTATCACCTCTTGTCAAGCACAATATATAGTTTCAGCACTCTCAGATAACAATATTTCATGGGCACCGCAAAGAAGGAGTCACCTCTGACTGCTTTATATGATTGAAATTGTTCTGTGGCTTTAATTTTCAGAAATGGCTTTGCAGATACTGTGCATAGTTCTTAGCTGTGTTTTAATAAACATGTGACCTCCACCTGTAAAACTAATGTGGCTTTGAATACTGATTGACTGCCACTTTTCACATACTTTCTGGGTCCTTAATATGTCAGTGAATGTCAGCGCCTGGGCAGGAAAAGAAGGCCAACAAAATTTTTGGCTTAACCATCACACAGGTCATCTGTTTCAAGCCTCTTGGTATTGTGTTGAGAATACCGATGTAAAGTTTAATGACACAAACAAAGTCAATAACAAACTTGGGGCTGGAATTCAGGCTTTTGGAATCCCAATTAAGCATATTTCCCTCCATAATAGAGTTTTCTTTCTATGTTCAGCACATGTCACCAGCTGTTCATCAGTATCTTTTTTTCCCATTTACATTATACCTAGACATATGTGCTCATATATGGCTTATGTGTAAAGGCTAGCACTTTTTAGATCAAATATTACCATTGTGTCCAAATTCAGAAAATATGTTCAGGCTATTCAAAAGCAAGGGATTTATAATTCAATGAAAAGAATCATTCAAAAAAGGCTTCATATGTTAACATTAGGGGAAGGTGGGTGAAGACTATATAGGAACTATACTGTCTATATTAACTTTGCAACTGTTCTATAGATCTAAAATTATTAAAAAGTAAGGAGGTTATTTTTGAAAAACGAAACAAAACCAAAACACTATAGTTTACTCCAATGACAGAAACATGAGAAAAGCAAACCTCTGCTCCAATGGAAACTTGTTCTGTCTCACTTTCCTGCCTTTCCAGTTAGTCAGTGTTGAGTCCTCAGAGTCTCAACCTTTTCTAGGGCTTCAGTGTCGGTTTTATTAGTTAAGAAATGGGATTAACTAACAATCACGGTATCAATCAGGATACATGGAAGAAAGAAAAGTGATTAAACTCTCTACGTATATTTCCTTAAAAACCATAAATGACTGATTTTTAGCAATAAAGAATCACATGGCACAGGTTCACACTTTGCTATTCTCTCCCTTTTTCACTAAACGTTGTCCCCACCGCTGCATTGTCTGTTCTTCCCACCCTGGTCAAAGATTGCCTAAAAGGGCAAGTTTAGACAGCCAATACAAGAGCTAAATGTGGAGTTGTAGAACAAGGGTCAGGAAGCTTTTTGTGGAAAGAACCAGATAGTAAACCATTTAACCTTGGTGGGCCATGGAGTCTCTGCCGCCAACTATTCAGCTCTGCTGTTACAATGCAAAAACAGCCGTAGACAATTTGTAACTGAATGAGCATGGCTGTATTTCAACAAAACTTTATTTGTGGACATTGAAATCTAATCATAAAATACCATGAAGGTTTTTTCTTATGAGTCATTTTTTAACCGTTAAAAAATTTTTTTTGACTTACATTCATTTCTTTTTTAAAGCTTTTGTTTATGTAAGTGTGTTTTTCCAGGACCCATCAACTGCAAGTCAAGTAGTTGTTTCAATCTAGTTGTGGAAGGTGCAGCTCACAGTGGCCCATGTAGGAATCGAACCAGAAACCTTGTTATTAAGAGCACTGCGCTCTAACCAACTGAGCTAATCGGCTGCCCCTGAATTACATTCTTAAGATTGTGGGTTGTACAGAAACAGATAGTAGGCTGGATTTGACCTCTGGGTGGTAGTTTGGCCACCCCTGTAAAGAACATTAGAACTGGAAGGAACTTAGGTACTTTTTTAGAACTCATTGTGGTAAGAAACATCCTACTAATTTTTTTTAATTAAATTTATTGGGGTGACATTGGTTAGTAAAATTATATAGATTTCAAGTGTACATTTCTATAATACATCATCTATATATCGCATTGTGTGTTCACCACCCAGGGTCAATTCTCCTTCTATCGCCATATATTTGACCCCCTTTTCCCTCTTTTACCACTACCCCACCCCCCTTACCCTCTGATAACCACTAAACTGTTGTCTGTGTCTGTGAGTTTTTGTTTATTTGTTTGTCTTGTTCCTTTGTTGCTTTCAGTTTTATATCCCAGATTTGAGTGAAATCATATGGGTCCTGACATTTTCTGTCTGATTTATTTCACTTAGCATGATAATCTCAAGATCCATCTATGTTGTTGCAAATGGCACTACTTCATCTTTTCTTATGGCTGAGTAGTAGTTCATTGTGCATATGTACCACATCTTTATCCAGTCATCTATTGAAGGAAACTTTGGTTGTTTCCATGTCTTGGAAACCATGAATAATGCTACAATGAACATCGGGGTACATATATCTTTAAAGATAAATGTTTTCAGATCCTTTGGGTAGATACCCAGAAGAGGGATTGCTGGGTCATATGGTAATTCTATTCTTAATTCTTTGAGGAACCTCCACGCTGCCTTCCATAGCTGCTGCACCAATTTACATTCCCACCAACAGTGTATGAGGGTTCCTTTTTCTCCACAGCCTCTCCAACACTTGCTCTTACTTATCTTGTTGATGATAGCCATTCTGTCAGATGTGAGGTGATATTTCATTGTGGGTTTGATTTGCATTTCCCTAATAGCTGGTGAAGTTGAGAATTTTTTCATAATATGTTGTGTGTTTGTATGTCTTCTTGGGAGAAGTATCTATTCAGGTCCTCTGCCCATTTTTTAATTGGATTGCTTTTTTTGTTGTTGTTGAGTTATATTAGTTCTTTATATATTTTGGATATCAGCCCCTATCAGAGGCTGATTCTTCCAATCAATGAACATGGAATATCTTTCCTTTTCTTTGGGTCTTCAGTTTCTTTTCAGAATGCTTTACAGTTTTCAGTGTATAGGTTCTTCACATCGTTTGTTAACTTCATTCCTTGGTATTTTATTCTTTTTGTTGCAATTGCAAAAGGAATTGTTTTTTTCATTTCTTTTTCTAAAATTTCATATGTAGGAAGGCAATGGATTTTTGTACATTGATTTTTGTATCCCGCAACTTTACTCTATTTGTATATTTCTCATAGTTTTTTGGTGGAGTATTTAAGGTTTTCTACATAAAGAATCTTGTCATCTGCAAAAAGTGACAATTTGACTTCTTCATTCCCAATTTGCATACCTTTTATTTCTTTCTCTTGCCTGACTACTTTGGCTAGGACTTCCAATACTATGTTGAATGACAGTGGTGATGGGGAAACCCTCTCTTGTTCCTGATTTTAGAGGAAAAGCTTTGAATTATTCACAATTAAGTATGATAATAGCTGAAGGTTTGTTGTACATGGCCTTTATTATGTTGAGGTACTTTCCTTCTATACCCATTTTATTAAGTGTTTTAATCATAAAGAGAGGTTGTATCTTGACAACAACCTACTAATTATATAACATGTTGCATCTTATGTTTGTTTTAAAGGTATAGTGATAACAATGAATGGCTGGTAAAGTTTTATGTTTTATCTTCGGAGCTAATGTGTGTTCATATAATCCATGTACTATGATGACCAGACTAATTGGCCAGCCAGGGGTGTGGTGTTACATATTTTACTAGGTTTCCATGGATGTATATAGTTTTCTGCATTGCATATATTGCTGAAAAATGAAGTATAAAGTCATATAAACTTAATGGCATGGTCTGTCCTGTTGTTTATCCTACTTTCTTAATTAAATGCAGGAAATGATCCAAACTGGGACAATTTAGATAATCCTCTTTAGATGTCGAGTCTTATGAAAGAGAAATATGATTAAAGCTTTGTCTACACAGGACTATTGTTTGACCATTTTCACTTAACTAATCAAACAACTGGTCAGTTCAATAAAATATTTTGATTTATTTTCCCACTTAATTTATTAGTTGTCTTTCTGATTCAACTGATGATTTAAGGCATGATATGGCTGTAATCATCACAAAATAATCATTAGAAAAATGAAATGTGAGATTTTTATATCAAGAACCTAATGTTATTACCACTGTTAGAATGAATAGATTGGTAAAGCTGAACTAATCATTTGCAGGTAGAATTAAACATATCTCCAGAATCATTTGTACATAAAGTGAAGAAATATGGCTAAATTGTGTAGTATAATTTAATTTTCACAAAGTACTAAACTTGTTACTAAAGAAACAAAACACAGTCACCAGGAAATAGCTATTGTGGTCTTCTACCATTGTCCACTGAGATCCATCAATCCCTAGGTTTGCTGAGAATGCTTAAAGTTTGACTGTTACTGTACTAAGAGGTTGGAAGAAACTAAAGTTACTGAGTTCATAGTCATAACTTCTTAAAGCACCACAGATACTTAGGGATTTTTTTTTTTCGGTAGTGTTTTATAATTAAAGCCCATCGCTCATACATAATTTTACAGTTTGGGAAATAAGGCTGTTTTGAATATCAGCACTGATGATGAAAACAGACTGTGTACACAGTTTGGGTTTTATATAAATACTTTAAAATATTGGCTTTCTTCTATAAAAGTAGATGAATAGCATCCAGGTTTTTGCAAGAATCCTAGCATAAAAGCAAAATTGCTATCATTTTCCATTTTGAAAAGAGACGTGAAGATTGCATAGCAAAATGTGTAAAATGCAGTCTATTCTAGAACGTGATGAAGGAAAACAGCGATACAGGTGCAGGTCAGCCTCACTTTGAGCCCACTCGGAAACTTTTGTAAAGTGGTGCAGTGATATTTTCTTATTTCACACCTGACCTGACATCCTCTTCATTGTACCTCCTCTGGATAATGAGCTCCTGAAGTTGCAGAAAAACCTGTATCATCTATATCAAGTTGTTCAGCCGATGCTATTTTGTGATTTACACCTGGTAGGCAATCAGATTGTACCTTCTTGTGAGTCAGTACATTTTTTGCTATAGGAACATTTCCTGTTGGAAAAGTTAAATAATACCTTTACTGAGATGAGAGAAGGAGACTCTTGCAAGGAGTGCTAACAACCCATAATAAAGGTGCGGTCCATGTAAACGAGCAGAGCCAGCACAATGTGTGGATGCAATAGAAGCTAATCATACCATCCATTTTAATGTGGCTTCAAAATGCCTTGTTAGTAGCAAGGTCTTGGCCAGTGAAGTTGAACACTCCTGAGTTCAGATCTTTGTGACTGAACAAGTGACATCTCTTTGGCCTCAGTTTTCTTTCTGCAGTTGGGCTTCAGAATCCAGGGTCTTATACTGCAATAAGCCTGGATTCCACTGGAAGGCTTAAGTTTACCTAGGAACTACCAAAGGCACGTTAGAATTTCCTATTCAGGTTTTTATCATGTTAGAGGTAAGTTGTTTTTGTTTTTGTTTTTTTTCCTGGTAAGATTGTATTTCCAAAATGATGTTAATCAGGAGAAAAGATGTTCCACATGTGGGATTTATTTTGAAATACATTTTGGGATTCTAAGATGTAAAAAGTCTTAACTTATGTCATGGGACAGAGTAGAGGAATTTTTGAGTGTTTCTGAAATGACACAAGCAATTTGGGATGTTATTTTAATTCTTACCATGGAGATATAAAAGTTGATTATATACATTATTAACGTGAATAATTCATTGAGACGATAAGACAAAAGCACTCTTAAAATAGGCTGTATCTGAAATGAAAGGCCAATTTATTGAAACAGTGGACATAGTTGACATTTCCTTCCTCGGAATTTTGGCTTTATGGATCAAATCTTAGAGTAGATTTTAGGGTCATAATTTCATTTGTCATCAGAGAACAGGAATGGGTCATACTTCTTTCACTTTACTTGCCTTTTTATCCTCTAAGTATTTCAATGCTTACTACATTGCAGGACTATACTAGGCTCTAGGGGGAATGCAAAGAGAGAACACAACTGAACCTTTTAGGGGTTTATAATCTAGTGGGAATGATGCACATGCTCATGAAATAATAAGATAATATAGTATTCATGTTGAAAAAAGTCTAAGCCAAGTAATGTGTGATCACAGACAATGATTAGTGACAAATGGGGGGAGCAAGAAGTTAGCCTTTAAACTGGACCTGACAGATGAATAGGATTTTAAGTTGCAGTTTTTCATGGGTGAACATACTGAACTTACGTAAGGTAATTTTAAAACATGGACTTTTACTATTTTCCAAGAAATCTATTTCATGAAGGTCTATTTTCAAATGAGTATTTTTCCAATTCTTTTTTTTTCCCAGATACCCATTGTTGTTGGATAATCTATTATGCGTAAATATAGTGAGAGCTATAAACATGGTGATATTTAATGAGAATTGTGGTCCCTCAGATGTGAAGTAAGCACATAAAGGTTTTTTCTTTCAGAAGAGTATGTTAAACAGAATACCCAAATTCCATGTAGAACACAGAATACTTGTATATATTTCTATTATCTGATCATAATCTCAAACAGCCAAAAGTATGAATCGCATACTGTACTTATAAAGCAAGAGCTTAATCAAATATAATCTTCTAATATCTTCTCTCTACTATCTTAGCTTTTCACAGAAATGGAAGAAAGCCTGGCATGAGGTGTAATTTTTAATTTCACAATTCTAATGTGTACAGTTCATAGAAATCCCTCAGCATCTAAGAGCTGAATATAGAAAGGATTAGATCAGAAGAGTGGCTGTTATCCTGGGAGACTTGCAGTAAAATGGCCAAAGTTCAAGCATGACACCGGAGCAGTGGCTGGAGAGTCACATGCTCCTTGGTACCTGGCTCACACACATCCCACTAAAGCCTATAATTGGGAGGGAAGACTAGACAGCATGGAAGAGAATGTTTTGTACTTTTATTTCATTTAAATTAGCACAAAGGGAGGGAACAGTTTTGCTTCACATGTGAAGTCAGTCATTTCTTGGGTTGCTAGCTCAATGTTTTAGCAGAACAGCTGTTCAGTACAATGTGGTTTTCTACAAGCAATATTTCTACTGCTAGAAAAGTGGCAGTCTGCCAAAGAGAGTGCCCAGACCAACCCCTAAACAAAAAAAATCTTTTGTCAACGACTCTAATAATTTGTACAATTCAGGAAAGGGGGGTTGCACAGTCTTTGCAGATGTGCATTTCTGATGCTATTTTTAAGCAGAGCAGCATGAAAGAATAGATTCATATGAATTGTAAGTTGATCATTCATTTTAAGCATTTGGCTTCTGCTCCTGCTAAAATTTCATTCTGTGTAAAGAAAACACAGCGAGCCTTGAAACGAGGTAAGGCAGGGTGTGACAACAAGATGAAATTCTTCATTTTCAAACCTGTTATGCATGCTCAAAAACCTAAAGCTTTGGGGTCTACACCCTCCCCCCCGTTAAGGAAATAAATGCAGTTCTCTGATTCCTCACAGTAGAAACTTGCTATCCTTCAGCATTTTGAGGAAATAAACTCTTAATGAGCGTACCTTCTTTTACCGCAGTCCATTCTCTGAAAATGAGTTTAAGTGCTGAAGGAAATGTCAGAAGCATTTAGTTAACCAGCACCAAATTAATATGTGTTAGTTCTCTATTTAGCATGATAGGTGCCGTGCAGTTTTTCTAGTATAAAACTGGGTCTAGTCTCAGATCTGTCCTCTACATTCTGGTTATCCAAAATCTACAGCAGTAGACCGCTCGCTTTGACTCCAGTGACAGAGTTAAGGAAATAAGATCATTTTTGTAAAGTATAGACCCCGGAAAAGAACACTCAAACTTCCCTTAACAGCAGAGGATAAAATCTGTTGGAATCCTCATATTTTATTTTTATTCAACAATGTATTTCATATTTACATAAGAAAGAATTAGACTACTCAATTAAATACGAAATCTTACACTTATAATGACATCCATTAATACAGACATTCTATAAGGGTGATCAGAGAGTACAGATGACCATAGAAGCTTCACTAACTTGATAAAAACAACCTCCTGTAATTCTGAGGGTTGGGATCTTTGTTATTATTGTTTTCTTTGAAAAAATTCAATGTTTCCATATCCTGTATAGGTGTAAAAAAATGCTCAATGAAATTGAGTTATGTGCATTATTAAACCAGGAGTATTTTTGCTCTGCCCTGAATTCCGTCCACCGACATATGCTGCCCCCTCACATTTTAACATTTTATAGATACTAATGTCATAGCACTAGCTATGGTGGGTATTTTATTCTACTAATGAAGATACATTTTAAAAATTATTCAGGTGACTTGTTTCATCACACTTCAAGTAGTTACTCAAGTGTTTTTCAAATGTTTCCTGAGCTTAATAAGGATTTACAGTGACAACTACAATTCTATTTACTTATGGGTACCCCCCTCAGAAGAGGGGTACTGCCCTTTGTGAAATCCCAAGTCCCAGAAAAATTGTTTATAAAGTGTACTTTGATAAGTAAGTTAATACAATCACATTTCTCATATATTAGAGAAATCCTTTGCTCTAGGTAAAGGATTTCTGTGGCATTTTATATTTTGTAAAAACTGAGTTCTTTCAATCTAGCAAGTGATAATTCCCTCAAATACACATTTTACATTTATGTTTTCAATTTTTAAGCTTTCTTAAGATAAGGGAATGGAAATATAAACAATGAATTTGAGTTATTGCCTTGTGTCTAATGGTAGTATATTTCAGAAAAATATTGGTACACACAAAATTATCCATATTACATTCCTGGTGCTTTACTCATGCCAGGTATTGTGTTAGTCGTTTAAAGAGTCTACACTTTTTTTGTTGTGCAATATGGCGATCTATGTCATTTTTTTATACTGACGCATTAATTTTTTCAAAAAACCGTAGAATCAACATACTAATCTTTATAGTGTACAAAGGCATTTTCTCAGATGAATTGGTTAGAAAAACATGCAAAGATGCTACACATCCATAATCACAATTCATACTTATAAAACTCCATGAGATGAGCATCACATCGTTTTTCCTTCTGTATGTAGACTTGTTTTTAATTACTCTTGCTCTGTATGTGCAAAAGATATATAAGTAATGAAAAAAAGGGGGATATTCAAAGACTTGTTCTTAAAGTGAACTTAGATGCTTTGTATATTGACCAATCTTACCAAATAAAAGTCATTCAGTTTGGCCTGTGATATATGCAAGTAGTTCAGGAGGCCCAAATCCATTCATATTAGCAAGAAGCACAGACAGCAAGAAGGACTAAAAAATTATTTTCTTTAATTTACGTTGTTCACAGCTCATGGAGAACTCCTATATAGGCAACTGGTATGTACAAGTATTTAGTAATCATAGTATTTTGTCTTATCAGCCATTAGGCACTAATTGCATTCCAGCACATTTCTAGTCAATACCCCAAAAATAGATTGAGTGAGACCAGCAAATAGATAGTTGCTTAGATCATGGTCCAGCTGATGTCAGTATCATTGTTATTGTTAGCATTGAGTAAATTAACTCCACTAGCAGAAAAAACATTCCAAACCCCTCCCTAAACTTCGCTCTAGCCGTGACTAACTTGGTTGGTTAAGGTGGACTTAGGGAATAAGAGGGTGGTTACTCTCATCATCTTCACAACAAAGCATGTTTTATTGGTGTCAAAAATACTTACACTCACACACTTACTCACTAGTAGTTATTTATAAGTTGAGACTGTATTATCAAGTGTAAATTTCATAGTACACTAATTTTTTTTGTCATGGTTTTTCAATGTGACATTGTACTACGAAACAGTGAGGCAACTTGCACAGTGTCAGGTTTATAATCCCCTGATCTCATTAGTTCTTTGCTGAACTCATTCTCCGCTTCTGCATTGCTCTCTCTTTTGAATTATGTCTGTTGCAAACTTGACCCTTACTGTGATTAATGACATTTGAAATGTTAGGGAAATCTGAGTTCTCAAACTTTGTTCTGCCGTCACCCCTTGCCTTCCTTCTACTTTTAATATTATTTTTCCCTTCTCTTTTGGTTCCCTATCTGAACTATTCACTGAGGTACTACATTTCATGATCTTGTTCAGAGAATCACAGAGAAAAATTGTCAAACAGTGGTAACATTTTAAATAATGATTAAACGATGCTCAGAAGAGCAGCCAGTACAAATCAGATGTTTAAGTAGAGGCTTCTCAGAGATCTTAATGTTTCACTTTGGTTTCTAGAGCATGTAGCACACTAGACAATGGATTTGAGGCTGACAAAAACTTCTTATTCCATCGTGTGCCACTTACACCCCATATGTATAACAAACCTTCTATCCATATTGATTGCATTAGATGGATCTCTGCTGCTAATTTAGTCACCTGATTTGCAGAGAACTAGAACTAATAACCTTTTCAAATGTTATCAAATTATGACAAATCCTGGACCAGTCAAATGACTTAAGTGATCATTGATCATTTATTTGATATTTTAATTTTGAATGAGTCTACCTCACAGACTTCTTGATATTTCTGTTCTAGTAAGATCATAAATGCCAAACAGTAACATAGTTCATAAATTTTACCAACAGTGAACCCAGAATGCTGTAAATTAGCTTTATTTAAAATGATTTTAAAAGAAATGAATGGCCTTTAGCATAACTATGGACATAGCCGACTCAGTGGAACTCAAGAGGAAAACACCTGATTAGTAAGTACGTCTAACTATGTTATATGTCTGTTTGAGGTGTGAAGAGATCTGATTAGGTTTCTCATAGTGAAGGAGACAGAAGCTCTTGCATGTAGGTTACCCTGCATCTTAGGTTGCTAATGATTTCATTTTAATGTCACCATTTAGTTTCATACTGATCACTTATACTGACAAAAAGGAAGAAAAGAAAACAAGGAACCTGTCATCAATCATTCATTTAATCAAGTACCAAAAGTAGATAAATAAACATACTGAGTTAATTATTCTTCTGTATGTATGATTGACAATAAAGGTAATTTATGCCTATTTTAACCCTTTACTATTTACTGCTGTTAGAATTAATAGCTATTAGCAGTTGTAGAAAGGATTTGGGAATGACCTTTCTTTCCTAAAGTGTCTTAAGGAAATCCAGTTTTCATACTTAACGTACTTAGTCACTTGATGTCTATTTTGACAAAGAGTTGTCAAATGCTATGCTTGCTTCTTCTCATGACCACCTCAGAATTACAACTAAACTGTAGAACAACCATCATTGAGAATTTCCTGAAGTCTAGATGAACAGAAGTACTATAACTGATGATATACAGAAGAAGCCACTTGAGATTGATAGGAGGGGTGGAGATATGGAATGGGGTTAGTTGCACACCCACATGCAGTGGTTAAAAATCGGGAGACATATCTCCGCTATGGGGGTCCCCCCTTGAGTAGTGAGGGCTCCCCAGCCCAGGGTTCCAGTTCTGGGAAGAGAAGTCCCCATAACTTCTAGCTGTGAAAACCAGCAGAGATTGTGGCTGAGTGAGACGGGTCTGCTGGAGTCCCAGACAGTCCTCTTAAAGGTCCTGCACATGGACTTACTCGCTGATGGACTCACTTGCTCTGAGCGCCAGCTCTGAGGCAGCAGTGTAAAAGGATGAGGGACATACAGGGAGGAACTGAATTTTCTGGCTACAGAGTGAAGGATGGAAGGGCGGCTTTCTCCCAGACAGAAGCGCTAGCAGAAGCCATTGTTCCTTAGTTGGCCCCTGTCCTCCTCCAGTGTGCAGACACAGGCAGTTGCATATCTGAGTTTCCATCAACTGGGATAACACTTTTCACCCTTCACGGGTGATTCCCTGAGACTCCACCCCACCCAACTTGTGGGCCCTCCCAAGTTCCTTCCGGTGGCTTTTCCATTCAAATGACCTGTCTTGGCTCATACTGTGGACTTTCCTAAAATCTCTTTCCTAAAATCTCTTCATAAACCCCAAACAAGTACCATTTGGCCTTGGTGTGCCCCATACCTCTTGCTAAGCAGCCTCGAGCCTGGCACTAGTTGCAGCTGGCCTCACTTCTCAGCGTAGCCTCTCCCAAGCACATCCAAGCACAGCATAAATAGCTACCATCTACAGGTCACTTTGCAGCTCACACCAAGTGGCCTCGGACAGGGCACAGGCAGCAGCTGACCTTGACCTGCAACAGAGCCTCATCCTGAAACTCTCAAGTGGCCCCAAAACCAACACACTGGGTGGCCAGTTTCAGACAACACAAGAGCACCACCCAACCACCTCCACAAAAGACAAATGCAAATGGCAGACTGGGCAGGCACCAGAGCCCTGCTAAAGCAAATCCTGCTCTGTAGGGTCAGCCCCTGCACCACAGCTCCTCCACTGTAGTCATAGCCAGTCCTCACAACCAGTCAGCCTGAGGGTCAATCATTTCCCCCCATTGATGTGCCAACAGCGACCAAGGCTCAACTACAAGAGGAGACCACACTCTACCCACACAAGGGATGCACCTGGAGCACCTGACTCTGGTGACCAGGGAAACTGGTGACCACTGGGCCCAATAGGACACCTACTACCTGAAGCCACTCTACCAAGACTGGGATACATAGCAGCCCTACCTAATACATAGAAACTAACACAGAGGAGCAGCCAAAAAGGGGAGACAAAGAAACATGTCCCAAATGAAAGAACAGAACAAAGATCCAGAAAAAGAACTAAACAAAATGGACATAAGCAATCTACCAAATGCAGGATACAAAACACTGTTTATAAGAATGCTCAGGGATCTCAGAATTTCAACAAAGAGATAAAAAACATAAAAATGGACATAGAAAACATAAAAAAGAACCAGTAAGAAATAAAGAATACATAACTGAAATGAAGAATACATTAGAAAGAATCAACAGTAGAATAGATGAAGCAGACGATCGAATCAGTGATTTGGAAGATAAGGTAACAGAAAATACCCAATCAGAGCAGCAAAAAGAAAAAAGAATGAGGATACTTTACAGGGCCTCTGGGACAATATCAAGCATACCAACATTCACTTAATAGGGGTATCAGTAGGAGAGAGAGAGTAAGGAATTTAAAACCTGTTGGGAGAAACAATAATGGAAAACTTCCCTAACCTGGTAAAGGAAATAGACATACAAGCCCAGGAAGCAGAGGTCCCAACATTGATGAACCCAAAAAGTCCCACACCAAGACACATCATAATTAAAATGCCAAAGGTTAAAGACAAAGAGAGAATCTTAAAAGCAGAAAGAGAATAGCAATTTGTTACCTACACGGGAGCTCCCATAAAACTATCAGCAGATTTCTCAATAGATACTTTACAGGCCGAAGGGATTAGCAGGAAATATTAAAACTGATAAAAAGCAAGGACCTACAACTAAGATGACTCTACACAGTAAAGCTATCATTTAGAATGAAAGGACAGATAAAGAGTTTCCCAGACAAGAAAAAGCTAAAAGAGTTCATCACCACCAGGGCAATATTGCAAGAAATGTTAAAGGGCCTTCTTTAGGGAGAAGAAGAAGGAAATAAGATGAAAAATAGGAATAATAACATGGTAATAACTACATATCTATTAATAATTACTTTAAATATAAATGTATTAAATGCTCCAATCAAAAGACATAGGGTGGCTGAATGGATAAGAAAGCAAGACCCTTACATATGCTGCCTACAAGAGACTTATTTCAGATTGAAAGACACACACAGACTGAAAGTAAAGGGTTGGAAAAAGATATTTCATGAAAATGGAAACAAACAAAAAAATGTGGGATAGCAGTATTTATACCAGACAAAATAGGGTATAAAACAAATGCTACATAACAAGAGACAAAGAAGACCCAATAATCTCACATCTGGGTATTTATTCAATGAAACACAAAATACTACTTTGAAGGGACAGGTGTATCCATATGTTCATGACAGCATTATTTACAATAGTGAAGATATGGAGGCAACCTGGGTGTCTTATCAATGGATGAATGGATAAAGAAGAGGTGTTACCTGTATATAATGGAATACTACTGAGCCATAAAAGAAATGAAATCTTGCCATCTGCAACAGCATGGATGTACCTAGAGGATTTTGTGCTGAGTGGAGTAAGTCAGACAGAGAAAGACAAATGTCATATGATTTTACTTATACGTGGAATCTAGAGAGTAGGATAAACAAACAAAACATAAACAAGCTTATACAGAGAACATTTTGATGGTTGCCAGATTTGGGGGTGCTTAAAGGGATGGGTGAAGGGGGGAGGGGATTAAGAAGTACAAATTGGTAGTTACAAAATAGTCTGGGGATATAGACCATAGCATGGGGAATGTAGTCAGTTGTATTGTTATAATTATGTATAGTGTCAGATGGGTACTGATTTTATTGGGGTTATCGCAAGTTATATAAATGTCTAATCACTGTGTTGTATACCTGAAACTGATATAATATTGTATGTCAACTGTAATTGAAAAATTTAAAAAAAATATTGAAAAAAGATTCCGATGGAAGAGAAACAAATTTTCTCAGTCCTCAAAAAAAAAAAAAAAAAAAAGTTGTAGTTATTTGCATCTAAGCATATTAAGTCTACCAAATATAATGAAAAACAATTATGTTGGTCTGTCTCCTTTGTATTATTCCTATTGAGACTCTTTATGAAGATTTTTTTTTTTGAAATGGTTTTTAGTAGCTAAAAGGATTTGTAACCAGATACAAATATGATGCTCATTCAAATATGTATTAGATACAACACTAATGGAAAAGAAGTCCTAGTGACAACAAAGCACTAGAATATGTATTTAAGTTAAAGGAGTTTTTTTTTCCATTAAATTTATTGGGGTGACATTGGTTAAATGATATATTGTAGGAAAGAGTTCTTGAAAGTTCTAAAACGCTGTTTTTGGTTTGCCAGCACTTCTCTCCAATTTTCCAGAGAAATTTCTTCTGGTAGCTACTCTTTTGAAAAAAATCAGTGATTACCTTTACTAGTTTTTCCAAGTGTATCTTTAGGTGAGTGTGGATATACAAGGTGTGATCAAAAACTACGGTGAATGTTTAAATAAAAAAAAAATATTACAGTAAAAGATACATTGCCATTATTCTCCCTCAGAATACAACCCCTTGCTTCAAACACACTTATCCCATCATTTTTGCCACTTTCTGAAGCAGTTCCGGAAGTCCTATTTCATGAGTGTCTTTAGTTGCACTGCCGTGGCTGCCTCGATGTCCGGAATCGATTCAAAACATTTATCTTTCATGGTCATTTTGACTTTGGGAAAGAGTCATAAGTTGCACGGTGCCAGATCTGATGAAT
Organism: Rhinolophus sinicus; assembly: GCF_057876585.1. Taxonomy (NCBI): domain Eukaryota; kingdom Metazoa; phylum Chordata; class Mammalia; order Chiroptera; family Rhinolophidae; genus Rhinolophus; species Rhinolophus sinicus. The sequence goes on along the minus strand of NC_142503.1, from coordinate 119,927,790 downwards.
AAGGTGGATGAGGACACACCATACGTAATATATTTATTGGACAGAAATTGTCATACTATTATATGAGTGATGTGTGACATGGAGCGTTTCCATTGTGATCACAAAATACGGTGCACGCTGCTGCTGAGTGCCATCCAACAGAAAGGCAGGGGTCCTTCAGTACAGGAAGCAGCACACTGAACCTTAGTAATAGTGTGTGGCAAGTTTCAACTTGCTTGGTGCAGTCAGTCGGGTGTGAGCTACGATTGAGAGAAGGTGTGTTTTAAAGTGTGCTGTAAAATCATCCTCCATCATAACAATGCTCTGTCACACATCACTTCTGGTATATGGCAATTTCTGTTAAATAAAAATATTACGGTATGTCCTCATTCACTTTACTCACTGGATCTGGCATCGTGTGACTTCTGGCTCTTCCCCAAAGTCAAAATGATTCAGGACATCAAGGCAGCCATGACAGTACAAGTAAAGACACTCATGAAAAAGGACTTCCAGTACTGCTTCAGAAAGTGGCAAGAACGTGGGATAAGTGTGTTTGAAGTGAGAGGGAGTGTTTTGAAGGGGATTAATGGCAATGTGTCTTTTACTGTAATATTTTTTAAAATTTAAACATTCACTGTATTGTTTGATCACACCCCATTAAATTATATTTTCTAAAAATTTCTCCTGGAATCTTTTTAGCACTCTTGCCTGTATCTGTCTATAGACAAGAAATGGGGAAGCAAGAAGCATACCTAATGGATTTTGGTATGTGTTATGTGCCATTGAGTTGGGTCTGACTCCTGATGACCCTACAAAGGAGTGAAATTCACAATGCCCTGTCCTCAACAGCCCTCTCAGCGCCTGTAGATTCATGCCCATGGCTCTTTTTACGGAGTCAAGCCCTTTCATATTTGGTCTTCCTCTTCTGTTTCCTATTTCCCCCAGCATTATTGTCTTTTCCAAAGAACCCTGTCTTCTTATGATGTGATAAGAATTTAATTGTTGATTAAACTATTATGCAAAGTTTTATAAAGAAACTGTGGGTGCCTTTGTGATTAGAGATGTGTTTCTTCTAGATTCATTTTATTAAATGACTTTTCCCTTAGCAGTTTTAATGTTTAGTGTAGCTGAATTCTAATCACTCACTGTTTTCTCTTCATGTTTGCGTCAGTTCTAATGGATAAAACTGGAATTGAAGAGAGTTGGTGGGCAAGGCAGCTACGGCCCAGGTGGCGCGATCAGAGCACATTTCACACAGATGCCGCACTTTGTGCCAATTATCCTCTGTGCCAAAAAGAAAAACAAATTGCATAATTTTACTTGGCCTATTTAGAAAATGATCAGGTTCACTATCAGTCCAGACATTTATAACCATAAATAGTAAATTGCAGTAGATGTCAAGTTCGTATCACTATTACTAGATTCCCATGTTTGGTTCTTGGTTGCTCATGTTGCAGTTTGCCTTCCGTAAACATTTGGCTCAAGTAAGAAGTTTTGCTCATAAGACTTTCTTATGACTTGAATGGATATGACATTGTAGTTATGTATTTAATGGCAAAATAAAATTAGGAAAATACACAAAATTTAACTTGTGAGCTACAAACTAGATAAAAGGACATATAGAAAATAATTTACTTCATCAAGTCAATGCGTAAATGCAGAGCTACACATTGATAGTGAAATATGATTTAAAAAAATAAATTTAAGGTTGTCCACATTTCCTAAGTTGATAATAAGGAGACGAATGAATCCTTCTCCCCCTTCTCCCCCATTCCTGCCATAGGCACCTTTGAAATGCATTAATTTCCTTGTAAATGTGTTAAAGAGAAACCTTTTTATTCTTTTGTTCATCTTGTTTGGCCTCCTTTTACCTACATGCATTAATCAAGTGGTATTATGAATAAAGAGTGGGAATTGGGGGCCTTTTTGTCCATTGAAATAATGGTGATCTCTTTAGCTTTTTTCCAGTTTATGGCTTTTCTTTTTTGATTCGTTTAACAATCTGTAGCTAGCAGGTTTGGCATAGTGCAGCTTGTAATCACTGTGGTGACAGTAAAAGCAACAATTCTGTTATCCCTTTCTTGAAGAAGCCTTCAGTGTTCTTTTATGACTTTTATTTGAGAGAAACAATAAAAACTGGAAATAGAAAACCTACCAGAGAATCTCTAGTACATGATATATACAGACACACATGTATATGCTCACGTACAGAGTTTTGGGAAAAGAAATATTTTAACATTAGGATTGAAATACATGGTCCAAATTTAATTTCATTCAGTTCATAAGGAAATAAGTTTAAAATCAGGATTTCTCATCACTTTCAGAAACTCTGGCTCAAATGAATCTTTTGGCCACAAGTAAATCTTGAAGACAAGATAATGAATGTTTTGTTAGTATAACTATTAGCATCTATTTGATGCATCTTTTAGTTGTCTTAATCAGCACATTTCATATCCCCAGCCCCAGGGGTAAAGTGAAAAAGACACTCAGGCTCATTCTGGTTTGTCTCTGTCCTTACTGAGTTTCATCTCCGTCTCTCCCCTGGAAAAGAATCATAGAAGAAAGGATTTTTAGGTGCTTGTTCTTTATTCAGAGACGTTGGGGTGAAGCTAAAGCCTTCTACCTGCCCATGTGGTTCTCTCATTTTGTTTCACCTCAAGTTCTGGCTTGCTCCTGTGTGTCACTGACAGAACAACTCTCCAGTTAAAAGCCTTCAGTTATTAGCAGTTTTCCTTCCTTACGAGTTCTGTTACCTCACTGTAGTTGTATTTATTCATTTAGAATAAGGAGTTTATATTAACCACCTGCCGTGGGTTCCCAGTGCTTGGAGGTAGAAAGGAAATAGAAGATGCCTTATTGCTCCTGAAACATTTGTAATTTATTTATAGAAATAAGACTTTTGATATTAAAAAGTCCAGGAAGCATTCGTGAGAGAACCGAATAGCAGGTGCAGTGAGTTGCTTATGAAGCTAAAGGACAATCCTACCCAGTGCCTCCCTCTGCAGCCAGAGGTCTAAAGGAGTACAGTCTGGAACCATAGTGGCTACGTGGAGAAAGTTCTTGTCTTTTCTAGTGTGTCTTCATAATCATTATCCTACCGCAGCCACTTGGTGATCCTATGAAGGAAGAAAGGTGCTCTGCACTTTTACCTATGAGAACAATAAGGCACAAAGACACTGAGTGATTTGTTCAAGATCAGATGGGCTCTTAATTTTGGAACATATTATTGTATTTTCCCAAGGCAGGAGTGTCCTGAGATTTCTGGCTAGCTTTGTCGCCTGCTTCCTGGTGATCTGGGTTCACAAACGTCCCCCAGGCCTGTCCTACACACTTCAGTCTATGAAACGGGACTCAGTGATTTTGTTTTGATTTTTCACACATTTTAAGAGAATGTAACTATGAATAGTATATTCAAAGGTATATTCAAAGAATGCTCTGAGTTTCTTGGAGAGGGTTTTTAAGTTTATATTTTCCACAGCAACATTATACCAAACCTTGGTTAGCTTTTAAGTTTTCAGTCTTTAGGAAAGATAGGTCAGTGTTTTGATTGTACAATTCACTAGTGAAATGAAACTGAAGTATCCAAGTAGTGAGCTGGGTTTTGATTTTATTCAGCGGGTTGTAGGAAAAGTTAATCTATCGTGATTGAAACCTTTCTTAAGCTTTGGTTACCGTTGAGAAGAAACACAGTTTTTAACATCGCAGAACAACTATGGACACATATGCACGTGTCCATTTTTTCCTTTCTATAGGAAGGATGTACTGTTATTTAACATTTTAAATGCTGTCTTGACTTCACAAACTTTAGATTTCTCTTATTTCACCCTACTCTTTTGGTGTCATCTCGCTCTTCTGGCAGCTTTCATGTTCTCTTTCTCCTTTGCCAGACAACGTTTCCTGGAATTTGGAATACCATTTTTCTTGGCATTTTAGTGGGCAGCTTATGCACTCAAGGCATCACCTAAGTACTAGCAGCACATTCTTGACTGAATAATGATGTATATGGAATGTTACTTTTTTTGCCTTATAAATGGATAGCAATTTACACAGCTGTGGATGTGGGATGTTTCAATCCCAGACCATGTTGTAAGAAAAATTGAATGACAGTGAGCAAAACAGCAGTAATTATAAAACTAATTACTAAATGCTGATGATGCCCATAGGCTTTGCATAACTAAAATTAGAAAAGGAAATTGCTTTCGGCTTCAGAGAGGCAACATGCTAGTTATTTCACTGTTTCAGTCAAAATGGAGGGTAGTATATAAAGTTCAATCAGGAAAATATACATGCATACATATATATCTATAGATTTGCATATACATATATTTTCTGTGTTGAAATGTTATTCACTCTATCTTACAATTTTATTTATAGAGCTTTATGCATAGATATTTACATAAAGAAGATAAGTATATTAAAATATTTGAATGCAGTATATATACTAGGCATTTTGCATACACTATAATTACAGCATTAAAATGCATATCTTTACAGTATATTTTTATATGTTTGGTTTTCCTCATGTACAATTTCACAGCAAAATATAGTGTACATTTCCATCCCTTCATAAAGAATCTAATTTTTTGAATTCATAGCACATTTTTCAAAATGAAATATCAAAAAAGAATTAAAACATCGATCAGCTCATAGAAAATGAAGTATTATGTTTTGGGAAGACACATGATTGATAAATCAGAAGTCTGTACGGCATACTTTTGTCCATGTTCAATTTGGCGCTTAGAAATATGTGATATTAACTCCAAAGGAATTATGGAGATTGTAAACATATTTCCTGCCGTCCCTAGACAATTCTGAGATTATAAATGTTAGAGCTGCTATTGATAACATTCAAATAGGAAGTATGGGGATAATGAATTATGTCAGTATACATATAAATGGAACATGATTTAATGAGTTAAAAATGTGATCATTTTATCAAAAACATTTCCTTGTTTCTTATAATTAGTTGGTTTCCATTTCTATCCTTTCTGTAGTCCTGCAGACAAATGTTATACAACATAAACTCTCCTGAGTAAACTATTGATGGTTATGCTTAAGTTTCAGATTAAACAGATCATGGATCAGGAAGATGAATCATTGTTGATACAGAGGGAAAATGAATCCTGCATTTAAAAAATTCAAGTAGTCTGAATGACCTAAAATGTAATGTTTTATTTAATTTTCTGCCACATGTTATTTCAAAAGTCTTAAGAAATTAAAAAGACAAAATACGATACTGTCTGCAGACATATATTATTGAAATGAAATCCAAGTATAATTGAATAAAAGCTGTAATGAAATTCTTGTAACTTTTACCTAGTGGGGCAGTGCAGTGAGTTAGTTCTTTCATTCGTGTTTGTGAATTTAATAATTAGCTCTTTTATCAAGGCAAATGGTGTAATAATGGAGAAATAAATCACAGAATGGCATATAAAATGAATATAGAAAGTCCTGCTTCATGTGTGGTGTCTGGTAATTTAGTCAGCTGTAATTAATATGTACACAAGTTGGGGTAAAGTCTCAACTTTTTGCCAGTTATACAAGGTCCTGAGAGTCGTAACAAATCACTGCTGTTCATCAGATGTTCATCAGATGTCCTTCAGGTGTGGAGGTTATGTCAGTCCTGAAAATAAGTACGTGATCAAGAATTCAGAGGGCTTAGGGTGAGCCAAAATGATATCAGCAAGTTGATATTGTTTTTAAAAAATGGCATATCTTTGGCCTCACATTTATTATTTTCTGGTTTGTTCTTCCTGGGGCTCTGAGAGGAGAGAAGATGAGAGGACTCTTCAGTCTGCTGGTGTTGAGAAATACTGGTTTTCTTTTAGTTAAGTGATAAGGGGTTTCAGGAAAAGGAGGGGATGGCCAGGTAGGAGAGAGGTGTGAGCTTAGAGAAAACCAGTTCATCCATATATATAACAGATAATGACTGACAACCTGATGTGTGCCAGGCTTACCACCATCTTGAGAGACAATGAAAACTTGTCTGTAGGCAATGTTTGAATTCAAAACTTTGTCACTTTCTGTGAGTAGAATTTTAGTAGAAGACAAATAACGAAACCATTTTTTCAAAGCTCTTTGTTCAAAACTCATTGTCATTTGACTCATTAAGGCAACGCACAGTGTCCTGTGGGGTACTGTTTTTATCAACCAGCACCAGGAAGCAAGCCTTGCTTACAGACAAGATCATTTTCTACAAATTTTCTGTCATGTTTCACCTTGGTAATCTCCAGCTCTTGTGTATAAAAAGAAACAATTTATTTTCAACACTTGAGGGATATAAACCGTCTGACTGCTGTCATAACCTATTGTTTTTAACATAAACATTATAGCTGCATTTGCCTTGAAATATTTGCCCATGATTGCGTAAATCTGAGCTGGGTACAGGAGTGTCACCTTGTGCTCTCAGCATCAACATTGAGACCTAGAAAGTGCAATCTGCTCCTTTTACAAGCATTTACTTCAACAAAATTAGAAATAGATTTCCTTTTCATAATTGAGTTAAACAGTGCGGTAACTGGAGAAAAACTTAGGAGAGAATGCATTGCTTTTAACTGTAGCACAGAACCCCTCAAATGTGGCTAAGGGCCTACTGTATTTTCCTTTATCAAAAGATGGTTGATTGCTTAATGGTCAAAGAACTACTAAGTAGCTTATTTTACATTACTGGAGAAAATGTGCTTTACATCAATTGCACAATGTAATTCTTTCTATTATTTTGGTAGAATTGTTTTACCTTTCATAGAAGCATGCATTTAAGAGAGAGAATGATTTGATAATCCTTTGTGATATGCAGGCATACCTGGTTTTATTGTGCTTCCCTTTATTGCGTTTCACAGATGTTGCATTTTGTACAAATTGAAGGCAAGACCCTCCACTAACAAAAGATTAGGACTCACTTTATTACTCTACTCAGGTGATTGTGGCGGTCGGGAACTGAACCCGCACGATCTCCGAGGTATGCTTGTCCTGGAGATCTAAAATGTGTTATGCAGGAATTGTATTGGCTTACTTGGAAATCTGGAACCCTTTGCTATTTACTCTGAACACTCCTTTACAGAATGATATCAATTACAACTCAATACTTAATCTGGTTTAAAACCAAAATAAATGTTTATATTAGGTTCATCCCTGGCTCCATTCTGTATTCCTACTGTTATTTTTCTTTCTTTTTTTCTCACCCACTTCACATTTTATACTTCATATGCCCCTCTAAGTCTTACTGAGTAATTTTGGAAGCAGTGTGAGTGACATAAAAAGAATCATTGTCTAATTTCATTACATGAGATGAAACCTTCCTTTGATATACTAGTCTATGGAATTTTCATTCATCATTGAGCTAGAATAAACCTTATTTATTGTAAAAAATATTATTTTACCCTTTTTTTCTGGTTAATATTCTTCTTTAATGATGCCTGATTCACTATTGTGGGAGTCACGGAACATTCGTGTGTTTTTTTTCCCCTTGACTTTGCTGAGAGTTGATGATTCTGCTTTTTTCCTCTCCTGGGAGACCACATCATCACCCCACCCCTTTTGGCCATTATTTTGAACTCTTTTACAGCTGTTTCTTAGTCTGACATCATTTTTTGATCTTTTAAAATGTTGTTTCCAAGCACCTCTTTGGGACTTAATATTTCTGCTCTGGTGTAGCCTTTTAATTTACTACTGATCAGTTGCCATTTCAGAAGTTTTTTTCTGTGGGTTTGGCCTCTATAGCTCTCCTTGTGTTCCTTTTCATTTTTATACTAATAATCACAACACTTCCCAATTAATTGCCATTTGTGAATATAATTGATGTGTTTCCTCCCTCTCCAGACCACTAATGAAGATGTTAAGTAAGTCTTAGCATGAAGCTAACCTCAGCAGAATTCCCTTGGACCATGGGCATATTAGAGTCTACTATAGCTCTATTTATTTTCTCTGCCTTTAAGAGAAAGCCTTCCGGTCGAGACATTTTAATTCATTGCTAGGATTTCACAATAATGGAGCTCTGCATGAAGTGTCAGTCCAGATACATAATGCCTACTAAACTCTATGATTTTCTGAACACTAAGAGAGTTGATTTACTTATGCATCTGAGAATCTCAGAAGCATTGTTTGCATGCGAGACAGTGACCACGAGATGCTTTTGTGAATTTAATGTGTGAAATAGCATCACTATGAGATAAATTCAACCGATTTCTCCCCGTTTTGCAGTATTAGCACAAGGGAGTGCATCAAAGGTTTTTAACACAAATAAACTATGTAGCTATCTTAGAAGAGAGCGTGCTTCCATTTCAACCCAACAATATTGGGTCCACTTTCTCTATGATCAGAATATTACAAAGGGAGCGGAGAATAATTTATATCAGAGGTTCTGTGATGGAATGAAATGGAACTCTTTTGAAGTATGATCTCTGAAAGCACAGCATGAAGCTCAAATAAAGTGAAGGACATTCGCTATTACAAGTAATGTCCTTAATAATCTTGTTAGTCTAGTCTCCCTCTGTACGAGACAAATGGAACATTATTGGCTTATGGGCTGTAGTAAATAATTTAGTTTCCAATATTCAGGCTGCTTTGACAGTAAATTAAAATGACATGAAAGGGGCTTGTTGAATAAAGAAAGTATCCAATCAAATTTAATTGGCATGACTAAGGCAGTAGAAATATGTTTTATAATTAAACCATGTTGTCTTGGAGCTTTATAAGCATGTATGAATCAAAATGTCAAAAATTATTCTTTGATACTGTGCATTTAAAACTTTGCATGGTGAATAGTTTCCTTAAACAAGCTTCTAGACATGCATATTGATGTGACATGAAAATAGTTTCATGTTTTAAATAATGAGTGATAAACTTCTCCATTCGTAAACCCTTGCAAGTAGCAATTCTGATAACAGACCGCTTAGAACTCTCCTTTCCAGGATTTTGATTTCAAATTGATACACTGATAACTCAAGAGGAAGCTGTGATTTTGTTGTGGTCATATTATGGTATTTCAACGTTCATCCTTTTGGTGGAGAAAAATAAGATCCAAACTCACGGAGCAGAACAACTTTTACAAAAAGAATAGTATTGAGAATTAAAACAAGAACAATACAAGTTATATTTTGGTTTACTGTAATCTCCTCAAATTCAAGATGAATTGAATTTCCTACATTTGACAGCAGCAATGCCAAATGCTTCTGCTATAAAGACAGGAAACCCTGGGAATTTCAGATTTTTGTGTGACCACCTGTCCTGTTTTTTTTGTTGTTTTGTTTTTTTCCCTTCCATGAAAGTGGTACATAAGTAATTGCCCATTTATAATAAAATTTCCTAATGATGGCTCTTTCTACAACTCAGTGGAAAACATATGGTGGTGTCTGAGTCTGCAAAGATTGCTTATAAAAACAGAAATGAGCTTAGTGAATCATTTTTCATTCTTAGCCTTTTCAAGTGTCCTAGTCAAAATAAGCTAAAAAGGAGGTAAGCAAGGAAAACAGAGAGGTTCAGATGCAGCAGCTTTATTCAAAATACTAAAATCATCTAACATTTTCTTAGAGATGCATTATTATTTTCTGATCTCTTGATAACTTTTCAATTCAGGGAAGATTTTCAGTGAATAGTCACTCTATTCTCTTAATTAGGCCCAAATCTCAGTAGTTGTTTCAGATACAATGTAATTTGTGTTTACATTGCTCCAACATAAATTTAAAGCAATATTCTATAAAGGTAGATTCTATAATATATTGTTCTTCATGCAGTGCTGTAGCATTAAATGATACAGAAATGCACAAAATATTTACTTTGAGTGAAAAAACTGATCAAGTTAGTATTCCTTAAAATCTGCTCTCTGCAGTCTACGTTCTCCACGTGAAGGCTTTTAAACTCCAAGTGCATTTTGATTACAGTTTTGACCTAGGAACAAATTAAGGGGGCTGTTTTTCTTTTTAATCCTTTTTTTTCTCAGTGTTGATCCAGTCACCTCTATAGGCAGGCAGATGATAAAGGCTAAGTTTTCATTGTTTTGTTTTTTTACCATTTAGCTAGTGAAAATCATTACGAACAGACTATTTTCTGTGCTCCTGTGACCTCAAAGGATAACTATAGATGAATAACTTCGTGGAAGTAGGAGGGCCCCATCCGGGAGAATGTTTCTGAAGAGAATAATGCAGACTGGGATATCTATTTAGCCGTGATTACTACGCTGTTCGCTCTTGGTTATCCTAAGTAATGCACATCAGTACTCTTTTCTGAGTACCAACTCCAGTGCTTCTCACAGTTCGGTGAGCATCAGCATCACCTGGAGGGCTTGTTAACACAGATTGCTGGACCCCTCTTCTCAAGTTCTCCATCCCATAGGTCTGGGGCGAGATTTGGGAATTTGCATTTTTAGCTAATTCCCGGGTGATGCTGTGGCTGCTGGGAAACGCACAGTGAGAACCATTCGCTCATACTATCCACACGCACTGATGAGACTCCTCCTGTGAGCCAGGAATTGGAGGACTGTTTGCCATCGTGAGCGGAAGGTCTGTCCCCCCACAAAGTTAGTGCTGTACATGTACATTGAAGTAGAGCATAAATGCCAATGCTATGTTGGGCATGGTCCCAGAGCACCTGAGAAGCCTTGGGCTTTTCAGATGCCTCTGGGAGGATCTAAAGTTCAAGCTGAAGCCTGAAAGGTGAGTTAGGAGCTTTCCAGAGAAAAGAGAGGGAAGGAGAAAAGCAGGTGCTTTGGAGAAAATATATATATGTATGTTTTATAGACATATAAATATATATATCATCACTAATGTTAGATCTCTAATGGGAAAAAAGTAACTATTTGCCCTTAAAATTTTAATTGAGCAATTACTCTTTGGGATGGAATAAATGGATGTGAAAGGAGCTTTTCCTAGAAGGCTTTTGAGTCCAGTACACTTTGCCTCTGTGCACGTAGGTTTGTTTGAATTTATATACATGTTGGGGTTTCTTTTGCACTAAGCCTTCTCTTTGGAAAATCTGTCAATTTTATTAACACCTATACTTGTTTACAAAATTACACAGCAAAGCAAAATACAATCCCATTAGGATTTTCACCATTTGAGGTTGGTACCCATTGCTGTAATTTGCACGTGATTTCCCAGTTATTTGGGGGTTTATCCCCACTTCTTCCAAATATATTGAAGTTGCTTGGTAAATGCATTGGAAGTTTTAAAAATGTTTTCTATTTTTAACTAGTTTACGTTTCATTTTTTTCTTCCTTAATATCTAGAGTTGGCCTGGCACAAAAGAAGGGTGTTTGGTCGTCTGGATTGTGTGATGCTTCTAGGACTCAGTCTTAAGATGGTAGTGGCAGATGCAATGCTTGTAACTCCTGCCATCTTAGACTTTCCATCTTATGGGCGCAGTGTGAAAATCAAACCACTTAACATTTATCTGAAGACTTTTTCTTTTTGACAGCTTACTCTCTTCTAAGTTTATCTCCTACGAGCTTGAGTACATCATTATTTTACAGATGAACTAGGTCAAGAGAAGTAGACTCTATGTGATGCAGTCAGTATCCGATACAGTACCAGTATTGTTTTGGTACTGTTTCTACTACACCATATGGCCAGAGCTTTTAACTATTAATACATGTCTGGCCTGGCATGCTGGAAGCTAAAGCTCTGACTCAGCAGTGCATGAGTGAAGGCCACCCTACACCTGTCAGCTTGAGTAGACATCCCTTCCCTGTATTCTTTCTTCTGACCTTGTCTTTGTACTTGTTTTAAGGACATGTGGTTTTCTCTAGACTATGGTTTCTAACACTTTTTTTCTTTTTGGCCTGAGGAAATTTCACCTTGACCTGTAAACAACACACATAGGAAGCTGTTTGAAAACCATAGCTCTAGGCTAGTTGTGCGTAACCTTGGCAGCTCTTCTGATTCAGCTAAAAAGCTTTTATGAGATAGCGTCTCTAGCCTCAGATTCAGAATATCCTGATTCAGGATATCCATTAGAAATTAGGCAGTTGTGATGATCAGCGTGATTTGAGAATAATGATGGTCACTAATATTACTACGTCATTATTCCTGTGTACCCGGTTGCATTAAGTGGACTTCATGGATTATCTCATTTACTCCCGAGGATACAGAACCACAGTTCAAAACCAGATCACCAATTTTCAGTTCGAGAGTGCTTAACTCAGATGCTGTAGGTCTCTGGATTAACTTCTCACTCCATGCTGGTTCTTCTCCCTGCCCCATCCCCACATCCCTCAACCAAATATGTTCCTCTCACCTGGTTCTGTAATAGGGGGTATCTGCTGCCAACATACTAGATTCCTTTAAGTAGCCTGTTGAAAAGGAGGCTATTTCAAAATGATTGATAATGTGAATTTTCACCAGGAGTAGGATGCCAGACCAAAAACAGAACATGAAATGCATGTGTTCTAGCCATTCCCAGTCATTTGTAAGAAATGTTTTGAGTGAAACAGTAAGCAGTTTCCAAACTGGACTTAAACATGGTAGAATGAAAGACGCTGTTTTGAGGACCCATTATAGTTACCTCTTAGGCCATGCCTGGTTATCTGTCAAAATAAACAATTTCCTGACACAATTCCTACTCTGATGAATTTTTAAAACATAGTTGGACACGGCATAGGTTTAAGCTTTCTAGACAATGTCCAGTATTAGCACCAAAATATATTTTAATTTTTTGTTATCAATAGTAAACTTTTTTTTTCTAGCTAGCCCACTAATTTCCATTATCCTTAAAAACACAGAAAACATAGTGTGACTTTTAGCTGTTGTTCTGTCTCCCTTCAGCAGCTTTATAGTTGGCAGTGAGAACATGAATTTGGAAATGACTTGACTTGAGATCAGAGCTTGACTCTGCCACTAACCAGCTTTGTGACCTTGCTCAAGTTTACGGAATGCTCTGAGCCTTGATTTCCTTATATGTGTCATGGACACCATTCACGGCTGCCTCTGAGCATTGTGGTGAAGACCACTGAGGAAGCCTGAATGGGTAACAGCAGCATAGCGCCAAACTCAGGGTAGGCTCTCATCCCAGCTCATTTCTTATCTACCTTCCGAGCTGTAGTCACTACCTATCTGCTTAGCTCTTGGTCTGCTCAAGTTCTAGCCTTTGAAGGGGATGTGTTATACCTGGAATCATAGACTCATTCATCTACGATTTGCTAATGAAATCGTAGCTGAAGGTAGGACTTCCTAGTGCTGTATTTGTGCAAGTTTCTTTATATTCTACAATACAAGTGCTGAGTAAATAATAATGATAACTAATATTACTAATTTTAATACCCATTCTTCACCCTCCCCATTATTACCTGTTTTAATTTGATTTAATCATTTGCTTTTCATTTGCCTTTATTTTTTTATTTTTTTTACTTTTGCAGATACGGAGGAATTTCAGTTTTCAGCTTTGTAGGGAAACCAGCCAAACATTTCAGTAGCTCAGATAACTTATTATGAATGCAGGACTTTGCTCCTTGTTTTACGTTATATTTCTTCTGATGAGATCTTTGGAAATATTCAGAATGGTCTTTTTTCCTTTACTCAAAAATAAAGAGAAGGCTTTGGGCTTATTTATTTTGAAATAGATTGGTTTCCTTTCAAAAAAGAAAATGCTCTTTATGATCCCGGCAATTGTAACGTGTAATAACAGCATGGCATTTCGCGTTGAAGCAGGTTTTTCTCTAAGTTCTTATTACATTTTGGGAAAATTCACTGCAAGTCGGTAAAATGACTGCATTCTATTATACATCTGTCACAATTTCCAAATAAAAAGTCTGAGATTAAACAAGAGCACATTTAAAAATTTAAAAATTACGGAAATTATCCTCAATAGTGAAGTGTGAGTTACTAGGTAAGAGCTATCAAGAATATAAATTCATCTTAGTGTCTGTTCTCAAGTTCATTATGGAACTATAAGAACGAGCACCTCAAATCCAGAAGAGCAGCGTTTGCAGAATCCAGGAGTGTTTAAAAGGGGATTATATTTTCACAGTGTAGTTTCACTAACTAGACAACTTCTGTCATGGTGAAATCGTGATGAAGTCTAAATTTAATCCATGCAGGGCATGACGCATGAGCTACAATGTGTGAAAAATGACCGCAAGTGATAGGTTTTTACTGAACAAAATTCTCGGTGATACAACTGTTTACCTTTTCACAGTGACACTTATTAGAACGTATGAGCATCATAACAGGTAATCTCTTCCTAAAGGCAACATAACTTTGTATCAGCTGCAGAATTGTGTGTGCTGCTGGCAAGGTGTGTAGTCTGTCTTGCTTAGTCTGGATACTGCCATGTTGGTTGTCATAAAACCAATTTAAAAGTCTAACCTGTGTGTTATTTCTTGCCATGATTTATAATTTTTAGATGTTCTAATATTTAGTGGAGGGATTTGAAATTGATTATGAGATGTATATTTTCGTTCCAGTGTTCATTTGAAATATGCAAGTTTTTAGCCTCTTTCAGATTCCCTATTCAGTATTTTGCATGGTTGAAATATGAATGTAAAAATAGTAGATTTTTTAATGCTTTTGTATAGGCTCAGGAGAGTCCTTCCTGCAGTATCTAGCTGGAAAGGTAATGAACTGTAAAATATGTTGAAATGATTGGGGATTAAAAATCTCTGGTGTGTAGTGACAGTGCAATTATATTCCACAGTAAAGGTTTCTTGTATTAAGAGTAATAAATAAAACTTATTTTTCCCACTGTGATTGGTTGTCACCAACATAATGATAGCTTTGACCTTCTTCCTTGTCAAATGTCGTTAGCCTGTGACCAAGTAGTCGGGTTATAGCAAAATGCTTCGGAAACCTAAATACAAAGTAAGAATTCTTACAGAACCACAGCAGTGAAAGTCTGAGAGTACAGTAGATGCTTTTGAGAATTTTGCAGATGTGTTGATTTTTCAGTGTGGTGTACATATTTTCTTCCTGTTATTCTTTGACTCCTGTTTCTGGGGTTGGAACTCCTGCTTCTAGCATTGGGTTTACAGCACTGCCTATCTTTGAACATAATATTGTGTAAGTAAATCGACCCTACTAGCTTGCAGTCCCAAGAAGTCAAACTCAAATTGCTGAGTGATACTTCTCAGGAAACAAGTTAAATACAAATTTAGATCTTTATCTAGAGATTTAAAATTTGAGAAGATTAACATAGTACTCATTTTTATTTTGTAAGTAGGGCAAGGGATTTAAGATTATGTAAAAACTGTTTATTAAATTTGCCTTTTTAAAAACAGTTGAAGCCAATTGTCAAAATTATTTCAAAGAGTTAAACAGAAGAACATAGCGTTCTTCAGCTGGTGTTCAGGGCCTTAACTCCATTTTAATTCCTTTTTTTTTTTTTTTTTTTTCACATTATCAGAAATGTGAATGTGGAATGTCATGGAATGCCTCCAGTGCAAGGCTCCTGAATAGCATTGGGCCATATTTATTCATTAGAATCATGTGCCATTTTTTGTCTCCCTTTCCTATTAAGTCCCATTTGTCTGTCTAGAAGGTCAAAGGAGCAGCTGTCTCTGGGGCTGACCTCTATGCACCTCTATTGTTGGGCTCTTCCAAGGGTACTAACTCTTTCCTTCTTCCTGGGGACCTGCAGGATTGTCCTTTCAAAGCATTTACCCTTTCTTGGGTCAGGGAACAAGAAGGACAACTGCTTACATGTTTCTGTACTCCCAGCTGCTGTAAGTATAGTGCAGTTTTGTCTTGATGACTTGATGCTTTCACTTAATGGTCTCACAGTTCACAAGTGAAATCAGCAAAATATGGACACATTCGTAATACTGCCTTAAAAATCATTCTGCTTTTTGAGTGGTTACTACTCTGGATGACTGCCTCAAACTCATTCCCTCCATTGTAATGAGTTCGGAAGCAAATCTGTCTCTTACATATATGTAACTTGTATTGCCCCAGCCCCGCTTTTAATAAGAATGGGAGTTCCATAGAGCGTTTGCCATACATGGGTGGCCACTTACGCCAAATTTCTGTGAACCTAAGATTATCAGGAAGAAATGGCTTTACTCTACTCGAACTTTACAGTTGCATTGGGGTAGGTAGATAATGAAAGAGTGAAGCATTGAAATGTGCCTACATAACATGCTGTTACAAGCCTTATGATAGATTTGTGTTTGACTTAACAGCTTTTGGAACCTAATAAAAAGAACTTAATTGACAATTTCTTGAAATTGCTAAGAAAACCTAGTGATGTTGGTAGGGTATAATAAGGAGTTTCTCATCACTGTCTTCAAGATTGAGCCTATACAAAAAAAAAAAAAAAAAAAAAAAAAGGATTTATCTCTGTGGTAACTCTAAGTAATTGATATACAGACAAGGTTTGGTTCCAATTTGCCAGCAATAAAGTTGTAATAGGGTTTTCTCTGCAATTTTAGCCTTAATGTGCTCATTCCACAGAGCGGTATTTTTCCAAGCGAACAAATAACATCAGTAAAGCTTACGATCAGTAATAGCCCCACACTGATGCTCACATTAAACTTGTTAAATCAATTCACTAGACACTTTCTAAAGTGGACTGTCTGTTTACTTTGACTTGCACCCTATGTGGATGATCCATCAGTTACGTTTATTTGAATGATCTTTACATTCAAAATTGGTAATTATTCATGCTTGATTGTGGTTATGAATGGGCCTCTTCTTTCTTCTTTTTTTTTTTTCCTCCTGTTTTGTGTGGCTGCTCATTTTTCAACCTTTGGTATTTGAAGGATATGAATGTTTAGTGATACCAACTTCTTGAGTGGGAATGTTTTTGCCTCTCCAAAAATTCATATGCATGCTTGGTTGCGTAGAGACTGTGGCTAATATCTTCGACAATCATCTGTCCTTATTCAGAAGGGCTTGCCATTCTTGAAACAAGCACATTTATGTGTTTATTAAAATGGGTGTAAATTCTAATTGTGTTACCAAAGCTAGACTGCAGTCCAATGGGCACAGAAGATGTTAGACCGAGAAAAGATAGCTGGTGTTCTGGAAAGCATTTTTTGGAGATAGGCAGTCTCCTAACCCTGCTTCATTTTTCACTGGAACAAGCCGAGCCTGCTACTGCATGCTGCCTTTTGTCAGTAAACACAAAGAGAAATCTGAAGCCATCAATCTCGCTTATCAATACTACTCAGTGTGATTCCTTTCCTAGCCGTTTTTCCTTTTTCTTTCCCTATACAGCACTTCATTTTTCTCAGAGTGTCCTTTCAGTTTGGCCAGGAATGAGTTGTGGGTCAGGTGGGTAAAACAAAATTAATGCTATATATTTGCAGAATTGTGTACTGCTTAGGTTCAGTGGATGTGCCTCCATATACAGAAGTCAAATGTGGCGAAAAGGACATTTTCTGAATAAACTGAGTCGCCTGCTGGTGTCGGCACTGGGTGTAATTACAGCCACTTTGCTGCATTGTATGGCGGGAGCCATGGATGCTTCAATGACTCAAAAAGCTTTTCCCTCCAAATTCATCCCAACTTTTTATGCGTGGCTTATCTGTGTCCTTAAACCAACTCTTTATTTTCATATTTATATCTATTTCCTATTTTTCATCTACTTCAGTAAATAGAGCATTGTTTTAAATCAGGCATGTCATGTAACAAATATTATCTCAGAACAAATGTGAAAGAAATCTTTACTATAACCTTGACAGCCTTAAAAAGTATTAAATCACGAAAACAATATGCCCTGCTACAATTTAATATTATGTTAACGTTTTCTTTGATTAGATGGAACAATACTTTCATGAAATAGTCTAGTACCAATACAGGGCTTTAGCTTGCATTTTAAAATCAAATTTTAGAATGTTCCTCAGCTTTCTCCCTTATTTTTGAGGGGGCCCTGGCCCAATTTCTTTTAGTCCTAGAGCTTGAAGCACATTACAATTCATTGGACTGCTTTTGCCTACTTTATTCTATGTCCCAGATTCATAATTAAGGGAAAAGTTTATCACTTGATAGGTATTTGCTCCTCTCTATATTTTTTGCAATAAACTCATTAGGTTGATATCTGCGGTGTTTAAGCCTGTGACAAACTAGTATGATTTGTCTAGTGTCTGTAAGCAAATGGCTCATCCCTGTGAGGGGTGTGAAAACTTCCCAGGAAGCAGGGTACAGCCCATAGGACTGTTTCTGAAAGAGCTGATTGCATTTCCTGTGACTCTGCAAGTTGTTATTCAGATGCAGCGTTGGCTCATTATAGAATGATATTCAAATTAGGTAGATGAATGAAGGCTCAGGTGGAAGTCTTCTCTAGGTTTGACTGATACGTATGTACATGTACATATGTGTGTCTAGCAACATACCTAATGCATTGAATGACTGTTCTGTGGGAGGCAGTGCAGTAGGGTATTAGGCTGGTACAAAAGTAATTGTGGTTTGACGGGTTAAAAATAATTGCAAAACCGCAATAACTTTTGCACCAACCTAATATTTTTATATATGTTATCTCACTTAATTTCACATGCAAAATAACCCCATGACACAGTTGTTCTTACTCCTCTTTAGAGACAAGAAAACTGCGGCACAAAGGGATTAAACGACTTTTCTGTTTAAATGTAACTAAGAGCTGGAGGAACCAGAATTCAAACCCAGATCTAGCTGATTTCCAAGCCTGTGATGTTTATACAATGTTACTCTAGAACAGGGGTGTCCAAACTTTTTTCAACAGTTTTCACCAAGGGCCATATGCGGTAAAATACACAAACAGCCGGGCCACTCACTCGAGGTGAAGTACGTATTGCCTCACCTGGTTTATTTAAGTAAAGTAAATATATTTTTGGAATTTGCTGCGGGCCAATTAACAATGGATTGCGAGCCACAGTTGGCCCACGGGCCGCAGTTTGGACACCCCTGTTCTAGAACAAGTCAGATTTTAGGGGGCATATCCATTATGAGAAGCAACTTAGCACAGCTAATTTCCCAACAGTAGTCAGGCTTCCTGGGTTCCATTTCCAATGATGGCTTTTCTGCCCTAATTTTTCTGTTGTCTGCTCTGCCCCTTTTTACCCTGTTTATCATTTCCTTCTTGGCTTTTTTTTCCCTTGACCTCAAATCATCAATTTATCCTGGTTTATACCTCCATGGTGAGTCGCTCATTATGGTCCTTTATGGGCTTTATTTCCTCCGTCTTCCCTTAATTATAAACACTTCCCAGGTTTCTGTTACTCTTGCACACTTAGACTGGGTGGTCTCATTCTCTTCTGAGGTTTAATCTGCTGTCTAACTGCTCAGGGCAATTCTGTGCTCCTCCTCTAGATTTCTTTCCAGGTTCGGTTCTCTCCTGTACATAGTGTGTTGATTTACCGTAGGCTTCTCAAATGCATAACGTCCAACGCTATACTCAGCATCATCTAAAACCAATTTCTCCTCTCATGCTTATTAGCTCAGTGAAAGGAATCACTGTGCACCTAGGCAGAAACTTGGAAGTGAGCCTCACGTTCTTTCTCGTCTTCAAGTTTGTTGCATCTGCTTCTCTGCATCCCTGTCCCCTCTGCCTTATTTGAACCTACCATTATCTTCTCATCTGGATGGTTCTAAAGCCTAAGTGTGGTCCTTGACTGCAGCTTCTCCTTTCTCCCTCCTTACCTTCCATTCCAGTTTTCTAAATAGTGACCTCCGTAGCCTTATTTCTATCAAAAAAACTTATATCATTTCTTACATAAAAGTGTTTAATCGCATTTTTTTCTTTTTCTTTTAAAATGCACACACACAAAAAACAAGGTCCTTTCTAGCCTAGAACTTGTCTACTTTCCTCACTCCGTCTCTTGCCACTCCTGTCCTTGAGACCCACCTTACCTCCAGCCTTACCAGACTTCTTCAAGTTTAATGAATGTACCACTATCTCTCCTACCTCTTTCTCTGTTGACCAGAGTGCCTCATTCTTCCAGTGTCCACTTACATACCGAGGTGAGATCTCTGATACTCCCTGTCATCATTCCCAAGGCTGGGATTAGGGGCCCTTCTTTTCCAGTCTCCTGTCAATCCGATATATTTTTTATTGCTTATTTACTTGTCACCTCCATCAAGCCTTTTATCTCTGTATCCTTAAGGCCTAGTGTAGCACTGGACACATAGTAGGTACTCATTAAGTGAATTATGTATTGAGTAATGACTAAGTGTTACAGGAAAATCAGTCCTTGAGGCAACCAGTTACAACAGCCATTTATAGAGTTATATAATACAATAACTTTGAAAAATACAAACTGGCAGCTAAGCAAACATTGGGGGGAAAAAGAATGAGCAGGCTACATAATCACTGACATTTTTCGTTGTTTTAAGTTATGGAGCAATTATTAAATATGAAATGATTTAGAACTTGGTTATAGTTCCTAAATGTCAAATGTATGGGGGAAAGTCTTAGTCTTGGATATAAGTCTTTGTGAAAACCTAAGGAAATTCGTATTATGGATTATGTCAGGAGATGCTGTAATCTCTCTGGGAACATTGGAGGAATTTCTACAGGAAACCAGTTGCAGACTGATCCAGTCCTTTTTCCCCATTTCTGGAAAAATATTAAGGATGTGTTGGCCAGGAAAATTTGGAATGGGGAATAGGCCAAAAGCTTGTATGAATAGGAAGTGTGCTTTTCACCTTTTTCTTGTTCAATAATAGATATGTTCCTTTCCAACTCTAGCATGGTACACTTAACATGGGAACTTTGAAAATAACCCTATTTTGAAATTTCTTAGTACCTGTCTTCACTTTGACTGAAATTTGGGTGTTATGTGAGCAGAATGTCTACCTAACGTGCTTATAAGATCTTTCGATAGTGTTATTCATAGGTGATATTTTTAAGCATAGTGAAAATTTGGAACCATGTTAGCATTTATAAAATGATTCCTTCTTACTTAATTTACAACTCTTTTGTAAAATAACATACAGAGAAACGAATGCTGGTTGCTGTGTCTTAGCACTGTCACGATAATCATGGGAAGAACCAGATCAACCTGAGTAGAGTGTTTTTACATCAGGGACCATTTGAGCTGGAGGGACACTGAGCAATCATTTAAAGTGTATTTTTTTCAAAGCTTAATTGCCCAGTGGACTGTTAGTTTTCTTCTTTTCGATTGTCATAGTTTCTGTCCTCAACTTTGAGCAGATCTCTCATCCAACGTGGGGTGGAGGTGACTCAGTCCCATCTCACCCTACTACAGATAAATACCTTCAACTGTAAATTTCTGAAGATGGACCCACCTTGATCTTCCCCTGTGCACTGTGTGATGTCTCTCACTGGGTGCCATCAACTAGATGGGATTTGGTGAGGGTCTATTGTTGACTGATTACCACATTGGGAGAGGGTTTTATATTTCAGGCTTACCAAGTTTCGGTCTGGTGAAGTGAGTTACTGTTGTAAAGAAAGTATGATTCCCTCAAGGAGAGCTACTTACTTTTCAGGCTAAAAGGGTAACTAGCAAACATTTGTTGAGGTAAATCTGTGTTACAGAGATAAGTAGTTTTATAAATTTAAAATTACTCATAAAAAGTAGATTTCCTGTTTCTTTAAAACGAGAACCAATAGATTACTATAGGGTTTGCTTGTAGGTTTATTTTTAACCATTAGCATTTGTCTAAATAGTCATTATTTATGTAACTTTCAATGAATTTATATCCCTTTACAACAACAAAACCTTATCCATTTTGACGATAAAAATCGGTTTAATAAGCAATGCATTTAATCATAGAAAAAATTTCTGTCTGTCTTCTGGAGGAAGGGTATAAATAAATGATTCCACTCATTTGGAATGGATTATAATTATTTTGATTGATTTTGAATCATAGATTATGAATAGTAACAGGACTCAATTTAAATCTAGGAAATAATGAATTACTAGTAATTGCACTAATTAGATTTTAAGATCTATCCCAAGTATTATCAATTTCAGTTTGCTCTTCATTTTGTGATGTATTAGGATATAATCCGGAGAGACCCTTTCAAAACAGATTCATTCTGTACTGCTTCATATTGGCCATTATAATTTGTTTGTTTGTTTGTTTGTTTCAGAAAAACACAAACCTGGAGATAAATATGCTCCAATTTCCTACTCCTCAAGCTGAATGTATATCCTAACTTTATTTCCTTTATAACCAAATGAAACTTATTTTGGACTTAAATATGAGTTCATTGCGCAATAATTTTGGCTTTATTTTATCTAGCACAATTTTAATGTCAATATTATTTTTAAGTCAGGCACTCTCTAGATTGCATTTTGAGAGAATAAGTGAAATGTGAAGCAAAATTCTGAAAAGCTGGCGCTGGACGTTTCTCACAGGTCCTTTAGTCATTGTCCTCATTTTATAGACAGGAGTAGGGGTGCCCTTTCCCCCAAAGCAGATCCCTAGGAGGTAAGGTGACAAAGAGGACTGAAGGATGACTTGAGTTTATAGCGGCATTTCTTTTCAAATGGAGTCTCAAACATTGGTTTGCGTTTCAGGCCTAAAGATCCTTTCATATATTCTAGTCAGCTTTCTCTCTTGTCCTGCTGGGCAGCGCCCCCAAACATGACCTCTGTCCTCATGCCCCTAATCCTATCTAGCTCCACTCCTCCTTCCCCACAGGAATGGGCTTCCTCCTTCCAGCCCCTCCCAGAGACCATGGAGCCAGACCGCAGCTTCCTCAGCGTCCTGCTTTTCCACACCTGTGAGTGTGTCTGTGTCTGTACTAACCCTCACCGCTTTTTTTCAGATTTAGGGGAAGGGACACCCCTACTCCTGTTTTACCACATTAACTCCTGTTTCCTCCAGGCCTTGCTCCCCAGTTAGTACCCCTCTTTTGTCATTTCAGCTACCGCAGCACCTACTAGCTCTTTGGACCTTAAGACAGAACTAAAATACGGAGCTGCTGATGAAATACTTGTATCAAATAAGTCTAAGGACTTCAGTGTATTCCTTGCTTGACTAAAGCTGTGCCCGCAGACAAGTGCTGATGGGATTGCTTTTTGTTTAAATGAAGAATAAAGTATGTCCTGGGAGTAGATCAGTTGTGAAAAAATTAAATGGTTTAAGGAGCCTAAGTTCTCAAACATCTTCTGTTCATTAGCACTGAATGTGGCTCTTTTCTACAATCTCCCATTAACTGGTCACTCCAGGGAAAGATGGCTTAACACAACTGAAGAACTTACTCTCATTTGCATACTCCCAACAATGGAAGTGCCATTTCAGCTTTTAATGCCTTTTTTCTATTAGATTACAAAGGGGGAAATGCCATGATCCTTTGTCAAAGGTAGATTATATGCCAGGTAAACATAAAGGAGTCACTATAAATGATACTTTGCTTGATTTCAGTTTTGGGGGGTGTGATAGGGAGATTATACACTGGGAAATGTAGCCACATTTTTAGGACTTCCTAACTTCCACAGAAATATGAATCATGTTTTGATTGGCACTTCTTGAGAGTGGCAAAGCAAGAAAATTGAGAACAATCAACTCAATATTTTGTTAAAGTACGTAGGAAATTAAGAAAGTGAAGGCACAGGTTCTTGGTAGCAATTTAACATAGACATGGTGTTACATTTTAGGACTAGCTTTTTTATATCTGACTCTTTTTCCTTTCCATATGGGTAAAGCTAATGTAGGTGTAATTATGAAAAGCTGAAAATGAAAAATTTCTCCAATGGTTGGTTAGAATTGCACTGTGCATTGATGTGAAATGTACGTGTTTCCCTGAGAATAAGACCTAACCAGAAAAGAAGCCCTAGCATGATTTTTCAGGATGACATCCCCTGAGCATAAGCCCTAATGCATCTTTTAGAGCAAAAATTAATAAGACCCGGTCTTATTTTCAGGGAAACATGGTATATGGTTAATTGCTTTGATGCTGTGAGTCTTCAGAGGACCTAACCTGATCCAAAAAAGGGCAATTTGACCTCTTCTCATGTCCAAGGCCTTCATAGGTCATCTTCATATTTCCTCTCTACATTGCTCATAAATCTTTCAACTAACTCGTACTTCAATGAAGAAAAATCCCCACCTCTCTTTCTCTTAAACATCCCTAGCTCTGTTATATTCAGGAAAGCATTGCCTGTAGTACGAGATCTTTTTCTATCAGTTCATGGTGCATGCTGTCTTTAAACCTTCTAGCTCAATGTTTGAGACTTAAGGCTCCTAGTTCAATCTCTTCTGGACATCACTTGGGATTTTATCTCCTGTCTCTACATTTTATTTTTTAACTTTGTAGAAATGAGTACAATATAAAGTACCAATGACGACTCATTCCTAATTTTCCAATTCATAAAATGGTTCTCAAATTAAACTACCCACCAGATCCTTGGCTCACCCATGGAACAGAAATATGGTCCTTACATAAGTTTACTTTAAAAAATATCCATAAGCGCTTCTCTTTATTTCTGCAAACTATTTCTTAAACAGGTGAAAGCAGCAAAACACAAGTATGGATTATAGTTAAACTTAATATTCACAGTCACCCTGGTAATGCATGTAAAACATAGGTGATAGGCAATATTTTGGGAGGATAAGTATGGTAAATATAAGTAATATGAAAAACAATGAAATATTTGGGGAGGATAAATATGGTAAGTATAAGTAATATAAAAACAATATTTTTACTCATTTTATTTTTAAAGGGAAGAATCAAACTGTGAAGTGGGATGGAAGTAATAAATCAGGTCATGAAACCTTGTCTATTGACCTGACAGACTCGTGGTGCTTGTGACAAATGTTAAAAATATCAACTTTATAATTAGGTAAAACCCAGTTTGACCACAACTGCGTATTGATTTTAAAATACAAAGATTAATAATAAGCTACTCAAATTAAGCTTTATCTAAGTTAAATTGCTTCTTTAGTTTTCTCCTACTATTCTTTCACTCAATTGGAGTGATCACTCTGTATAACATCTAAATTTTCAACAGATATTCTATCTACATTAAATTTCAGGTGCATTCTGTGCTGCTCACCACTAACAATTAGTGTTGGCCCTCCTCCTTTCCTGTCGGTACATCTCAAATATTCATCTACTCTCCTTAATCTGTCCCTCCAATCATAATCCTAATAGATTTCCTTTTTGGGGGGGATGGGAGGGGGGTCAATTTTCTGCTCAAAAATGTTGCAACAGCTGGACTTGCCTGTTTAATGAAGTCAGCTCATGTTAACTTAGAATGATAATCCCATGTTTATATATGTTCACATAGCCCTTTAGAGTTTTTAAAGTGTTTTGCAACCCATTACTCGTTTTTATTCTCACAGAGTACATTGTATTAGCTCTCTTTTAAGCATAAAGAAAATAGTTCAAATGTATCTGCCATCAGGTGCCTCCATACCTTTCTCCATATTTCTCTTCCCGCTTTGAATACCATCCTGCCTGTCTTCTGTTTATCTTAGTGCTAGCAATTCTTCAAGAAGCCTCATCAAATGTGACATCCTCAGTGATGGTTTTTTCTAGTTATTCTCTGTTGGCAGCATTCTTTGTTCCTCTTCCTGAATTCATCATATTTGCTCCATGAAGTATTATATTGATTGCATTTAATCAAATGGAATATTTATTTGAAGAAAACCCAGCTCTTTAAGCTTTTATTTTTAAATTCCCTGATTCCTTGCTCGATGGGGTTTGGGTGGTACTCCCTATAAGATACTCTGATTGTCCAATTGGTGTTAGGAATTGGGGTAAAATATTACACTAAGATATCTTAGACACAGATCAATTCTAGTCCCTCCTGGTAAGATAGATCCCATTGTAACATATATTTAAGACAGTTACTCTTCAATTGTGCCAGTCAAAAACATGCTTATTTTTATATGCACTCTATTTGCAGTTCTAAAATTGCATTTAAGCATTTTCCTCTGTTTAATATTAAGTCAAAAGATGGTATGTTGACTCTTTTAGGTGTTCAGAAGCTAAACATGGTAAGTAGCTGGCAAGCTGGCATTTAAGAGCATCATAATACTAAGTTTGACATAACGGTTTTATGTGTCAAAGTAATTTTTCTCCAATATACACTTTTCCATGTAAGAAGTTAGATAGTTTTATTTCCATTTTAAAGCAATGGAGTCTGAAATTCAGACATAATTTTATCCTAAAGCAATGTTCGGAAATGGTCATATCTATCTTATTATAGGAAATCTTGACTTTTGGGCTCAGCAGCAATCATGAAGCGTCCCTGCTTGCCTTAAGAGTGTGTGAGGGGGTTGTTTTAGAAATGTGCAGTATTTGGTTAAAGGTAATGAAGCACAAGGTTCAGATAATCTGGAGTTTTAAATAAACTACCTGCTAGTAGTTTGACAGAAAGAGAAAGGGGTAGCTTAAAAAATGACTCTCTCCTCTGCTATGGTATAAGCCAGATGTATTTGAAATTCATCTGGATCATATAAGTAAAGAGGACAATTTTTAACAAGTTGAAGGAAAATAGCTTTCCTTTTAGAAGAGAGCATGTGTAAAGACCTTCATGATGTTGGTATTTCTGCCTCTGCTTTTGTCATTCTAGATGTTGTCATTAGAAATTAATCCTAGGAGAAACTTTTCGCCTAATTTTGTGTGATTATCTCATAGTTAAATTGTAAAGACATCATGCTTCACAAGCCAAGAAATATAAGTGTAGGGAGGACAATTCTACTTTTTGTACCATTGTTTCAAATTTCCTCAAGTTCAATATACAATCAGATGGATTACATGCAATGCATGATAAAGTTGATTGATTGAGCAGCATGCCAGGACCTGAAAGGTCATATTTTCACCTTGATTCATTGAAATTATGTAGACACAGAATGTAAGTGATTTCAATCAAATCACGATGAAATGTTAAAATTGTTACTTTGGACATATTTAATAACAGTAAAACATTGCCCATTCTCACTATCCACAATCATCCATGGCATTTTGTTACAGATTTTTTTTTGTTAATTTAGAGATTCATCAACTTGATAGAAAGGTTTCATAGAAATATCCCAAGAAAACTGAAGTGAAGATTTTAGTTTTCTTAATGAAAATAATGGAGTGTGGTTTATTACAAACTGATTTGAAAAGACAACTGATTTGAAAAAGAGATAATCCAGATGAGAAAGCTGCTTTTAAAGAAAATCAACCATTTAACATGATATTTGAATTATTAACGGCCTGTACACCCCCCACCACACACACACACACACACACACACACACACACACACACGTATGATTTAATTATATTTTACTAGAAGAGGTAGATTTAATTAGAAGAGTTAGTATCTGGAAGGGTAATAGGAATATTTAGGAAATGGGTGAACTTTGTTTTCTATAACTGTCTTTGCTTAGCTGTTGCCTTGTCTCCTTGCTTTTAGCGAACTCCTTTCACCCAAGAAGCATGAATAATAGAACATGCTCTACACATATTCATTTCTTTCTCCTTTTTCCAGGCTTCAGCCCCAACAGTGGCCTGTCCTTGTGCTTTCCCACCTCATTAAGACTGTCTGGTTTCCTTTCTTGGGGAATCCCTCAGAGGCCAAGGATCTAAGGCCTTCAAGTACAGTATGCAGCCTGGTCCTAACTTCTGTTATTCCTACCATGTACTAAGGGTTTGTCCCCACACATTTCTCTCAGTGATTAGTCATATTTCCAGAGTTAATATGGCAAAGAGCTTAGTAAAGTGGCCAGCACAGAATAAGGGCTATTATAGCTATCACCACCACCACCACCACCACCACCACCACCACCACCACCACCACCACCATCACCATCTCTACCACCACTGTCGCCAATGGGGAGCACTCTCTGGATCTCTAGGGGCTTCCTAGAAGCAAGGATCCCTCTCTACTATCTATTTCAAAGGAGTCTTTCTGGTGAGGAGCTATTCACCCAAGTCAAGCCCCATGGCTGGCATCTGGTGGGGAAAGGAGGTAATAAGGGTCATCTCTAGTTGGATGCCAGGATTATTCTAACAATTCTGGTTTCTGAACTGTAACCCTGAAATTCTGTCACTGAACTCTTGGGTCTGGTCTTATTTCAAAGAATTGTAAAGTAGACTTAGTAAGTAAGGGACTTGACACTACTTATTTTCCAGTTTAGTAATAATATTAACTACTCTGTAGAGTTTTCTTAGGGAGTCATATTTTCCTCATCTTTTACAATATAGTTCCTACCTATAGATGTTGTAATCTCTTTTATATGTGGCAATGAATTTAACCTTGAAATTTGCTAAGAACAAGGCATTAAAAACCCCTTTTCAGGTTATAATAGCAAATAAAGCAAAAGTGAATGTTTACTGAGCCAGACTTTGTTGTAGGTACTTTACACATGTTCAATCACTTAATTCTCACAACAACCCTAGTAGGGAAGGACTATTTTAATACAATTGAGAAAAGTGAGGTACAGAGAGATCAGTAATGCACCCGAGGCAAATCGTGGAGCCAGGATGAAAACTTTAGCAGTATGGTTCCGGACCCCAAGTTTGTAACCAGTATATTCTGCAGCTGCCTTCATTATTTTTTTCGACTTGAAATATTTTCATAAGTATTTTAAAAGTAGAAACATATATTGGCTTTCTGACAGTCTGTCCTTAGATTATGTTTTTTGACACTTTCAATTATTTTCTTTAAGGCCATTTAAAAGAGTATTACATTTTAGGGACATACGAGGTAAGACAGTTAAGTTCGTGAACTCATCCTAGAAACAGTGCTACATACCTCATTGCTGAATATCACTACAGTCACCTTCGAAGTACTCCGCTTGGGAAGCTATTCACCGACGCCAGTACCTAGTCCACCCTTCAAAGCAATTTGGGAACTCTTTTCCTGGAATGGCCATCAGAGCTGTCATAGTATTACCCTTGATGTCCTGAATGTCATCCAAATGTCTTCCTTTCAATATTTCCTTTATCTTTGGGTAAAGAAAGAAGTCATTGGGGGCCAGATCAGGTGAGTAGGGAGGGTGTTCCAACACAGTTATTTGTTTACTGGCTAAAACCTCCCTCACAGACAGTGTCGTGTGAGCTGGTGCATTGTCGTGATGCAAGAGCCATGAATTGGCGAAAAGTTCAGGTCGTTTCTGTCTTTTTCACGCAGGCTTTTCAGCACTTCCAACTAGTAAGTTTGGTTAACTGTCCAGTTGGTACAAATTCATAATGAATAATCCCTCTGATATAAAAAAAAATAGGTTAGTAACAGTGTTGAAACAAGTTCGCGAACGTAATTGTCAGCCCCATGTATACATCCATATACACACGTCTATTTACTGAGCCTATTCCTTAAAGTCAGTCGTGTGTTTCAGAGACTAACGTTGAGGAATTGTTATAAAAATGGAATGCTTTTTTTGTGAAGTCACTGTATTTCTCATTCTTAAAATTCCTTGTTAACTCAGTCTGAAATTAAAGAGGTCTACCTGTCTAAAACAATGTAAAGCATGAATTAAATGCATTTTTCAAAAATAGCTGATAGACACCAGTGACAGGATAGGTTTTAATTTGTGGACACCAGGGCCATTTGAGTAATTTCCCATACCTGGAAATATGAATGGTTAGGTCAAAATTGCCCCCTTTTTTCTGTATGAGTCTGAAATGGGATAATTCAGACTGAGGGGAGAATTGATCCAGGTTCTAAGTCCTATACCAAAACCTACCCATAAGAGTCCTTAACATTCAACCCAAAGTGATTTTTCCATCTCAGATATAATTGCTACTTTATTGCTTCAGATAAATGCAGAGATGAATGAAAAACAGTCATTAAAAAAAAACAACCTATGGTCAATTTCATGACCATATATATCTGATATGTGCCTTCTACTCTTATACATCTGGCCTAGTCACCTCATTTTACAGATGAGCTAAGAAAACTGAGGCTTAAAGGGTTAAGTGATGTGATCAAAGTCATTTAGCCATTGCCTGGCCAAGATACGTCTAGATCAGGGGTGTCCAAACTGCGGCCCGCGGGCCAACTGCAGCCCACAGTCCATTTTTTATTGGCCCGCAGCAAATTCCAAAAATATATTTTAGTTTACTTAAATAAACCAGGTGAGGCAATACGTATTTCACCTTGAGTGAGTGGCCCGGCTGTTTGTGTATTTTACCACATATGGCCCTTGGTGAAAAACATTGAAAAAAGTTTGGACACCCCTGGTCTAGATCCTTTATCTCCCCCATCTAATGTGCATTTGAAGGACTCTGAGGGAATCTCAAATATTTCTGCAGGACACTTAATGGAATCTTGTGTGTTACAGACCCTTAGTACTTTAGCACAGATATTTACATTCATATCCTGGGTATTGTCAACATGTCTTATTGATCATCTTTAGAGATAAATATCAGAGGGCTGTTAGGAGATTTGGTAGGTTTAACCATTTTCTCTCTCTTTTTCTTTTTTTTTTTTTTTTTTTGGTCCAAAAAAGACACGTTTATAATATCTGACTTTGGGATGTGTAATTGCCAGCTTGACATTTGTTATTATGACTTTGTCATTTTTACCCTGTAGTTTATGAAATCTGCTGTAGTATATTGCCCAAAGGCTTGAAAAATCAATGGTTGCATTTTAAAGCCTATAGAATAAAATAAATTAAATGCCACAATTCACACTGTATAATTTTAAGACTTTGGGGAATCTGAGCATACCAAGGTCAGGCTATTCCTGGGGTATTAATACTGGAAGATAGTACTTTCAGCCCATTGTGCTTTCTATATATTTTATGGTGCAAATTTTACTACATAAAGGTACAAATGGGACTATATTAAACAACGATATACAGATAGAAGATTTTTGAATTTTAATGAGCTGAGGTAGTGTCAGCAGCATTTGAGGGTCTTGACTTAGGAGAGGTCCATAGACGTCTGCTGTCCTTTCTGTCATCAAAATGTGGAAAAGACAATTAAGAACAGGAAGCGCACTCTGTTGATGGGAGTTGAAAGATTTTTTAGGTGCGCCAAAGGCTTGTGAAATTCCATTCATGAAATTAAGGCTTTTTTATATGCCTTTATAATATACGGCAGCATTCTGCCTCATGAAGGTAAGATAGAATTTATCGACATATTCTTCTGGAGTTTGTCTCACTAAATACAAATTTTCAAAAGAATTTAAGATGGGAACAACTTAAAACACTCTTTTATACAGTTAAGTCATTATTTCCCTGACTAAATTATAACTACCCTCAACTGGATTCCAAGTTTCCTGAGGCCAGAAAATGCATGTATAATCCATTTTAATTCCACAACATGCTAAGCCTGGAGTTGGGCACACAGAGAGGAGTGCGAATGATGTATATGGCAGTGACGGGGGCAAACTTGTATTTTTACAATTCTTGGTCACCCTATGCTTACATACTCTAGAGCCAGTTATTCTTACTTCACTTTCTTTTCGAGCTGTGAAGGATTTGGCACTTGTCCACTCAACAAGTTGCATTTTACCTCCTACTGTGTGCCTGAGGATAGCATCAACAAAAACAGAAAAACAGGATTATTATATTCTTTGTGATGGTCCTTTTCTCCAGATGCTAAGTTTCAGGTATACGTGAGGATAAGACCTGCCCAGAGAGATGTATGTCTTATGTGAACTTGGTCCAGGTGACTTACCCTTCCCATGAATTTTGTAATTCCAGCCCCTTCTCTTGCTTGTCCACGGGACAAGGATACTCAGTCCGAGAACTGCATGCCTGCTTCATAGAGATCCCAAGTGTGTGAATCAATTCCCCTCACTAGTACTTTTCTTTTTTCATTTATTATTAAATGCAATTTTTTTTCTTTCAGCTTTATTGAGGTACAATTGGCAAAAAAAAAAAAAAAAAACAACCCACAAAAGATATTTAAAGTTTACAATGTGGTCATTTGATATATGTATACATTATGAAACAATTCCACCCATCGAATTAATGAACACATTTATCTCCACACATTTTCTTATTTTTGGTGAGAATATTTAAGTTATACTATCTTAGCAAATTTCAATAATATGATACAGTATTATCAACTGTAGTCACCATGTTATACATTAGATTCTCGGACATTATTCATCTTATAATTGAAAGTTTGTACCCTTTTACCAACCTCTCTGTGTTTCCTCCATACTCTATTCCCTGGCAACCAGTTTTCTACTGTTTCTGTGTTTGATTGATTTTTTTCAGTTGTTACATATAAATGATACCATGCAGTATTTGTTTTTCTCTGTCTGCCTTATTGCACTTAGCAGAATGCCTTCCAGTCACATTCATGTTTTCACAAATGGCAGGCTTTTCTTTTCTTAAGCCTAATAATATTCCCTGTGCGCGCGCGCGTGTGTGTGTGTGTGTGTGTGTGTGTGTGTGTGTGTGTATCATATTTTCTTTATTCAGTCATTCATCGATGGACACTTAGGTGGTTTCCATACCTTGGCTATTGTGAATAATGTTGTAATGAACATGATAGTACAGCTCTCTCTTTGAGATAATGGTTTAATTTTCTTTGGATATATATCAAGAAGTGTGCTTGCTGGATCATATGGTAATTCTATTTTTAATTTTTTGAGGACCCTCCATACTGTTTGATTCTTTAAAAATAGTTTGTATTCCCACCAACAGAGTACAAGGGTTCTCTTTTCCCATACCCTTGCCAGCATTTGTTATCTCTTATCTTCACAGTAACAGAAGTCCTAACAGGTGTGAAGTGGTATCTCATTGTGGTTTGATTTGCATTTCCCTGATGAATGGTGATGCTGAGCACCTTTTCATGTACCTGTTGGCCGTTTGTATGTCTTTGGAAAAATGTCTATTCAGGTTCTTTGCCCATTTTAACATTGGTTATTTGTTTTTTGTTTTTTGTTTTTGCTATCAAGTTGTGTGAGTTCCCTGCATATTTTGCGATATGTGGTTTACAAATATTTACCATCATGCCACAAGATGACTTTTCATTTTGTTAATGGTATCCTTTAATGAAGAAACTTTTTAATTTGATGTAGTCCCACTTGTTATTTTTGTTTTTGTTACCTTTACTTTTGGCATCAAATTAAAAAGAATCATCACTATGACCAATGTCAAGGAGCTTATTCCTTATGTTTACTTCTATGAGTTTTGTGGTTGCAAGTCTTGTGTTCATATTTTTAATCCATTTTGAGTTGATTTTTTGAGTTGTTTCTTTTGCATGTGGCTGTTCAGTTTTTCAACACCATTTATTGAAGAGACCATCCTTTCCCTAGTGTATAATCTTGATTCCTTTGTAAAATATAATTGACCATATGTGCATGGGTTTATTTCTGGAATCTCAATTCTATTTCATTGATCTGTGTGTCTATTTTTATGCCAATACCATACTATTTTGATTACCATAGCTTTGCAATAAAGTTTGAAATCAGAAAGTATGATGCCTCCAGCTTTGTTTTTCTTCCTTATGATTGCTTTGGCTATTTGGGGTCCTTTGTGGTTTCATGGAAATTTTAGGGTTGTTTGTTCTATTTCTATGAAAAATGCCATTGAAATTTTGATAGGGATTACATTGAATCTGTAGATCACTTTAGGTAATGTATGCATTTTATTAATATTAATTCTTCTAATCCATGAGCATGAAATATCTTTGCATTTATTTCTGTCTTCCTCAGTTCTTTTCATCAGTGTCTTTCAGTTTTCAGTGTATAGATCTTTCACCTCCTTGGATAAATTTATTTCTGAATATTTTATTCTTTTTGATGCTATTGTAAATGAGCTTATTTTCTTAATTCCTCTTTCTGATGGTTCACTGTTAGTGTATAGAAACACAACTGATTTTTATATATTGATTTTGTATCCTGAAAATTTACTGAATTTGTTTATTCTGATTTTTTTTTTTCATGGAGCCTTTAGTCATCTGCAGAGACAGTTTTACTTCTTTCTTTCCTATTTGAATGTCTTTTATTTTTCTTGCCTAATTGCTCTGGCTAGGACTTCCAGTATTCTGTTGAATAAAAGTGGCAAGAGGGTGCATCCTTGTCTTGTTTCTGATCTTAGAGAAAAAGCTTTTAGCTTTTCACCATTGAACGTGATGTTAGCTGTTGGCCTGTCATCTATGGCCTTTATTATGTTAAGGTAGGTTCCCTCTATGCCCAGTTTATTGAGACTTTTTATCATGAAAGGATGTTGAATTTTTTGATGGTTATAGTTTTTTTCTGCTTCTATTGAGATGGTCATATGATTTTGATCCCTCATTCTGTTCATGTAGTATATATCATAATGATTGATTTGTGGATGTCGCATCCCTGGCATAAATCCCACTTGATCATAATGTATAATCCTTTTTCATGTATTGTTGAATTCAGTTTGCTAATATTTTGTTGAGGAATTTGCATCTCTCTCCATTGACACAGACCTACATTGTCTCTTCCTTAGGTCAGACTCTTTGACTCCTTCCTTCATAAATGTCTGAGATGTTATCTCTATGTGCAATATTTTGTAAATAAAAGTAATAATATGGTGAGGCATAAATATATAAAATTACCAAGTCTTTGAAATGGGAGAACCTTTCATCTTATGGTTGTCTATGCTTCATATTGTCTTCATTGTTGTATAATTGGGCGTGACTTTGATGTTTCCTTGTTGTTGATGTCTATATTTCTTCTTTATCCTATCTTTTTTGTTTGTTTGTTTAAAACTTTAAAACATAATCTCCTCCATTCTGGTGTATAGATTTGCTTCAGCTTAGTCCATCAGGGATTTATCAGTCAATTATGATAAGCTTATCATTGCAATGGGACACTGTGGGAAACCTCCTAAAATATGTTTGATGTGGTCTCTACTCTTGAGGAATTTGGGAACTTGGAGAAGAATTTTCTGTTTTCCTCCATGTCAGTCTAGGTCATAGGTATTGGAAAATCGAAAGGTTATTTCTATATGTTTAAGTCAAAGGAGAATATTGATATTCCCAGATGGAACACTTAATATTTTTCTGGATCTTTACTTCCTTATCTGTCTCTGAGAGAGAGAGACGGGGGGAAACGAGTCCTAGAATGGGCTTTGCCCCTGTAATTGATGTCTTCTGTGCTTGATGTCATTACTAGTTCCCTTAAAGTGAAAGATCATGAGAGACGAATGCTTTCTTGAAGTACTGGTGGTAAACCTGAAATCTATTCCATCCACTCACTCATTTGTCCTCTTGATTTCCAGGCCAACGTGGAAATGACTAGTAAGACCTTGATATGGAAACTAGGAAACAGTTACTGACTTTATCTAAAATATTCTATCATAAAGTACACTGAGAAATTTCAGAATAAAAATCTGTTAAATGCTTACTCTTGTTAAATGTCCAGCTTTCATAAAAGCTCTTTACCTGTATTAAGGTTTCTAATCAACACAAAAACCTTCTAAATTAGTATCGTCTCGTTTCCCTCATTTATGGATGAGGAAACAGAGGCATGTGCAGTTGATAAAAACAATGTATCAGTAGTGCCAAAAAAATGTATGCACATGACTTGTATTCATCTTTTGTTATTGGTATATATTGAGTATTACAATTTTAATACAGTTGTTTCCTTTCTTAAAATGTATATACATTTTTTTTGGCACCTTCTATGTATCTTTCCCAAGATCCAAACCTAGTAATTGGCAAAGCTAGGATTTGAATTCAGTTCAGGATGGGTCTTGAGTCCACACTCTGAACTGCTTTGTTAAACACCCTCTCCTTTGAGGGAACACTAAACATGGACATTTGGATACAGAGACACACAAATAGGTGACTTAACTTTGAAGGATTACAATTGTTAACCTATATCATTTAGCAGTTTTAAGTTCTTGGCTCAGATAATTATTTAGGGAAACTCTGAGGAAATGTGAAAATATTCAGGGTATTTGAAATGGATTAGAGTAAAGTAGGTGCAAGTCTATGAACATGACTTCATAATGGCATCTGATGTACAAAGGAATCACCTCCAATGCTAAAAACCTTTGTTCATATTTTCATGTCTTTATCTTAAGGTGTTATACCTGTTAAAATACAAAATACCCTGATAGATGGGGAAATATAGTGAAATCATTCATTCAAGCAACAACTTATCCAACTACATAAGTTACAGAGTGGCAAGGACTTTAACAGAAGTGTCTGGGGTCTGGTTCTCTAGAAGCAGAGACTGAGATGGGATTTGTGGGCAGAGTGGGTGCTCTCAGGTGAAACCTGTGAGGGAGTGAGGTAAGCTGCGTACAAGAAAGGGAAAGGACAGCCTCAGTTTGTTGAGTGTGGGAGGCTCTGGACTAGGAAATCTTCATGGAGTTGAGAAAAAGGGCTGGCCTTTTGTATCCCAGATAAGTCAGTCATTGACTTGTCCACCTACCTCCCCTCTGTCTCCAATCACTGAGTGTAACCTCCCAGGCATTTCCAGAAGGCTTGACTCCCAGTGACTGGAGAATGTTATAGCTGTAAATAATTGGCACGCACACTCATGCAGCTGGGGAATGAGTGCTTGATCCTATAAGGGAAAGGGTGGTGAGGAGGCATGCCAAAGCCATCTACCATAAAAGACTTGGAGGAAACCTTCTGAGAGAACAGAGAAGATTAATTCTATCTGGTGAAGATGTACTTTTCAGTCATTAACAACATAGTATGAATAAAGTACTCAAGAGTTAAATTTACAAAGGAGTGTGTCTGAGTGTGTGTGTGTGTGTGTGTATGAGAGAGAGAGAGAGAGAGAGAGAGAGAGAGAGAGAGAGAGAGAGAGAGAGAGACCGACCGACCATTAAATGGGGAAAAGGATAGATTGGGATTACCTACTTCAAAAATCTGCTTTGGTATTTAAAAAAGCTTAATTATGTAGACTTTCATAATCATTCACCAGAATAGGAATAAGTAACATTCATATGATCCTTAGATTATTTACTTCTTGTCATGCAGGGAGGCCTGCGGGTCTCTGGTCCCGCTCCCCACATAAGAACGCAGGACATGGTGAGGCCAAAAAGGAACACCCACGGAGCCATAGGTAGGGGAGTCATATCACTATATTCTCGCTGGCGGCATCTGCCTCTCTGCAATCCACTCTTGCTAGCTCAGCCACCATCTTCTTGCTAGCCCCCATTTTTCTTCTCTTTCTGCTAGCGTAGCCACAGCAGTTATATTAGTGGCCTATGGCTCACTGGTTACAGCTGACGGCCAACTAGCCACAGCTGATGGCCATCCAATCACAGTTGATGGCCATTTACTACCTGAGCTAGTACCTTTCTATGTGAGGCTGAGAGCCTGGAAACTGCTTTCTGGGGCTCTGTTCCCACACTTGTTTTCACCCTGGAGGACCATAATTTTAAAAAGCTTTGTCTTTGTTGTTGTTGTTGTTTAAATAATGACTTTGTGGCCTTAGCCTATTAAATACATGTTACAGCCATGGGTTATCATTTCATAAGCTGCCATATAATGGACATTGTTCTCTCTTTATACAACTTAGGTCAACCAGCTTGAGAAGTGAACCCCTTCCTGGAGGGAATGGGAGGCAAGGGAGAAAGATCATTGGGAAAATATCCTGGAAACGTTTTCACCATCCTTGTAGAGAACATGCCTGGGAAAGGATAATATTTCTATCAGTGCTACTAATGTGATTTATTGAAAAATACCTGACTTAAAAAAATTCCTCCATTGTTTGCTAGCTCTACCATCTGGTTCCACACTTACCAGAGCAGTATTAGCATAATTAAATTAACACTTTCCTATCTCACCTTTTAGTGTTCTGGCCTGTCCTGTAACTAATATATCCATTTTGGGGGATAATATTTTCGACAATGTATTTATACAATTATATTAGTAATATTCCTTAATTCAACTTGAAAATAATATTAGGTTGGTGCAAAAGTAATTGTGGTTTAAAGGTTAAAAACAATTGCAAAAACCACAGTTACTTTTGCACCAGCCTAATAGATGAGCCCTTTAATAATCCTTAATGATTTTGCAAAGAGAGAGTAAACACACACACACTCACACACACACACACACACACACACACACACACACACACACAGATTAAGCTGATTGTTATTACTATGATGTTGTTCTGTTTTTTCATTTTTCCAAAACATGGATAAATTAAGTGACTGTAAATGCTCAACAAGCATGAATAAGCTGATGAAGATCAAGGTGACGCCTTCAAGTGCTCATCAAATTCCAGGCTTGGGGCCAGCCTCCTTGTGTAGCACTTGTGATCTGTATTCTCCTGCCAGAAAGCTTGTTTCTCAATCTTGTTTTGTTCAGCATCTTAGTCAAATCATCGTTTGAATCAAACACAACATTTTTTAATGTGATAATGTGGGCACAGAGTCCCAGAGAGCAGTTTCCAGGCTCTCGGCCTCACGTGGAAAGGTGCTGGCTCAGTTATTAGATGGCCATCAGCTGTAATCAGATGGCCATCCGCTGTGGCTGGGTGGCCGTCAGCTGTTACCAGTAAGCCATTAGCCACTAATATAACTGCCGTGGCTATGCTGGGCAGGTTGGTTGGGTTGGTTGGTTGGCAGAAAAGTGGACGGCGGATTGCAGCTAGCAAGTGGAGTGGGTTGGTTGGCAGAGAAGTGGTTGGCCGGTTGCGGATCATGTGGCTCCTGCTTCCTGTGTCTCCAACTCAGCCGCCATCGAGAATATAGTGGTATGACTCCCCTATCCATGGCTCCATGGGTGTTCCGTTTTGGCCTCACCATATCCTGCATTCTTATGTGGGGAGCAGGACCAGAGACCCCACATGACAGATAATGTTCAGCAGTTCTTTCTGAGACTCAGTAGTTTTGCATTTTTTTCACAGAGAACACCAACTTTTGATCGTAATACCCATAATTATGGCAGTGGGATATTTATGACCTTTGTCTCCTTAGTTTGGCTAGAGCTATAGTTTTGTGAACCAGAGTCATAATCTTAAGTATCTTGTAGGAAGACCAGATAAGAGAAGAAAGTGAATTATATTTAATTTTTGCAAGTGTTTACTTTTGTTTTCTCAAAACATCACTGGAATTCTGGCAGGAATGACATTACAAGAAATTAACAGCCTTCATCCAAGGCAATTGTTTTGGTGGAGAAAAAAAAAGGTCTTCCAAAGGGTAGTGATACCTGAAAATTTTGTTAAAAAAAGAAAAATCTGAAATTTCTCTACAACTTTATAGAGTTATTCCAATTAAACTATCATCTCGATTCTAACTCCTCCTGTTTCTATGGAGCAATATTTCTACTTTACTTTTCCATTTCTCTCCCATTAAATCAGTTGTTTCATTCTTTCAGTCACTGCTGCCACTTGCTAATCTCCCATCAGTCCTCCAGTTCTGGACTCTGACTGTCTCTTTGTTCACGCTGTTGACTTCAGCATGGCTGACTCAGTGGGTGCCCTGCACAGAGTGTGACCTGACCCCTCTCAGAGCATTTGACCTTGTGTTTTATCCCTGCTTCCTCCTGCCCTTAACTTCCTCAGTCTCTTTCTTCCCCTGGTTTCTGGCTTAATTTTCTTTCCTTTTAATTTTCCTATGTTGGTCTCGGGCTCATCCTCTGCTAGGCTCCCTTAAATTGCAGACTTCCCCAGGCTCGTCCTTGTCGTTCTTCTGTTCTCATTGTAAACAGCGTAGGAGCTAAGTGCTTTCCAATCAGGAAAAAACCTAGGTTTGAAACCTAACCTTGCTACTTACTAGTTCCAGGACTAGGAGAAAGTTATTTTCATTTTGAGAGGCTCCATTTTCTTATCTGTAAAATCTGTAAATCGGAAGCTATAATACTCAGTCCATCCTGAACAACAACCTGTAGAAGTGTGTGTGTGTGTGTGTGTGTGTGTGTGTGTGTGTCTGTTTTAAGTGTTTTGCACAATGTTGGTGTGTAGAATAAACTCATAAAAATGGTAGTTTTTGCTTTCTCTCTGATAAGTACATCTATAATCCCTGGGTTGTATCCCAACACTGGAATAAGTGCATGACACATAGTAAGTACTCACTAAATGTTTGCTGGAATGAATGACTAGCAAATAAATAACTTTCACTGAAGCAGTGACTTTGGAATTTAATTGGCTGGGCTGACTTCTCATCTGAACTCTAGACCTGTATTCCCAAGATCTTTTTGTGTATCTCTCTGGACTGATCAAGGCAGATAACGTCCTTGAGCATGCTCCTTCCTCACCCTGCACCCCTGGTGCCATCTATTAACTGGATACCATTCTAATCCCCCCTTCTCCCTGGCCTCCTGTATCTAGCTGCTTCCCAAGTTCTAATTCTTGTTGCCATTTACCCCCTTCCCTCTATTTCCATAGGCTCTGCCTGAGTTCAGACCCATACCTTCTCACTTGCATTATTACTCTAATGTTATAACTAGCCTCCTTTCTTTTCGTTGTGTCTTGAAGCATTACCTATGCTGTTCCCCGAGTGAGCTTTACGAAACTCAAAAATCATCCAAGTTGTAACAGTGAAGTAACTGAAGTCCCCATGGATTGAGGGAATTCCACACAGTCTCTCAGTTGGCCAGGGGCCGGCATTAGAATTCAGGCAAGGTTTAGAATTTAGGCTTTGGACGTCAAGCATATAAGTATCTTCCGTTTGACCATGATACCTCCCCCTCTCCCCCATTGGATATACATGCCAGGAATCTAGCAACATTTTAACAAATGGCTGAATTTTTATGTAAGAAAAGCTCAAGGCTCCTTTTCATTAGTTGACGAAACTGAAACACTGCACAAAATGTAAGTCCTAGAAGCCCTCCTACAGTGACAATGCCTGTGCGAGTTTTCAGTTATAAATCATGGGTTTGCTTCTTTGCTTTTGACCCTTACAGCTTCTCTGAACTTACAAATCTGCATGTGTGGGGAAAAAACCAAACCAAAACAAACAAAAAAACCCGATTCTCTCTAAAGATCAAGAGGTAAGAGTGAAAATAAGACTCCAGATAATAAAGTGTAGCTACAAAAGGAAGCCCACTTAGTTTGGGAAAACCATTACTGTAGCAGAATGATGTATCTGCAAGTAACTTGCATGAACATATTTTATGAGCCTGCCAGCATGTTTTTTTGCGGTTCCCTGTAGCAGATATTGCTCTTTTATTACTCGTTAGCCACTTAAAGTCCAGCCCAATTTTAACAGTACTAAAAGAGCAAGAAAATTTATTTTAAAGAAAAGGGCTACATTCTTCTAAACTGGAGTCATAATATTAATACTTAAAATGCATGGCAACATGCTGGGAAAATGGGATAGTTATTTAGATATATGATAAAATGTAGCCCACCACTTTGATGTGATTCACTACTATTTCACCAAACCAATTTAACAATATCCTGTAGAGAGAGAATAGTGCAATTAAAATTAGTAACAGAGATTTTCACATGCATAGAGCTAAATCAGGGTAGGTGGATAATGAATTAAGTGATTTTGCTTCCTTGTGAAGTTAAATCCGTAGTAGGTGGAACCAGGATAGAATTCATCTTTACAGGGCCTGTCTACACACAGCATTCTCAACTGACAGTATTCCCAGTTGTTTTCCTACTTTTTTAATTTTCTGTTTGCCTTTGATAGAGGAATTTAAGTATGTAGTCACTATATTAGCATGATTTGATCATTTGATCAGCTAGCCCTGTTTCAGGAAAGGCCAAATCCTTTCAAACTGTAATTTCGCAAATCTAATTTTGAAGAAATCAAAGCTGCCAAAGTACATGTGAATGTTTCAATATTCTCTTAACTTTTCAGTGTTAAAGCACAAAATAAAATCACTCACTTTTCTAGGACTTAGTTTTCTAGGATTTAGAAGTTGCCTGTACTGGTTTCACCCGAGTGGATCACTATATATTGATGCATGTAGTCCCATGCTTTCCATTCTGAGAATAACCGCGTGGGCAGCCACTGGCAGCATGCGGCTGCTCTGTACCGATGCCTGCCTCAGCTCGAGGCCTTAAGATCAGTTTATGTTCCTCGTTTCTATAGGATTCATTTGCCCTGAGGAATCTGATAAGGAGCTCTGAATGTACTCTTCCTCTGACTTGCACAGAGTGTTATACACACGCACCAGGGGAACACAGGAGTAGTGAGACTGGGAGTGAATGCAGTTATCACAATGAGAAGGAATGAATTTTTCTTTAGTCACCGTGGCTACCTGCAAGATTTATGTACTTTGTCCTAAACACCTTACCTGACCTTTCGCCAGTAGTAACTATCAAACATTTATTCCCGTCCCCCAGTCTCCCTCTTATGAACAATAATATTTATTCCCAAGGGGACTGCTCCAATTTTAAGGAAGTGATTTGGTTTATTGGAAAAACTCATGGATTTCCATGCCGAAAAAAAACATTGAGTCTAGGATGAATGTCAAGTTCGCCATTTACTAACCCTGAGATCCTAGACAAGTTACTTCTTTTGTCTGAGCCTTATGTAGTCCCTTCATCTGTAAAATGAACCTAATGTAATTAATTTCACAGGATTATTGTGAAGATCAGAGATAATGAACATAAAGTACTTGGCATATAGAAGACAATTTGTAAATTATTATAAACAGAAATTATGATTATTTTCTCATGCCATGAGATACGTGATATGATAGCAGAATGTCTGTAAACATATGCATTTTCTTCTCATAAAAAGTTTTATTTCTCCTAAGGTAGAATTCTGGCCTTCTGAAAGAATGGTCGGTAAAATGTAAGATAACCATGTTTGTTCATTCACTCATCACGTACTTTTGGAGTGCACACTGTGTGCCAGGTCGTTGGAGCACAGAAGTGAACCTAACAC
Organism: Rhinolophus sinicus; assembly: GCF_057876585.1. Taxonomy (NCBI): domain Eukaryota; kingdom Metazoa; phylum Chordata; class Mammalia; order Chiroptera; family Rhinolophidae; genus Rhinolophus; species Rhinolophus sinicus. The sequence continues at coordinate 119,885,314 of NC_142503.1, read as the reverse complement.
AGCAGGCTTTCACCGAGCTTATGTTTCCTGTGGAGGAGAAAGTAGACAGATACACACGTGATGCTACGGTAAATACCACAAAGAAAAATGCAGCAGAGTAAGGGGGACCGAGAGTAATATCAGATGATACTTTAGATAGTGTGCCAAGTATTTTTTTTTCTTGCAGAAAAATCCAGAAACACAGAAAAGTTAGCCACTTAAAAACAACTTTCATTGCTATTATGCTGAATTGCTTGATTCCCAGGGGAAATAATCAAGTAGGGAGGCAGTATGGTCAAACGGGACAGGCATGGATGTTGGCAAGCAGGAAATCTTATGTCTGGCCCCGGCTCTGGCACTGATTTGCTGGCTGCCATAGGCAAGTCACTTTATCTGAGTTTTAATTATTTGTAAAAATTATCAAGTATTTGTTGAGTGCCTACTATGTGTCAGGGACTTGGAATCAGGCAATGAGCACAACAAATCCCTGCTCTCGTGGAATTTACTTTATTTCCAAGAACATAAGTGAACAAATACACATGTGTTATCAGTGACAGGTGCTATTAAAAACTAAGGCAGGAATGGGCGTAATAGAGGATGACATTTTAGGTGGCATCCCAAGTGTTTCACATCTCTCGGAGAGATAACGATCAAGCAAGAGCCTCAGTGAAGTGAGGGAACAAGTTGCATATATCCCTGGGAAGACACAGACGCAGGCACCAGTGTGCAGAGTCTCCATGGGAGTGAGATTGATGGAATCTACGAAGGCAAGGAGGTGGGTGGTGCTGTAGCGAAATAAGACGGGTGGGTGGGAGCTCTCGCTGTGGCCAGGCATAGGCTTTGGATTTTATCTAAGAGGGAAGGAGGCCACTGGAGGGTTGACATGGGGGTAGGCATCATCTGAACTGTAAAAAGGGTTTGTCTTGGTGGGACCAAAGTGGAAGCAGAGAGACTAATTCAGCAGACTATTTACGATAGAGGTCTAGGTGAGAGAAGAGGGTGGGCTACACTCAGGTGTGGTGGAGGAGGTGAGACGTTATCAGCTTCAGGATATATTTTGAAGGTGAGGCCCAGTATAATCTGTCGATGTGGATTTGAGAGAAAGAAGTCAAGGCTGGCTCCCAAGTTTTTGCTTGAGCGACTGGGTGAATGGCAGTAATTTACCAAAAAGGAAAAGAAAAAAAAAAAAAAGGATAGGGAGCGTTCCTAGGGGAGCACATGGGTTCAGAGTGGGGGGAATCCAGAGTTCAGTTTTGCACAAGTTACCTATAAGAAGCTGTCGTGTCAGAGAAGTTCAGTGTGAGTTTATAGTTACGTAGGTGGTTGGCGCTACAGAGAAGCATTTGGGGGTTATTAGTCTCTACCTGGTATTTACGGCCAGAGAGCTGGGGAAGGCAACCTAGGGGTAAGTGCAGACAGAGAAGGAACAGCCTTGGGGAGGGAGTCCTAGGTCTGCCAATGGTTGTAGAGCAGAACAAGATGACGAGCCAGCCCAGGCCTTTGAGACGAGTCAGCCAGCGACTTGGTAGGAAAATCAGGACATTGGAGAGTCCTGGAAGCCAAGTGACAAAAGTATCTCAAAGGATAGGAAAACAAAAGGAAGAAGAACGGAAAAATAGAGGGATGATATGAAAGGTATTAAAAAATATGAAAATCATGCTAAATAGGAAAAACACTACTTTAACAATTCTTCTAGCTCACCTTAATTTTACAATCTGATATAAATTAGTGGTGCTCACTCACTTTCTAATTACTTAAGGATTGAGAATATCCCCAAAGCATGATCCACAAAAGAAGGAGAGTAAACAGATTTGAAATTAAAGCATCCCAAACCCAGTAATATTCAACTCAAATCCATTACACCACGTTTTGAAGAAAGTGCTTTTATCTTAAAACTAGAAAGAAACTCTACGTAAAATTTTAATGCAAGTGCGTATGCAATTTAAATGAGCAGGGAGGACAGGAAGATTTCATCTGGAAGAGCAGCATAATAATAGACATGAAAAGAATCACAAACATCACAGCCACACCTATGAAAAACTGTGCTGTAAATATTTCTAAGTTAAAAGCCTTATTCCTAAGTAAAAGCATCTGTGCTTCTCAAACTTCACCATTCATCAAAACCAACTGGAGAGTTTATTAAACACAGACTGCTGGGCCCCACACTCAGCATTGCTGATTCTGTAGCTCTGGTTTTGGCCTGAGAATTGACATTTCTAGCAGGATCATACTTGAGGAATTACTCTGTAAACTGTACCGCACAGGGCAGAGATACTCTTGGCTTTATGTTTCTTGAACACATCGTCTCATTTAATACTCAAAACAACCCTATGAGCTAGGTGTCATTTTATGTATATGAAAATTGAGGTTCAGAGGAGTTGTATAACTTGCCCGGCATCATCAGCTAATAATTGATGAAGCTGGTAATAGAACTTGAATCTGCCAGAGCAAAAGAGTATAGAGCCTTGCTCCTCAAAGTGTGGCTCGTGCACCAGGGGCATGGGTGTCACCTGGGAGCTGGTTAGAAATGCAGCATCTCAGGCCCCATCCCAGAGTGTTGTGACTGCGTTTCTTTAAACTTCACAAGATCCTCAGAAGACTCATGCACACTGACGTTTGAGAAGCACAGGTGTACAGGGTTTTAGCCTGATTCTGAGCAGATAGGCCATCAGAAGAATGGGTGGAAGGAAGAGTGCAGACAACGTAATAGTGGGGATTTTGCACAATGCAGCATCAGACTACAAAGCATTCTACCCTGGGAATGAAACAGTGGAGATGCTGAAAGGATCAGGCTGAACCATATGAAATTGCCAATATTTAACTATGTTTGACCTATAGAAACAGTGACCTAATAATTAGAGTGAGGGACTTACACTGAAATGCCGATGACACCCAAAGATAGATTGCAAATGAGTAATGCCAGTTGATATGGTTTATTAAGAATGAATTAAAAACAATTGTCGGAGGCCCTGCAGCCTGACACTGTGTGTAGCTCAAGCTCTCTGCTGATTGGATGTGGCTTGCTCCCTTGCAGGTTCTGAGGGCTTCCCTAGCACACACACAGCTTCTGTCTGAGTAACATCGTAGGTGTGGTACATTACCAACAGTAAGTGTCCTAACCTTATGTCCTATTTGCCTGGGTCACTGTCTGTTTTCAGCTCTTTATTCTGGTGTAATCATCAGCAAACGCCTTTTACTCTCAAAAGTGTATCACTTTGGGTGATAGATTGTATGGTCACCTCACTAATAAACAACCTGGAAAAAAATATTATTTGGAAAGTTGTGTTATTAAAACAAGAGCAAGATTGGGTATGGAATATTTAAGAGTTAAGCATAAATGATGCAAACTGAAAGAAAGTTTTTGTTTGTTTGTTTCTTTGTTTTTTTATCACAGCTGGTCTTAAGAGTTTTTAATAGACATGCAATGTAGTGGAAAGAGCCTATGACGGGCATCAGAAGACCTGGGTTTTGGTTATGGTTTTGCCAGTCTGTGATTCTGGAGAAGTCAGTGAAGTCCTCTGACTCTGTTTCCTTATCTATGAAATGGAAATAGTACAGGCTACTCCACTGTTGCCAACAGTTTATTGTGTGGCTCATGATACAATGTAGATGGAAGCATTTTGAAAGCATTGAGGAACTGTGAGTGGTGTTCCTCCCTGATCATTATCATGCTGTAAAGAAAGGGAAAACGAGGGAGAAAACAGGCAAATTTTGATCAAATACAAAATGAAGATCGCTAATGTTTTACATTAATCTATAAAAGATAACTGTTAGTAACATAGCTAGTCCCTTTCTTCAGTTGGGGATAACCACTCATTTCAGTGAGTTGTTCCAGAAGATTCTCTGCCCATCACAACTCATCCTAAGTGTGTCCCCTAGTTCACAATTTCAATCAAAAGGAATTTACAAGAAGTGCAAGTAATACGCCAAAACTTAATATAAAACCATTATTCCTTATATAGTCCAAATTCTTTTTAAGATAAGTTATTGACTTTTGTCTGTAACTAGATTTATACCTCTGATTAAAGAGATAAGAGTTCATTTGATGTCTCTACTCTCCGTTTGATAATGAAGCTGGATGCATTTCTTGTCTGAGGGTGTTTTGAGAATTTTTTTTTTTTTTTTTTTTTTTTTTTTTATAATAGTCAGTGACTTCCTTTCTGTTTCTAGACTTAAGTACGGACCTCTTTAAGGGAAGATAACAAACGGGGCAGTGGCTGGTCCTTTGTACTTTGTAATGGGGCCTGGGGATGGTAGATTTTTTTTATTTTCCTGCTGGCCTTCAGGAAGCTATCGACCCTCATGTTTAGAATCTTTTTGATAGATGCTTTAGAAACAGATTTTTAAAAATAAATTTTTCTTTTTTCTTTTCCTGTTTTGACACAGTTCTGTATAAACAGTTATGTCAGACTAAAGAACATTTTTTTGGTTCTTTTTATCACAATTTTCCCGGTTTCTTTGTTACCGAGAATAGTGGAAAAACCTACCATACTAAACTGATGAACTTAAATACCTTTTTAAAATTATCTGGATTTACTATTACATATATTTAGCTAATACTATGCACCACACAGGTACTTTAATGTTGCTTGTGTAAGCTTTCACAGTTGAGGAATGTGTGAAACCAGAGTTAATTGTTTTAATTCATGAGGAGTGTAGGGTAATCAAACTTGTGACTCATTTGTCTACTTTTTTGCTTATGCTAGGTACCTCAGTGCTTTCTTTTCCGTTGAAGGATAGTGTTCCAAGCCTGTCAATGGCTCACATGTCCATATATTCCACAAAAGAAAGGCCAGGAAACTCAAGCGCCTTATGGAAACAGGGATGCTGAAGCCAGTCCATTTGCCTGAATAAATTAGGGTCCATAAAAAGCTTACTCACAATTTAAAAACTGACTTTCTTCTTATTTCCATCTTTTGGATTGTCATTGTTTGCTCAGTTATAAAGTGGCTTGTTGACACCAAATATTTTAATAATTTGCTTCCAAGGCTTTGTGCCTATGCCTTTGAGAGGCTGGTGTAGTAATTAAACTGTCTTTTAGCTGAAATGCTTGCAAAGCGTCCAGTTCTGTGCCTGGCAGCTGGTGATGCATTATAGAGACATTCAGCTAATCGATTAAAACCGCAGAGGCATGGGAGTTGTCTGACAGCACTGTACTAGGATGAAATTAGTTGGAATTGCATGGTGAAATTAAAGGGAATGCAACTGATTGCAGCCCTTCTGGGAGAATCCTGGGTGAGAGGGACACTGTGCGTTGATCCCTGTGTAATTAGGACAGCCATGTTTTAACAGTATTTCTAAAGTATTAAAATGGACTGGATAAATCAGCAGGGTTGCTTCCAGTGAACTTGGCATCCATCCACTGTGACTGAAATAACATGAAATTTTTCGGCTGCTAGAGAATGTGAAATTGGACTAATTGTCTTTTAACTAGTCTGCTCGACTGCTAGCCTGGAGCAGGACAGAAAAGGGGATTGGCTGGTGGGACTGCAGCTGGGGGATGAAAAACGTAGATTCATGACTGTTATTTCAGCCCAACTGAATGGATAACACCATCACATATTCAGACAGCTCTGATTTGTACTATCTCAGCATTCGGATTCCTTCTTCATATTTTAAAAGTCATTTTAAAGTGAGATGCTTTGATTCAATGAATGCAGACGTCTCACTCTGTCCCGTTGACTTATAAGTGGTGCTCATTCCATTCTTGAGGTTCTCTTAGAATAGAGGGGACTTAGGGACTTGCAAATCACTCATCAGCTGTCCACAGGTGACTCTGTCCCACAGTCTACTCTGCGTAGAGCACAGTATGCAGAGCAGGAACATCAATGCATGTTACTGATTCTGTGTTTCACATAAAGGCTTGTTCCATAATCACTGCATGTAGTGACTGGCCCAACATTCACACTTACATGCCATTAAAGAGAGAGCCAGAGAATTCAAATGCCATGTTCATGATCAGAGTTAAGTCAGCCAGCGTCCAAGATTACTGTTCTGTTCATTTCATTGTAGTGAATTGATAACACCAGGTAGTATTATTTGGTTTGGGTTTGCACTTTTCTATGGATACATAACTAAGAGGAGAGTTTCTGTGATGTAGCTATTATTAACCGTCTTAGAGAGCTTGGGTTATCCTCTTCCTTTCTTTGACGTCACTGAGGTCACTCAGACTTGCTACAGTGCTCTCTACCACTTCACTTTATGTTTCTAAAAGGGAAAGCACGTGTGCGTACACACACACACACACACACACACACACACACACACAATTTCAAGAAGTCTCAAAGAGGTGTAGGAATCATCTGACCGCATTTTCTTAACATTTTGAAGGGTATGTTTACCTATCACCATTTTTTCCTCTAGAGCAGACTCTCTACAATCTATCAGAAAGCCTCATACTAGAGTGTATCATTTTGACCCACTAGAGAATTTCTTGGGTTGAATTGTGTTGTGGCATCGGGCTTACTATTAACGGACAACAGACAGAATAGTCAAAAAGAAAAAAAAATATCATTGTGCTGACTGCAAGAAAGTCGTGGTTGTCATACTCATATATCAGATTTCCTTTCTTTCGGGACCTATGGGAAGATTTCTCTTTGGCCCTGTAAAGGAATAATTGTTCCTCTCGAGTGACCAGTGGGTCTGTATGTTACAAACCCTGTGAATGGTATGAAGGTCAGAGTTGTGGCTTCCCTCTCCAAGTGCAGAGAACTCCATGACGTGCACTTTGGTATTTCACTCCTCTCTTACCTTCCTCTTCGTTCCCCAATCTTTTTCTCTTTTCTTCATAGTTATTGTTTTTTGTTCATTTTCCCCTGCTGGATTGTTTGCATCTTTGTAAACTTCTTTAAATTTTCTAATAAAGCGTGATAGTAAAAACAAAATAATCCTCATACATGTTGCCGCATTCCGAAGTGCAACCAACAATTATTAGAAAGTGAAAAATATAACATTATCTGCCCAGGTACTTACGCTGTCTCCAGGATACTTCCCATGCCCTCCCGTTTAGCTGTATTTTTAAATCATATTATAAATGACTTAAAAGATGTTTATTCGTAGAGACGGTATTCAAGTTTTCAGATAGTTTTAATTCTATATAATTTCTATGAATTCCAGAATTATGAATAATTTGTAGAAGCAATCCCAGAAATACATTAGGCAGATGTGGATAATGTATGCCAATATGGGCAGGAAACTATAGCTGTGGGTCAAATATAATTATACTAATGGAAATGAATAGCCTCTCTATATATGAATATGAATATATATATATATATATATATATATATATATCCCCTTGATTTGCATCTGATCCTCAATATTATGTACAATGCTGATTATTAGGACCATAATCAAATTACTGGCACATTACTCTTCTATTACCTTAAAAATGATTTTTCTTTTCAGTATTATGATGAAGGAAGGAATTATGTCTTAAGCAAAAAACAATTATCTGGCATAATATGTAACAGTTGTGAGCACTTTCCATGTACCTGTCACTCATCCACACATTTCATGTCTATATATCATTTAATCTTCTCAACATGCATCTGTGGTAGGTACAAGCTCTCTCATGTTGAGGAAGCCAAGGGTGATAGAGGTGAAGAAACCTGCCCACAGGCCTGTAGCTAACAAAGGTCCAGTCTGATTATAGAGCCCATGCGTGTAACCACTACGCTAGTGTGCACTTCGGAAAGATCCAAGGAGATAGAATATATATGACTTCCTAAGTGGCTTTCAAGTGCATTTCTTCTCCAAGATTAATTAAAGGGCTTATGGAGCACTTGTTTCCATTCCTAGAATGGTCATATGGAAAAATGAAAACATACTTTATATAAAGTATCCATTTGGCACTAAGAGCAATTTAAGATTCTGATTATAAGAAATTGAGCTCAATTAGCATGAGGAATAAAAAGCCAATGAATGGTAGTTGGGGCTGCCATGGAGGGATCGTCTCCTCCATGATTCCACACCACTTGGATGGGGAAATTATCTTTCTAGTTACTAATGGAAACATTAGTGACCATTATTTAGTTTAAGAATTAAGGAATAATTTATTGTACATTTTAGATTACCTCGATAGTCTGTGGCATGCCCCTTAATTCTTAAATAAAATATTTTCTCATTCTGATTAATCTGGATCATCCAAACTCAATGATCCGCCCCGGGAACGGCAGATGGAGCTAAAATCAACAACAGTGAAACAGGAGTGCAGCTACGCTTTGTTCCGTCCCCAACATGATCTAGTGGAAAGTGCCTGAAGAAGTTTCTTTCTCCTTCCTTGTTCCCTGTCCCATAATGGGACACTGTGCCCACTTCTCTCCAAGTCAGATTTGGGATAATCTTTACAATTATAGGCAGCAATTAGAATAACCTTTCCAGGATTTGGCAGCAGATAAAGCACAATATCGAACCCTCAGAATACACCCCACTTTTTGGACTAAGCCTCTTAGGATAGAAAAAAAAAAAGAGGAAGGAATGGAAATTAATATTGTGCATTTGTTCTTTGGGACTAGAACCTTTTTTATTGTAGGAATCTTCAAGACATTGCGAGGGAATATCACGTGAAATATTACGTGAAATATTACATAAAAGTGAGGACAGAAGAGGCTAGTCGTGCTCATCTTTGACATGGTAGACAAGACACTTCATGATCAAGATTCTGCCTTTTTCTGCAACCTTGTCTTTCCCACAGCGCTGTACACCCTCGCCTGACTGACCTCCCTTTCTGTGTGCCAGCCTCTTTCTCTCACATCTTCAGCTGTTAGTACTTTTGGTACCTGTCGCCTCATTTGCTCCCCACGTCCCTACCCCGGCCCTTTCTGTTTAAAAATCTAAATCTACTTCACTTCTTGAAGACTCAGAATTTAAATCATTATGTTTACCATTCCTTCTCCCATCCCCCACTAGTTAAGACTGAATTAGGTGCATTCTCCAATGAGCCCCAGTGGTACCCTGTATCCCAGCCCATCTGATTTCATCCTATGCATAACTTTGTCCTAGCACCTATTACACTATTTTATGGGGTCTCTTCATTAGTCTGTCTTTACTTCATAGGCTGGTAACATACTTAAAGGTAGGGATTATCACTCTTGTTTTTCCCTGTTGTGCTTTTAGTGTGTGGTATATGCTTGAAACACAGTCAGTGAGTTGAGCTCCTAAGGTCATGTAGCCTGTTAAAGGTTGTACTAGGGCTCACCCTCAACCCCCTAACTCCAGGGCTCTTTTCACTCCTTCTACAGGTCCTAGCTAGATCAATGTTTTTGCCATTGTGTTCCCTCCATAGAATGACATATAATTATATCTCATACTTGGTAGGATTTCGTCAGTTTAATTAAATCCCTTCTGGGTAGTTATATATCTTTGTGTGAACAATGCTTTTACTCATTCATTCGTTTATTCTACCAACTATCTGCTAGGTTTAGTGGATATAGAGACAGAGACAATCATCGTTGTTTTGTTTTTGTGTTTTTTTTTAAAGTTCAGGTCATCTTAACTTTTTTTTTTATTAATTGGGGAAGAGGAAGAGGATTTTATTGGGAAACAGTGTGTACTTCCAGGCCTTTTTTCCAAGTCAAGTTGTTGTCCTTTCAATCCTAGTTGTGGAGGGTGCCATTCAGCTTCAAGTTGTTGTCCTTTCAGTCTTAGTTGTGGAGGGCGCAGCTCAGCTCCAGGTCCAGTTGCTGTTGCTAGTTGCAGGGGGCGCAGCCCACCATCCCTCGCAGGAGTCGAACCAACAACCTTGTGGTTGAGAGGACGTGCTCCAACCAACTGAGCCATCTGGGAGCTCAGCGGCAGCTCAGCTCAAGGTGCCGTGTTCAATTTTAGTTGCAGGGGACGGAGCCCGCCATCCCTTGTGGGACTCAAGGAATTGAACTGGCAACCTTGTGGTTGAGAGCCCACTGGCCCATGTGGGAATCGAACCGGCAGCCTTCGGAGTTAGGAGCGTGGAGCTTTAACTGCCTGAGCCACCAGGCTGGCCCATTGTTGTTTTTTTTAAATGATTCCTTTTTTTTTTTTTTTTTTTTAAGGAGGGCACAGCTCACAGTGGCCCATGTGGGGATCAAACCGGCAACACTGGTGTTATTAGCACTGCGCTCTAACCAACTGATCTAGCCAGCCACCCCTCATAGTTGTTTATTAACAACTCCGTGAGACAGACAGCAAGCCAGTAATGGTAGTATTGTATAAGTACTGTGTTGGTGCCCCCAAATACTTTGTATTAAAGGACTCCTCAGTTACCAAATGTTTGTGCTTAGTCAGCTGAGGTAGTTGTCTCTTGTGGGGCCACAGAAAATTGGCATGAATGACTGGCACTGCCTATTGTCGTCTCATGCTATTCCGGCTCGTAATGGTGTAGACATGAGGCCCTTTCTTGGCACTTCACCATCTGAATTTGGTTTTGTTCTTTTCTATTAGGTGGTTTCTAAGTACACAACTTTCTTAGACCCTTCTCCTCTACAGTCAGAGAATTGACTTGCTCTGAGAATGAGGTTTCTGAAATCGCCACTTTTCCTACTGAGAAGAAGATAGAAAAAGAAACAAAGGAATATCCCTTTGATGCAGTGGAAATAGGATAGTTCTCCAGAGTGAAATAGCAGCCACGATTTCTTTAAAATCAGCCCCTAAATGGGAGTTGAGGTACTTCCTCTGCAGAGAAGAGTGGTTATCCCCGGAGTCATCCAGAAGATACATGGTTAGCAATGCTAGGGGAAGAAATCTAATTTGCAGATAGGATATTTATCTTCAGATAACAAAAGCCTGGAAATGCAATTTGTAATTTAAAAAATAGCTGGTATATGAATATAGGTTAAAAGAAATGAACTTTGCCATTTTGGAGTTATTTGTGAGGGGAAAAAAAACCTATGTGAAAATGCTTTTGGAATAACTCTCTCTCTTGGAAATGCTGTGGAGCTTTCTTTGCTTTTCATTGTATGGGCATCTTGCTGCAAGCTCATTTTGTTGTTAAACATGAAGTTTTACAATGTAGATTGCCCTACGAATTTTTTAATGGATCAATTTAGAGCAGCTGCAAACTGCCCTGGAATTCCCAGGGATTAGTCTACAGACTTTTCTGTGATTACAAATCCCACGGTGAGAGGAGGTGAGGCATGCAGGCCCTGGGATGGTGGGGGTGAGAGTAGCCAAGCGGGAAGAGGGAGACTGTCAGGATGCAGAGATGGACAGACTGCCTGGCTGTCTGCTTTTGTCTATCCAATTCCCTCACATGTACCTACCTGTTCCCACCTCATGTGTTTACCCCATTCTGTCTGTGCTTACTTACCCAGTCGTTCCAGGTTAACTTCATTCTCTCCAAGTTTGCCCCTCCCCCTCATTCTCTCCACCTAATTGTCCATTACTTGGTACAGTCCAGAGCTGTCCCTACTCTAGCCTTCAAACCCAGACTCACCAGTATACCCTTAATCTGGCCTCCTAATAACTTGGAGAAGTGTTTAGACTTTAGAGCTAAAAGGAATTTACTTTCTAGATGAGAAAGGAAGCTACGAGAGATGGAACACTAGGGCATAAAGAACTAATTAATGGCAAAACATAATGGCATACAAGGTTGCTTGAATTTACTGCATGCATGTTTCATCAGATGGGTGTATTTTGTTGTATTATTTTGAACTCATTAATATATTGCTTTATTATGTTTCAAGTAATTTTGAGTAGGTGGTTTTTTTCTCTCTCCCAGGAAATCAAAGATTTGTGAAAGGACCAGTTGTATTTCACAGTAACAGTATCTACCATTTATTGATTACTTATTATGTGCGAATGATTTTATAAGTATTTCCAATTTATTCCTTGCCGACTTCTGATGCAGGTTAGCCCAAACCCGGAAGCTGGTGTAGGGAGGTTAGACATTTGCATCTCATGGCACACGTGGATGTGGGAGAGCCAGGTCTGTGCTTTGGAAGTCCCTTAACCGGCCCTTAATCACTCTAAAGTCTGATCTCAGTCTCAGCACTCTGCAGTACCTCTTCATCTGCATTGGGCCTTGTACCTTTTTGGTGCAGTCTCTGTGAACGCTAAACACTTGTTAACTATGGACAGACTTTTCTTGGGTATCTGTCTTGTCGAAGAAATTTACATTTAACAGTCTACACAAAGCCAGTTGTCCTCATTTCATCCAGGTTGCATATGTTGCCCAGGGTATTTCAGCTTGTTCAGAGATGGTTATATTGAAATTATTACTATGGCAATACTACTTCAAAACTCCATTTTATACATTTTGCATTATTATGAAACCTGAGTCCAGAATGAACTCACTCGGGGAGTGCTCAACCATGAAATGCCACCTAGCACAGTACCTGGCACATGGACGGTGATCAGTCAATGTTTAAGTGAAAAGATGTAATAATAGAACAATTTCATGAAATTAGGGTACCATTCGTAGAAAGAGTATAACTGTGTTTCCCAGACACTGAAGGAGAGAAATAATGATACATAATGTTTTCTGTTTTTTGTTTTTCTGGAGCTGTGCCAGGTACTGTGGTAAGTGCTTCACATAGATTATTGCTCTTAATCTTTATACTCTGTTCCGTCATTCCTATTTTGCACATGAGAAAATGGAGTACTAAAGCAGTTAAATTATTTGCTCAAAGCGTGTGCCTAGTAAGTTTTGGAGCCAGGATTGAATGTAGGTGTTCTCATTTCAGAGGCTCTGCTTATGTAGGTGTTCTAACTTCAGAGGCACTGCTTTTGACCGTGATGTTGCTGTTATGTATTGTGGTGTGTGTGTGCACATATTCACGCACGCATTCATGTGAGCTATATACATATATGTTTATGTATATTTAGATATGGGCATACATATCTTTATTTCTATTTGGGTATGTACATATGTGTAAAACTTGGCACCTGCTCCAGCTCTGGCACACGATGGTGATGCCACACTGCCCTTCATGAAACCCAGCTGTAACTTTGGTGATCTACCCTGGCCGACTCCCCATCACTGTACAGTACCGCCTGACACTGGCTGTGGTCTTTTTCCAGCCTGATCTCATTTCCCATTAAAATGCTGCCCTACTCAGAGACTCTTTCTAACAGCTCTGCCCATCGCAGAATTGAGTTTCCCAGTGGATGCAATTCTTCTTACTACCGATCATCCCCTTAAGAGAGGTGGGGCCAGAGCTCTTTTCCATTGCCTTCTGAGAGCTGCATGTTTCATGTCTGATGCCATCAGGAAAAGGACAGATTCAGTGTATGTATAGATTTTTCATTCTAAGAACCTTGAATATATCTCTCACAGCTTTAAAAAATTGTGTGTGTGTTCATGTTACCTGCCAAGACTGTCCACTGGTAGCCTGAGGGTCTGTGTAATATTCACAGTTCAGGTTATCAGTGTAAACCAACACTCTAGAGAATAGACCCTGGAGGTACAAGCATGCTTTCCATTCCAGGATTATATTTAAGTTGTCTGGGTCCGGAATGGAAATGGAGAGGGAAGTCTAAAGCAGGGGTGGTACCCCTAGGAGGGATAGCAAAGCTAGGGAGAGACCAGCCTGAAGCATGTAGAATCTTCTCTAAAGAGGTGTTAAGCGTGTTTTCCTTCTGTGCGAGTGTGCACTTTATGGGATTCATAACAGATTTATCAAGTTCAAATGTGTGTATGAATAAATGGACACGTGCTTAATTGCTCACAGCAGTTATGGGGTTTGTTAACAAAATATGCCCCAGTGCATCTCAGCCATTGCATTTCCTTCTTGCAAGTTGGGTAATCAACTGGTTGTTCACCCAGGAAATAATAATAATAACAAAACCTTCTTGATGTATCATCCACACTAAAAAGAAATGATGTTTTAACAATTTTAATTTGAATTTTTTTTAATAGGTGGTTTGCTTTCTCCCATAACTGGATATTTTGCCCTCAGAATCTGGTTTGCCATAGAACTCAGCGACTCATTTTGTGGGAACCTAATGTTTCCATTCCATGCAACAAAGAATAGAATTCAGAAGCATCTGAATAATCCCTTTTGTGATGCAGTAATTTTAAACTGGCAGCATAATTGTTTCAGATTTCCAAAGAAATACAAAGAATGAAGTAAAGCAGATCCTTGTTTGGAAGGGACCATTTGGACCCAGTCCCACTTTTTATGACCGTGTTTACAAGTCAGGTGGCAAGTGGCATCTACAAGTGTCTAATTGCACCTCTTAGCATGTCCAGACTCTGTAATATGAATGACTTTAATTTGTAAGGTGAATGGAAACTACCAGTCTCATTCCAGATTGAATTGTAGATCCAATTCACCTTACAGAGCCAGAGGGGAAAGTACCCCTCTGCTTAATTTACTAGGCAGTCTAGCTTCTAGTTTCAGGGTTTAAAAGTGTATCAACTTTTGTTTCGATAACAGATGCGGATGCTGTAAGAGAGAGGCTTTGCGGAGGTATGGTGCTAATGCAGATAGGTGCTTGTGCCTCGCTCTCTATATTGTGTTTTTAAAGGCCTCATATCTCAGCCTGGGCTTTATGTAGGGACGCCAGGTCTGAGGTGCATCTGTTTCCTCTGATGGTAATACAGGGCAGAGCCACATTAGGTAAGCTGCCGGCTCCTAATGCATTTAAAGTCTCAGAAAGTGAACGGTGATTTCATAACGGTGGCCTAGATTTGTTTTCCTCTAGCTTCAGCCTCACGATGAGGATGAAGGAAATGAAATTTTAATCACATGAGGTTAGGATGAAATTCCTAGTTAGTTAAAATTAAATTAGCGAGAGATTTTGTTTATTGTGAAAGTCAGGCGAGATCCCTTGCTGGTTTTATATTTTTGAGGTATTTCACTTTCTGTTCAGGTACAAGCTGTCAATCAAGACTAATCAAACTGGCACAGTTAACATGATATATCATAAAACTTCACAATAATGTCAACCTGTAATTCTGTCAATCTGGTTAAGGAAAGTGGGCTAAAAACAATATTGTCATTTTGTAATAACACTGGGAAGGTGTTCCAGACTAATGTTGCCATCATCTCACTTAACTCTGTACCTGACTTCTCCTGGAGGCCGCTCCTGCTGATGACAAATGGCCAGGTGGCGAAGGTCTTTCCCTGCTCTTGCTACTCATGAGAATCGGCAAAGGGCCAAGTGAATGGAGGATGCTGTCCCACAGCCTTTCTCCAGTTTGACCTTTCCACTACATCAAAAATGGATGTGTTTTAGAAACTGGTGCCAGCATTTCACACTACTTGCCTATGTGGTATCATATGCATTGGCATTGAGTATTCTTATTTAGTCAGCATAGGTATCATACATATGGTTTTTATCAACTTCTATTCTGGAGTATTGCAAAAGCATCCATTTGAGAAAGTGCTACACAAACAGTGAAGCACAGGCTGCCTGTTATACAGAGCAATTAAATCCAGCTCCCTCTGCAAACTTTATGTTTGGTTTTGCAGCCCCAGACCATCTTGGTTCCTCATGGAATTAGGGAGGATAATAGACACTCGACTTGGGAAGCCGCTAGATTTGGCTCTGTTTGTCCTTGACGTTCTCTGGGAATCCTGGCCTGCGCACATGGACTGCTTTCAGTTGGCGGGTCTCCCTTGTGGGCCAGTATGACTAGATTTTAATCCTTAAATATTCCTTTTCCTCAGATAGACAAACAAAAAACCCCATACATCTGTATTATCGATATAGACTCAGATATATGTTTTGTTTTTTTATTTTAAATAGTCCTTAGAATGTCTTAGAGAAAATAAACATTCTATAAAAAGAAAAGATTCGACCAGTTGGTGGTGGTCCGTTTTTCAGTTTTTATTATTGTTTTAAAGCTGAGGAGATTTTTTGCAAAATGGTCTCACCTACAAGCGGAAACACATAAAACAGACCAAGTAGAGCGTCTCACATTGGTGTTGCAGAAGGAGTCCAGGCTCAACTGCCTCTGGCCTCCCTTTCATGGGGCACATTTCATAAACAGCCACAGTACATGATTTCTCTGTCCCATTCTAGGAATCTTCCTGCATTTTCTGGAATATGTTCTGTTTGCTCTGGTGCAACACAAACTACTTTGGAGAAAATGTGTTGGTCACGTACCAAAGGTTCAAGAGACTGAGAAATGTTCAGGGTACCACAATTAATGTGGATGTATTTAAAGTTGCACAGGGATAGAAGAAAGACCAATAAGAAGCTTTAGCAATATCACCACCGTGCTTATTAGGCTGGCATTCTTAATACAAATGGCATGCCACTTGCTTTAGTCGCAGCTCTGGTGACCCATCAGGTATTCTGACACTTGTTTCCTCAGAATTGAGCATCTCTTGTTGGCTATCCTAGGCAATGGGCTGCATCCATGTTATGGGGCTTGGCCTACTGTCCTCGTTTCTCCACCTCCCTCCCTTCTCTGCTTACTCATAGGTGAATGGTTAAAAAATATTAAGATGTAGGAAAGAAAATGAGTCCTATGGATTAGAAACATATTTGAAAATCAGTGTAAAAGCAGGGGCAAGAGTTATTTATGGCAGCCACATTTAAGGCAGCCAAAGATAAAGGTGGACATGGTAGAGATGGTGCAATCCATGCCTCCCTCTCACCGTTTCATCCTCCTTTTCTCAAGCATTTACGGAGCATCTTCTTAGGGTAAAAAGTGTTGAAATATACTTTTAAAATCTTCTAAAAACCTTTTTAAAAATAATGTAATTCAAGTAATTTGGTAAGTATAATGATAGAAAACAAGGAATAACAGTTTGGTAACCAGCTTTTTCTTAACCAGTTTTGATAAGAAAGTTCAAATGATGGAAAGCGGAATACAACAGTGAGTAATTCAGGCATAGGGAAATGTTCTCATGAATGGTAGATAAATTACCTTGAAAAGGGTGGAAGAAAGGATCTTGTGATTATAAAAGGATATAATTAATTGAAAAGAGATACATAACTCCAAAAATTATAGTGCTGTATTTTGCTTTATGGCCAAAGGCAAGAGATAAAAATAATTTACTTCTGGGGGCAGGCGGATGGCTCAGTTGGTTAGAGCCCGAGGTCTCAACAAGGTTGCTGGTTCAATTCCCGCATGGGATGGTGGGTGGGCTGTGCCCCCTGCAACTAAAGATTGAAAACAACAACTGGACTTGGAGCTGAGCTGCGCCCTCCACAACTAGATTGAAGGACAGCGACTTGGAGCTGATGGGCCCTGGAGAAACACACTGTTCCCTAATATTCCCCAATAAAAAAAATAATTTAAAATATAATAGTAATAATTTACTTCCAGCAATAGTTAAGTGTTCAGACTTAAAAACTTAGAGTAGTAAGGTAATATATGAAAATAAACAGAGGTTTTCTAGTAATTGGATAGTTCCAGGTAAAAGATCTCCAGTAAGATAACATTTGTTGAAGTTAAACAGTTCTAGGCAGCATTTGTGCAGGTTCTAAGTAAGGCAAGATGTGTAAGCAAATGTATCACAAATAACCACGAAACAAGGTAAAATGTAGTGATGGTGCCACAAGAGAGATACAAATGTGCAACTGACGTTCAGAGGCCAGAGAGCTCATTTCCCTCCCATGAGGGAGCAGAGCGTGGCTCCGTGGAAAAGGTTTCACTGGCTTCTCATTGTACTTCAGCTGTGGATGTGAAAAATCTTTGCCACGATAGCACAGTCTGACCCTGGCCCACTTCTCAAGCTGCTTTCTCTCTGTTGTTCACCCATATGTGCCTTCTTTCAATTTCTTGAACTCTTCCTCTTCATTTCCTCTACTGCCTTTGGATACAGTCCCCTCCTTCTGGAATGTTCTATCCAGTGCCCCATTTTACTTCTCACCTCCCATCTTATCTAAAGTGTAACTTCCTGAGGGAAGCCTTTTATATGCCCTACTCTAGGTCTGCTTCTTTTGTTATAAATGCTCAAGGGCTCAATTCTTTCCCTCCATAGCGCCTACAATTATCTCTCCATTAGCATGATGGATTATTTAATCTGTCTCCTCCGCTGACTGTAAACTCCATAAGAGAAAGGGTAGTATCTGCTTTTGCTTGACATTTTATTTCTGGTTTCTTGTGATTTGACATATATTTGACAGTAAAGACATCTGTATTGAATAAAAAAGTCTCTATGTTGGGTCTTAAAAGAAGATCAGGAATTGCAGCTGCCAAGACTGGAACGTGAGGGAAGCGTGTCAGCACACCTCCGTGGTGAGCATTCCTGATGTCAGGGGCTGATGAGGCGCCTTTACTGAAGCTACCTGGGAGGAAGGCGGGACCGGTCGTGGAGCACCTTGCCCTGGATTGTGATGCTATGTCACTTGGAATATTGCAGTGGTGTTTGAACCATTAGCGAGTGAGTTTTTAGGACCCTAAGAAGAAAAGATAATTTCACAGAAAAACACAGATCACTTTTATTTATTACAAACTAATATTTATAAAAGGATTTCAACAAATTATGTTGTTGGGATCACACAAAAGTAGTAGGCTAAAATAGTATTTTTTAAAAAATGAGACTATCAAACACCGAGTATCTATTATGTGTAAAACACAATTCTGACTATGCAGAGATAAATAAAATGTGACTCTTGTCTGCTTCCTGATGAAGAGATGGGGGAGTGAAGATGGAGGAGGTAACTACACTGTTTGGCAAAAAATGATGGAATTTCCCCCAAAAAGCCTATGATAAAGCCACGCTCTGATGACCGAGAACAGGATAAACACCTCCTAGCTTCTGCAAAGTAGTGACTTAAGGGTAAGCCCTCAAGTTGATGTCTTCAATTTCCACTATTCTGAGAGGAGACATTAATAAAAAAATTTCATTTTAAAGTCCTTTCCGGATACTAAAAACCTGACACTGTGTGTGGCACATGGCTGACTGCCATTCCTATCCAGCTCCATTCTATTCTCCCACAGCTTTCCAGATAGTATTCTGAGGGTTCCAAAAAATAAGGTAAATCCTACTCTTGGAATAAAGGACTGACTGGCAAATTCATTAAAAACAAAGAAGAGCTGCCTACTGCACTTAGTGTCAATGTCACAGGGTAACTTCAGGTTCAATTGCCTAGATAAAACATACGGATTGCTTCTAAATAAGCATCGTAACCTATGCATAATTGAGACTTGATTATCCTTTTCCAAAATTTTAATTAGGGTGAATATGAAACATACTTTGTTTTAAAATAGAAGTATTCATAGAGTCCATTAAGAGTGATCTCGGTTCAAACATTTGACCGAGGGAAAATAAAGGCTTCATTTGCTTGTGGAGCGTTTCCAGATACCCTTTTGGTGAAGGATAGTATTGCTTACTTAAACAAACAAACAAACAAAAACTGTAATCAAGCAGAATGCAATGGAATGGAATCAGAAATCCCGGTTTGGCAAGCTAAGGTTTTAATATAGTGTCCCTGTATAAACGAAAGGGTGTTAACTCATTTGATCACGTATGCTGCAGTGCTTTGCAAACACTAAACTCTTTAAGCAATGCAAGATGTAACGTATTCTACCGTTTTAAGTGACTAAAAGATGAAGACTCTTAGTTTTGCTCAAATGTTTTCCAGAAATAAGACAGTGGAAATGCAAGCTTTGATGAAAAACGGAGGAATTACACTTGATTTTCAGATGATGTTCTACTAGCAGAATGAGTTGAACCTTCATTCTCCCGTGTAGAAAATATTCACAAAAAAACTACATTTAATTCCTGTAAGAGATACTTTTTCTCCATTGAAGATGTTGCTGTTATTTCAATGTCTCCTGTCATCAATATGCATTTATATAGACATTATTCAGTGTGTATACACGTACACACCAATGCCCCCAATAAACACACATACTCACATACCTTCCTCAGTAGGTATGTAAGAAAACTTCAGCTGAAAGGTTCTATATAATCTTTTATAAATGCAGATTCTTCCAAACCTACCTGTCTGTGACTTTGCAATGTTGCTTTTCTGGTGTTAATTCAAGATATTGATTTAAATCTATTAAGCCCAGTGGTGTTCTGTGTGTCTTAGATAATGCTGTCCTAACAGATAAGGGTACCCAGCGTGCAGTTGCGAACCACCACTATATCACAATTAGGTTTGGGTGTGGTGTAACCAGCTATACATTGAGATCCACATCCAGATCTGCAAAAGCTGCATAGAAATGTAGGGTCCTAAGATAGCTACAGAAATTTGAGTAGAAATTCTCTTAACTTCATTCTTTTTGGTTCATATATAAACTAATATGAAGCTATGCTGTCTATAAATGACTTGAGAACAAGCTTGCAGTGTCTACTGCCTGATTCTAATCCTCGTGCTGCCATTTGCTGGAGTGTTATCTGAGCGAGTTCTCTTTTTGCCTCAGTTTCCTCACCTGTAAAAGGAGCCACTCTACCTGTGCATTGTTGCAAGCATAGACATGTTAATACAAAGCACTTGATTTATGCTGTATTTATCATAAGCTCCCAGTAAATGTTATTTATTAATTATCTGGAAGCATGTATACTGCTATTCAGAATATATCAAAGAAAAATCACAGAATAAAAGTGCCTGCTTCCCATAATGAATAAAGGGAGACTTATTGTCTCCCTGTATTTCCTTTTTAACTTTCATTTGTCATTATTTTTTACTTGGAGATGCTGAGTATGTATTTCACTAAAAATATTGCTCAGTAGCCAAATGCTACACATTAGCTTCAGTAATTTGACTCATGGCTACGACAGGAAAAAATAAAATAAAAAGAAACACACCAAAATGAACATATTAAGTCAATATTTTGGGTTCTCCCTGGTCTGTCCTGCTATCAGAAATCCTGCTGCTTGCATATAGAAAGAATCTTATCTTTCATTAGGAGGAAATGGGGGCACTGACATTTCCAACTCTTTCAGGAGAACCTTTCTGAGCTCGCTAGTTCACTGGTGTCTGAGCCCTTGTCGGCCACTGTTGTGTAAGGGACCTTATTTATCATCACAGTGAGTGTCACTTCAGCTGTTCCAAGTTTTCAGGCTGCTTAAGATGAGTCCGTGTACACATTGGAGGTTTAATCACACACTGCGCCATGGAAGGAACAATTGATTATTAACATTTTTGAGGCACATCCTGCAGTGAAAGGTCTGCTGTGGTTTCCAGTAAACCACCCAGATGTTTAATTTTTTCCCCAATTAGTTCTTTCAGATTGTGCCAGGATAAAGATTAAGTTTCAGGCAAAGCTTTACACATTGCACTTCAGTGACATTTTTGCCTGCCTAAGACTCATCAGCTTTCTGCCATTTTTAGATGATACTGTTTTGCTGACCAGTTTATATGAATAAATCAATATATTAAGACCAAAGAATGTTTTTATTTCTACCTCTTGCTAACTGTTTTTGTCTTATCACGGTCTGTCCTATCCTTTGTGTTTTCTCTTTCCATCTGCTCTTTGAGTATGTACTACATGTAGAGATGTAATACAATCTTTATTTTAAAGGATTCTGGGCTGATATTGTAGAGGGAGGAATGTAAGTTTAATAGTCAGTTGTCTAACCTATGAAGTCCTTTTCTGTGTGAATGAAGAAAGGTAATATTTATAATCTGACCATATTTTTAAATTAAATATAGTACCTGCATTTGAATGCTTAGACAAACAGGAAGAGAAATGATTCTTCCTTCTTTTTATCATTTGCCATTGCTAACCATATCCTGTAATGATGCCAGCTTCCAGGGCTGGCCTTGGGAGCCTGCATTCCTTTTACATTCTGTATGACCGCCCCCCCAAGTCACCCCAAATTAATATGCAATTTAAATAAAACCCAAATGGTTTTCTATGCAAATTAAGTGTCATGACAGGGCTGCTTGCACCCCTTCCAATGGATTCTTACTTTTAAGGCTCCAAGTATAGAATCTCTGGAGCTTCCGTAGTTCTATGTCCATATACCAATGTTAAGCTAGGGTATAATAGTGAACTTTGGCCATCTAGTGTTCATTTACTCTGCTCCTGATATCAGTTAATGCATATACTTTTCCTCTGAGGTACCATTGTTATTCCTACATCTCAGCCCCTCTGTTTGGGCAGAGTTGTTTCCTTGTTATCTTGGGAATGGATTTGTTATTCAGGGTTTCCAGGTAGAACTCTGGGTGCTCCTGGCGATGCCATGGTGAATGGTTTACCAGTGAACACGTGAGCCCTTTGCTGGAGTTATTAGAAGAAAAACACACCCTTTTCTCTGGATTTGAACCTGAGAAGACAGGACTTTGGTGGTGGTGTCAGCCATTTTTTAGCCTCCTGGAGCCTGAGCTTAAAGTCCACCAAGTAGAAGGCACAAACACAAGATAGAGACAAGCATGACCTTGCTAACATTATTGGGACGCCTCTAAAATAAATCTTATCTGAAATCATAGGTGTCGGCCTTCCTTCTTTCCTTCTTTCCTTCTTTCCTTCTTTCCTTCTTTCCTTCTTTCCTTCTTTCCTTCTTTCCTTCTTTCCTTCTTTCCTTCCTTCCTTCCTTCCTTCCTTCCTTCCTTCCTTCCTTCCTTCCTTCCTTCCTTCCTTCCTTCCTTCTCATTTTTGTGCTTAAGTCTGAGCTGAGTTGTATGTGCTTAAGTTTGCGCAGAGTTGAATCTTCTCTCTTTTTTCAGTTAAAAGAATGTTAATGCTCCAAAGGGAGATAGAAGGGTGGCAGGGAAGCAAAGATAAAATATATGGGATTCCTGAGGAGTAGAATAAAATAAGTGTCTATGAAAATATTTGGAACATTATTCAACGTCAAACAATGAATTGTTGCAGCGATTAAGTTCAATACAGTGGTTTCTGATTAGGAAGTGATTTCTGTAAGCACCAAGCACATGTGTTATAGGTTATGCAGTTAAAAGATGTAGTTTTAGTGTAGATGTGGATAATCCTTATAATAATGCAAAATCATGGCACAGAGATTAGCTTTTAAATTTTGGAGAGTGGCAAGATTTGCTCTTTCAGGTAGCCCTGCAAAACCACTCCCAATATCTTTATTAAAATAGACTTCAGAAATTTTTTCTTTGTGATTCAGAAGTGTTCAAGATTTAAGTTTAATTTGGTTAGAAATTGAAGCATTTTTAGGAATGTCTAGCATAGCATTCTGTAAGTGAAAAATGTTGCTTGATAGTTTAGTTAGGTATAAAAGTCTTAGATCCAGATAGATTTAAGAAGGCATTCAAAATCAGGTTTTAACTTGAACAGTCTGAGGTCTATGAGTTGTGATTTTTATCGCTCTTTATTCTTTGATGTTGGGCACTAAAACAAAGTTAACTTTCAACAGCTACCATATTATATTGGCTGAACTATTGTAATGAATGTTATTTCGGGGGATTTAATAAAGCTATTTCTATTTAAAACTTATTCCCTGAAGTACTTGACATCTGAAGCATGCTACTTGAAGCATACAAAGTGTATTCCACTTTAAAGTTTGGAAAAGCTTTACAATTGTACCATCATGTTAACAAACTTGTGGGATATAGTGGGAAGTCTTATGAAACTTCTGGTCAATGGTGTACTTTGCAGATCTCCCAAAACTAAGCATAGTTGGTGCTTTTGGAGAGCTTGAATGTTAAAATGTCATTTGGGCTTGAATTTAACTACATGAATGTTTATGGCAAAGTTTACATACTTTTGGAGCATTAAAACACTTATATAGGCAAAGAAACTTGTATATTTTAAAGTACAAGAGCAAGAGCAGGGATGAAAGAAATCAGCATAAACTATTCATTCTCTAAGTTACCATATTAGTGGTAACACACAAGAGAATTTGTTGTCTCGTGTCACACATAAATAAGCATGTTCATTTTTAGTAGTTTAATGCTTATCATTGTTTCTTCTATAGCTATTGATAGGTATTAAATTTTTTATAACTACACAAATATATTTTTGTACACTATTAGGTTGGTGCAAAGGTAATTGTGGTTTAAAAGGTTAAAAATTATTGCAAAAATCACAACCACTTTTGCACCAAGCTAATATAATAGAAGTGGACCAACAATTGTTCCAAGTAAACATTGATCTATTTCTGACAAAAATTGTAATGGAAAGATGCTGAGCTCTCCTATTCGTGCCCTGCCTCCCCTTCTGGATTTTAGCTTTATGAAAGTAGGCACCTTGTCTGTTTTATTAACCAACATAATCTCAGAATCTAACTGGATTCTCAATAAATGCTTCTGACTGTATAAATGAATTAATAAATAATTATTACATTAACAAGCAAATTAATGAACAGAAATAAATTCTTGAAGAAGGCTTAGGAGGGCTGGACTTAGATATGAAAATTTGTTGATAGGTGGACAGCAAAACAATTTTTTCCTACTAGTAAGTAAGAGTGGCATTATGAAGGAATTAGGAAGAATATTTAGAGAAAATCACTGAAGCAAATGGAAATCTCAGAGCACTGTGGTAAAAGGAATAGGTTAAGATCTAAAAGAGTGATGACATATCTAGCCCTATAACTGGGAACTAAGTGAAAATAAAAAAAATGATGGATGAGAATTCAGAAATTAACAATGGGCAGTGGTAGCCAGAGCAAAATTGGAATGAATTGTAACATGGGGAAAAATGGTGAGATCCAATGATCTATTTGAGTCTGTGCATCAAAGTATGAAAAGTAGTTGATGAAAGAAACTGAAATGGGGTATCATATTTAGGTTTTAGAAGAGGATAGTTGGAAATACACTAGAAAGACATAAAATAAAACATGGACCTAAAGTTTTATGAGACTATAGTACCCCAATGTTAAGTAGACTTCCATAGGGATAACTTTATTATCCCTAACAATCTACATTGCTGCATAAAGCTACTGGTAATAGTTCCAGCAGATGTTCTTACTCAGTGATGATGTGACTATTTAAGAGATTTCTATGGTAGACAGAGGTACATGGGCTTTCACTAATTTACTTCCCATTATATATTTCCACACAGGGCAGTCACAATCTCTGTTTGAGTGTTGTCTAATGATGTGGTAGTGCTTTCAAGTGAGTGTAACCTTTCTCGCCTTTATTATTGCCTTTATATATTCTTTTCTATTAGGATCAGAAAGGCTGTCAGTATCTAAGGCCTTGATCAAACTGAGTCACCACTTTCTCATCTTTAAAAATGGTTTCTCAACTCTATTGTATTTGGAAAAGCTGTTTATAGTTGATTACTTTTGGCTTTTAGGACTTGTACTTAACTATACAAAATATTCTTTGAAACTTTATCCCCAGATACTTTTCTTCTTTTTAATCAAAATAATGTGGGGAAATTTAGAATCTTTGTTCTAGGAGTCACTTGTGGCTTTTTAATGGTGAATGGGATTGTTGTACTCCAATAGGGAGGGTACCAAGGAAATTGTCAGGATATGCAAAAGGGCAGCCAATTACAGGTTTATGCTTTACAGAGGAAAATAAGAACTTACTGAAAGTTCATTTACTTTAAGAAATCTATTATGAATCCTATGGCAAATTGAAACACTACCGTGTTTCCCCGAAAATAAGACCTAGGCGGACAATCAGCTCTAATGCGTCTTTTGGAGCAAAAATTGATATAGGACCCAGTATTATATTATATTACATTATATTATATAAGACCCGGTCTTATAGTACATTATATTATATAAGACCCGGTCTTATAGTAAAATAAGACCGGGTCTTATATTAATTTTTGCTCCAAAAAACGTATTAGAGCTGATTGTCCGGCTAGGTCTTATTTTCGGGGAAACACGGTAATATCAATTATTATAAAATATTTACTGTGTAAATTTCTAACTCTTATTTACAGTATAAAAGACAAATTCAGCCAGTGTCTATTGCATATGTAAAGAAACATTACTGCACAAGTTTAAATAACCAAAGTTAATCTACAGTACTTTTATTTCTAGGTTTTTTTCTAGATTTTTTCCAAGACGTTTTAGGAACAATGAAAGATGGCAGTTTCTGAATATAGCAAAAGCAGACTGGTGTTGTAAAATGATGAATAATAGAAAGCCAAATAAAAGCTGTTGCCTTCGAGTCGTTATTCATAGTATTAGGGGTCACATGCTTTGAGGGAAGAAAGTGATGCATCCTATTGTGTATCACAATGTTGTTTGTGTTTTAGGAACAGCTATCATGCTGAATAAATGAAGAAAGTAAAATGTCTGGAATTCCAATAACTGGTCTTGTGTTTATGTTGTCCTTGTAAGACAGTTATTTTAGGACAGAAATACTGGGCATTCACTACAAAGTTTCGATTCGCATTTTTATAAAAGAGTCATTTTAAGGTCTTGAGAAAACCAGCTACTTCGCTTCAGAGTTCACTCTTGGAAACCATTCATAAGATTGAATGTGGAACTTGAAGTTCAACTAATTATAATAGTCCATTCTGGAGGTGATTGGAATCCTCTCTGACAGTTGAATTCAGTAATTCTTTTAAACTCTTTTTAAGCGATTTGAGGTTTAGGAGTTAAATTATCTAGTTTGAATCCTGTTTTACAAAGTCATCTTAATTTTACTCATGGAATGTTGATCCTCAAACACAACCTTTTTTTCCTTATTTTAGTATCTATGCAACATAGCAAATATGCAAAAATAGCAAGGTGTGTGTGGGTGTTGGAATAATATCTAGTGGCCTGGGTTTTTATTTGTCTGTTTTTGTTGTTGTTGTTGTTGTTGTTGTTTTCATATCATCTTTTAAGCATAAGGAATTTGGATTAAAAGCAAAACATGTTTCCTCAGGGTTATACATGTAAGATTGATCCTACTATTAACTTTTTAGTAGTTGCTCAGAGACATTATTGGTGTTATTACTATATTAGCTTAAAATACTCATTTATAAGTAGCGAAATGGTATTAAGTAGGCCTATCTAGTAGATATAATCAAGCAAGGAGGAAATACTTCAGTGTAAGAGATAGTGTGTGTGTGTGTGTGTGTGTGTATTTTATTTTGTATAATAATACCTCCCCATATTTGCAAATATCTGTTTTAATAAATGTTCCCAGGATTGGTTAAATTATGTAAATTTCACATATATGCAGGCACTAAGTAATAAGGAATCCTCACCCTCTCATTTGGAATCCTCAGAATTTCAGACATCCTGTGCAGCCACTATATACTCAATTCCAATTGCACATATAGTTAGTTACCTGTTTTTCGCCCAGCTTTATTGAGATGTAACTGACATATAACATTGTGTAAGTTTAAGGTACACAGTGTGTTGATTTGATACAATTACGTGTTGCAAAATGTTTACTACAATAGCATTAGCTAGCACCTCCCTCTCATGTAATTACCATTGTTTTTAATAGCTGTTTGTTAATGTCCAGAAATTGGTGTGGGTGTCTGAAGCAGGAGTAGATGAGAGGCAATAAGTAGGCAGATAATCATATTGCCCTGGAGCAAGGGAAGGATTTAAGAGCTAGAGGGGAACTGTGATAAGGAGGTCGATGTTTTTGAAAGTGCTTAATCCAATGGATGACATGGAGGGAAGGAATGGCCATCTTTTTGAATAATTCGTGTATTCCAAGTAAATGATAATTTTTTTGTGAACAGTTATTTAAGTAGTTACCTTGCCTCATAAATTAGCTATGTGTTCTTAAAGAAGAAAGTAATTAGAATCACCTACTTGCCAAATTTGTCTAAGTCCTTTAAGGCAATTCTGTTTTTAATGAAATACCGCTGTGGAAATCAACGTAAAAACAACTGACTTTAATATAGATTGGAAATTCTCACCTGCAATAACTAAAAAAAACAGATTGTCATTTTCCTCCTAAAATCTATTTTGTTTTACTGTGAATGGAGCTTTTGCTAACAACTTAAATATTTTTTGGAACTCAGAAGTTGTGCTTGATTTTTTTAAAAAATAATGTATTTTCTGATAGATAGATATTTACTTTTAACCACAACTAAAAAGTATGTGGGAGATTTTTTTTTATTTTTTTTTTGAGATAAGTAACTAGAAATGAAGAGGTTGATTAAAACAGTACCCAGGTTTTATAGCCTTTTAGGAATACTACCATCATATTTTTAATTGAATGCCTAAATCAATCAATAGTATACCAAAAGCTATAGGGTCTTATTGAATTCTCCAAATTCTTTCCATCCGTAGGTTTTATTATTATGTCATATAGGAATAATTATATTGGCTGTTTAGGAAACATGTCCATCAAAAGTTCAAGTTGACAATAATTTCAAAGAAAAGTGCTGCTTCTTGTATACCTGGTATTCTCCGAATTTGTAAGTGCAGGGTAAGCAATGAAACTGGATGTTGGATTTCTTGGTTTACTTACCTAGGTATGCTGGCCTAGGAGTAGGGTAGGGGATGGTTGAGGGTTTGGGGTTTATTAGGCTATCATATTTTATTAAAACAAAATTGTAGTATTTTTCCCATATTCTTCAGGTATAGCTAAAATGAAAGTGAAATATTTATTTGGTGAAGAATAGTGCATAAAAAGAATGCTGAATTCATGATACATATTGCTACAAAATAGCAACACATGAAAAGCAATATTCTTAATATTTGACCAAAATTCACTTCAGGTTATTTTTATTTCTTTTCAAGAATGCCTATGATTTAATTAGTAAGAAATGCCAAGACACTTTAGAAATTCTGTCTACAAATAACATTTCCCTCATAAATTGACCTAGTGATATTAAATTGGTACAAAGCTCAAAATCAGTATTTAACATTTAATGGAACGAACAAACTAATTCTGCAATTTAACTCAACATTTGCAGTAAGATGACTTGTACCCTAATGGCTTGTAATTAATTTTTCTGAAAATCATATTTATGATAGTCTGCAGATTCGGGGCTTTATCTAATACATAATGTTCATTTTGAGCCTTTAATTGCATTTAAATTAAAATTGGCTTAGCAGGAAGATGAATTGTGGGAATGCATCAAACCACCCAGCATATCCTGAAGATGTGAGCCTGAAAATGCAATTTGGTGGAGATGTGCAGAGTCATTTGGAGTTCATTAATTTTTATTGCACAGGTAGTTTTACTAAAGTAGGTTATTTTCTTTGAAATTTATATTTATGTTTGTGTCAATAGCTGAATATTGTATTAGCTCTTACATCTCTTAGAGTTTATTAACCTGGCCTAATAGAGGTTGTTCATATTGAGAAAAGAGATAATTTCTGTTTGCCCCTCATTCTGAATTGGTGAGACTGGTACTGTAAGGATGCTTTATCGATTTATTTATGTTTGGAGTCTTGGTGAAATATGTCAAACAAGTGTCTATTCAGGTTTCAGAGTAAGGACTCTGGAAGAATCTAGCGAGGGCTCATCTGAGAGATGTTCTTACTATTGACCTTCTGAGGTCTTCTAGGCTGACTAATCTTTTTCTCTGTGCATGACTGAGGTTCTGACCTGGCCATTGCAATGAACGGTTATTGATGTGCAGCTCTGTTTGGGATTTAATGTGCCTGGGCTTTGGCCGGCCAGCTTGTAAGTGATTCCTTAACTTGCAGATGCTGCTGAGGTTATCCAATTTAATTATAATGTCACTTTACAATTATAAGGGAAAAGAGGTTTTTATGTTGTCTAATGAATACAAATTGTCCGCAATTTGAAAATACAAAGAAATAAAAATTAACATTTGTCCCCTTTGCCAGAGAATTTACATCTGTGCAACTGGTACTAATAAGTAAAATAATCCCATTACCTAAATTCATTAAACACATGTGCTTTTTATTTTGGAGATTGTACATCATTCTTATTAATAAAATGATATTGTTAGCATTTGCCATTCTGGACTCATTTTTCCCCTTTTGCAGACAGTGTAATTAGGGATGAAAAAGCTTCAGGATGAGCAAATGCCTCCTATAGAAATGATTTATATAATTGTGGTAATGATTTTTCCCTAAAATTCTTCCTGCCAACTGTAACGTTTTTCACCTCACTGTTTTTTTTAACTTGTGTGTGTGTGTGTGTGTGTGTGTGCACGTGTGCGCGTGCATACACACGTGTTTGAAAATGTGGAAATGGTTCTCCATTCTGACAATCTGCTGCAAGTTCCTAGTTTGTGGTCAGAGATGATAGAAGCCCATATTCATTTAACACTCGCCAATCAGAACTTGACAGAGGTATTGCTTATTTTCTCATTTTATCACTGAAGCATGCTGTTGTAGTTTAGTCCCTAATTACTCTCAGACTGAGACGATCCAAATATCCCCATGGTGGTAATATTTTCCTGCCTGGGTGAGTCATTACGTTGTTTGGCAGACTGAAACACCAGTCTTCCGTTGTTGGAACACTACCCCTCATGTAGCACCACATTCTCCCCTCAGTGCTGTCTGCTCTGCGACTTTGGTCCTGCTGTGACATTTCAAGCTATCCTGTAGGCAATCACATTTGCCTGCCTTCTCTCTGACTGATTGGACCGCTGCCAGTTCCCTCTTCAGGGCCAAGGACAGGAGAATGGGGGGTATCTGAATAGAACTGCTTAATGATCTAATGGACCAGTGCCTCTCTCCTGCTGAGAGAGAGGGCTTATTTGTTTGCTGGTTACAGGAAAGGTCAGGGAAATCCTTTTCAACAAAGGCTATGACAGTGAGAATGTGCAATACCATACATTACTGGCGTTTGAATAACTTAATACCTTGGGTGCGCCCCACCTCCCAACAACAAAACCAGACACTTTTGGGTCTTTATTTCATTTTCAATATCCTCCAGATGGCAGAAAATGGAAGTGATGAAGCTTGGGTTCGCACAATAGTTGACACCAAATGCCCAATATCTGGAAGCTTCACAGGTATTCAGTTCTGAAGAAAGTGATGAAGTCTGAAAATCTGCTAATGGTAGCCAGTTTTTCCTACAGGGGCTATTATCTAATTATTTTAAAGTCTGTATATTTAAACCAGCAGGGAAACACGACATCTTATTTAGTGGAACTCAGATATTGTTATTTTCCTTTTAGAGGGATGTTTCTTAAATACTTTTCCCAGCTGATCTTTTCATCTGTTTACACTTCAGCAAAACAACCACAAATAATTATTTACCACAATATTCTGGGAAGTTTTAGATCAATGCATTTAAAAAAAAAAGTTTAAATAAAGAAATAGATGCAGTGGCATGAAATTGCATTAAAAGTACTTGAGTTAAAATATTAAGGATAATGTTCTAAGAAAAAAACGGTTATCTATGTATATCTGGCATTTTTCTTTAAATCCTTGGTAAACAGTGCTAAGAACTGGGAAGTGGTTTCTTAAACAGAAAAGGATCATTGAAATTATAAAACATACTGAAAGAAAGGGAAAAAAAAATATGAGCAAGCTATCACACTAGGTAGAAATTTGGTGAGAAAATCACTGACTAGAAAAGATTTAGATTAAGCATTGGAGTAACCAACCAGTTGCTGCCAGGGCCTAGTTCTATTGAGATGTTTATTTAAACAAAGAAATCCTCAAACAATAGTTTGAAGGAAGTTTTTTTCTTTCTTTTTTTGATATTTTCTGAAAAAGGAATAGAGAAGGCAAGAGAGGTTTGTCCCTCTGTGTCACGGTTCACCTGCCCTGGAGGTGGAGGGTGGGGAGACTTGCAGTCTGCTCACTCAACTGTATTTGACTAGGGCCGTCAGCCCCTCAGCTTTCACAGCATTGAATATGTCAAAAATTCTTTCAAAGAAAGTGTACATTTTAACTGGGCTGTTTCCGGTTCATATTTAATGCTGTTTAAAAAGCTTCAAGCATGTTGATGTCCTAGAGGCTCTCGGATGTGTGGGCTGTGCCGCTCTGCTGAGGTGTCTGTGGGTTGTGATTCCAAGCAATTAGGAAAAGAGACTGTGGGTACAGATAATTTCTAGAAAGCTAAGAAGGTTGGAGTATTCCGTCAAGCAACCTGAAATTAACCCTTTTCTTCAAGTATGCGGGCCCTGCCCAAAGTATGATTTTTCTACTTGGTGTTCTACTTTTAAGGAGCTTCTCTTCTGACAAGTGTAGCCGCTGATTTCCTTTAGAAAACTCGCTATTTATTGCTTATTTTTTTACCAGTGGGCTGCAAAATGCTTTATAAGAACAAATTATTACTGTGATTAACATGGAGATAATTATTTTCTGTGAGCCTGCATGATATATTCAAAAGCTCACACTCAGCTAGCTGTGGAGTTGGGGATAATTATTGCCCCAGTTCCCTTGTAAAAAGTCTTTGTCCTACAGGGCAGGGGTAGGGGGAAGGGTCGCTCTGACACCCACACGTCCAGCTGGAATGTGATAGATGGGTGAAACATGGAGAGTCATTGCTTTAAAGCCATTGGCACCACCCAATTTGGTTTTGCTTTTACTACTATAAGACTAAAGAAAGAAATGTAGCCATAAAATGTATGGAAATGTGGCCTTGGGTGCCTGAACATTCTTTTCTCAGCTAACATGTAGAGAATGAAGAGTGCAATATCCATGCCTGTAGGTCTGACCTGGGATTGGAATTTTGACATGTTAAATGACTTGTTTAGAAGGGTAGCCTGTGGATGTCTGGAAAAGTGGCCCGGGTCTCTTTCTCAGCGAGTAGCCACCAACTGTATAATCCATAGCGTCTTTAAAAAGTGTGGCTTAAAAGAGCTGGTTAGCTTTGGTGCCAAATTTCCCTGCATAATGTATTTCCAGAAAAGTACTAGGGGATTTCCTCCAAGGAAAGAGGGGATGGGGCAAGAATTGATAAAAATGAGTAAAGAGGAAGACAGACCCTCACATATTGAAGAACAGATTCTGTAGTCGTGGGAGCTGGCAGAAATGTTAAGTGCTTTTCACAGTCAACATTCAAACAGATTATCAGATGGCATATTTCACCCTGTTGTTACTTTAAATGAAGTGACCATGAAATCAACAAATCTGCTGTCAGGTGCCTGTCACTAAGATAGTTCTTCCTGTCACACAATGCCTCACATAGCAGGTAATGTGTTTTTAAGAATCAGTCCTGTGTCACCTCATCAGGTCCTTGTTAAAAAGATGAAATAAGACGGATGGTGTTGTCTACCATGGAGTTGACTGAAATTCAGTAGAATGAAATGTACAGTCACAAAGAAATGCTTCAAAGAGAGCAACCTAGGGATTAAGAAAGAATAGCTGTCTCTTACTACCCTCCTATGGGTCACTATGCACTTTTTCTTCTTCATTAAATTCTAGACTTAAAATCAATTAGATCAGAGTTTGAACTCAGCGCTGCGGGCTAGGTGACTTACCTTTGTACCATCCAGCATATGATTCTGCAGAATGCTGGCACAATGCTTCTTGGAAGAAAGAGATTAATTTATTGAGTTAAAAGGGGTGTCTCAGAATATGTTTTGTCAAGTTCTCTTACTTGATTGTAGGATATTTTCTGGATTTTTGTCATTGTCCTGTTTCAGCTACCCTGTAACAAGATGCTCTTAATATTTTGAAATGATAATGGAAAAAGAGAAATCAGAAATCCAATAAAAACCATGTGCATATTGAAAACTATATGAACAGTGTAGTAAGCACCCATATCTCAGCTTGTATATTGATTGGCTGTGGTCTTGTTTTATCAGAAGCCTTATTTATAAAAATAAGTGTAAGTTTGGTCTGTACCAGAGTATGATTTTCTCTTTGTAAAGTACCAGTGTTAAGTATACCTACCATGTTTCTTCGAAAATAAGACCTAGCCGGACAATCAGTTCTAATGTGTCTTTTGGAGCAAAAATTAATATAAAAACCAGTCTTATTTTACTATAATGTAAGAGCAAGTCTATAATATAATATAATATAATATAATATAATATAATATAATATAATATAATATAATATAATACCGGGTCTTATATTAATTGTTGCTCCAAAAGACGCATTAGTGCTGATTGTCCAGTGAGGTCTTAATTTTGGGGAAATGGTGGTATTGTACCAGATGAGGTACAGCACTGAACCTACATAACCAACAACTTCTAATTGGCATCATTGATGTCGTGAGGCATTAGGTTTTTCGAATACTGCTGAGTATCATCTAAATTCAGTTTATACAGGTGGTAGATAATTCTGCCCCAAATCTTGTTATATCATCAAAGTTAAAATACCAGAATATGGACTGAAATGCAGGGACCTCTTTATTCATGCATCCATGCATCCATCCCACCCATCCACCTCTTTCTGGATAATTCTTATGGAGCTAAACCAAAGTCAGGCATTAAAAGGAAGAGAAGATCATTATCTGCTTTCTAGGAATTCACTCTGGTGGTAGAGATACACAGATGATTATTAATACCCATGGGTAAGTGCTAAAGTTGTAACTTGGCCAGAGAGACACAGGGAAGACTTTACAACCAGGGTAAGTAACATGGAAAGAGATCTTGAAAGATGAGTAGGACTTCATCAGGAAGACAGTAAAGGAAGAGTTCACGAGCCAATGCATGACGGGATAAAAGGGCATGATGTTTGGTGGAAGGCTGATTTTTGTTGGTCTGTGACACAAGGAAGATTATATTCCACAGACTTCATTTTTGAATGGCCTAGAGAGGGAGGCTGCCATAGAGCAACATTAATGCATTTGGGGAGTTGAAATACAGCTCATGTGGTCACATTTTAACATGGGTATTATTACGGGAGAATCTTGAACTAGTAACAAATCATCTAAATGTCTTTTCCGATAGGAAGAGTCTTAAGAAAATTGGTGTAATTATGGTTTATTGTTAATTTGCAACTATGATTGTTTTTATTTCCCATTTAAGTTTAAGTTTAGCACTGGCCTTTTTTCTTAGCTATCTCTAGACTTCTATAGGTGGATTTCTAGATGTTCTTCCCCAGGTTGCATTTGTAATGAGACTTGCAGTTTTCTTCACACTTCCTTACAGCTTGGTTGATAAAAATCACAATTGTGTGTGTGTGTGTGCGTGTGTGTGAAATACTTAGATTAGCACACCTGTGGGCTCTTGTAGCAACAGGAATAATGCATTTTTTTAATTGCTGTATTTCAATTACTATTTGGATTAAAATTTTGCAACATGGAGTTGGCATTTTTACTGCTTAAAGATTTTGAGCATAGGAATATCGTTTGTAGTTTTAAATGATCTGATCATGTCTTCAGTATTATTTTTGGTATGTATTACACATTATGGAGTAGGTTGACAAGTATATTTTCCTTATGCTGTGGTTATTGATTCTTCCAGCCTTTGAAGTGAAATTCCACACTCAGATGTATGTGGGATAATTAGTATGTTTCTCAGATGTTGTGAGGACATCTGAAACAACATCAAATGGAAAATAAAAGCCTGTAGCTATATATATATATATACATGCAGCTTTTTGGGGATAGGAGAAGCCACTTATCATTTTATTAACTCATAGACATTTGAGTTTATGATTTCCTATTCTTGGTCATTACGTATAGGATTAGGGTAGTTGGTCTTTTAATTACAGCATCCATTTAGAATATTCTGGTATCTTAATGTGTTTACTGGGAATTGTGAAACTTGCTTTTCCTGTCCTGAAATGAGCTCATGAAAATGCATGAATACTCTTGTCATTCGAGGTGGCAGGGGGTGTTTTTGGCAGTACAATAAGTTTTTCCCTATAAAGAATAGCTAGGATGTAGCAGTGAAGTGTCGGAACGCATGGAGATCAGATTAAATATATTTGAATTAGTATCTCTATGGGTTTTACATCTCAAAGTCAAAATAGTCATTCTCATCAGATAAAAATATTCTTGACTGGAGAAACTCTGATCCAGAAACAATCTATCATTTGAATCCCCTGATTGTAATATGAATGGATATTCAAGTTCTAACACACTGAGACTTAATGCCGTATCACAGTGGTTTATTGAATCACAGTGCCATCTAAAGCGATCCTCTAAGAGCAAACCAGTCAGAATAAGTATTTCGATACCTACTACCGGGACACCACTCTGTAGCTCAATTCCTGATGGTAGAATTTGTAAATGAAATGTCTGCTCCCGTTCCTCATCCACATGATGTTAGTTACCGAAGTACAAAAGTCCTTGATATAAGGCACTCTTATCTTTAAGGTCCTGTGAGTATAAAATGATGAGAGTTTTATAACAAAAATTCAGTGTTGATGCACGTCATCAGTAGGTATTTATAGCCGAGGGACCAATTGTAATTACTTGACATAATCCCTGTTATTACTTTAAGTTATCAGAACTTTAAACTTGAATCACTCTACCATATCAGACTTGGGGATTATTTCTTAAGTAATGAGTGGTTAATGGAGTCATCATACCAGAGAAACCTGATCACTTTTAGATTTGGAAAATAGGAATCTCTATAATTGTGATATGATATTTTTATTTAAGTGTCCCTTTTAGTGATATTTGTTTTTGTGTTTTGTTTTTTTTTCGTTTTTTTTTGTAGCACCATTTCTCTTTTACCTTTCAAACATTACCCATAATTTACTGAACTCTACCCAAAGTCTGCAGAGGCATTATTTCCAATATATAGAGCCTAAAGTACTGCAATTTTCTTGTTGTTAATTTAGGTTATTTTACTATTTCCTGCCTCTTTTTCATTCCCCTTGGGTTTCAAAATATTATGTATGGCATTATTAGACTGAACCATGTAGACCACCTTATAAATAAGTGTCTGACTATAGATTCTTAGGTGATAGTAGGTAACATTTTAGGTAAATCCCAGTACTTAGGGATTATACATTGAATATTAACTCAGTGACAATCACGTACACATATTGATTTCAGCACTTGTTTTAAATAACAGATTTGCAAAACTTGTTAATCATTCATTAATATTATTTTGGCATAGTAGAAATAGCAAGGCTTTTGAACCATATAGAATAGAGTTAAAATATTAGCTCCTCTCATGACAAAGCATGTGATTTTAAGCAGGTTGCCTAAACTCGTGGACATTCAGCCATCTCCAATGTGAATGATGATAATGGTATCTGTATCTAAGGTTGGGATGAGAATTAGAGACAACATATATAACGTACCTGACACATAGTGATACATAGTGATACATGGTGATGGTTGTTATTATTATTTAAAATTACTCCTTCCCAGTGTCCTCTGAGTACATGTAAACAACATACTTTAATTGGATGGTAGAATATCATCTATATATAGAAGGTATTCTGTCCACATAACGAATGGTAAGGCTGCTGCAGGATACTGAAAACATATTGAATGCATTCCAGTAATATCTGGACCTGCAGTGCCGACAATTTGAATGACATGGGACATTCTGACTTTACTATTTCATAGTCAGAAATATTTCATAATTAGTAATGTTTGCTCACAAACATAAGCCAACCTTGTGGCAAAAGAAAGCCTTCTTAAAATAACAACAAGTAATATCTCTATGTATCAATTTTTATCATATGGCTTCTATTGCTTGGTAACTACTTTTTAAAAACTAATAAAAAATAGCTGACCTCGGTTTGCAGCTTAGCCTCCCCCAAGCACTACCAAGGCCAGCACAGAAGACATTGCGCATCACTCTGTGGCTTATGCCAGGTGGCTCCAGGCAGGGTACAGACTACAGCTGAACTTGGACTATAGCAGGGGCCCTCCCAGGAAGCCCCAGGGACTGCACACCCAGTGACCAGCTTCAGACCCTGCTGGAGCACCATCAGGCTGCTGCCACAGATGACACACCCAAAGGGCAGATTGGGCAGGCACCAGGGCCCTGCTGAAGCAAATCCTGCTCCATAGGGTCAGCCCCTGTATATTAGTTCCTCCACTGTAGTCAAGGCCAGTCCTCACAACCAATCAGCCTGAGGGTCAGTCCCTCTCTTTGATGTGCCAACAGCAACCAAGGCTCAACTACAATAAACGGTCACACACAGCCCAAACAAAAGACACACCTGGAGTACTCAGCTCAAGTGACCAGGGATACTGTGGCACTGGGCCCCAAGGGACACCTACTACATAAGGCCACTCTCCTAAGACCAGGAAACATAGCCCTGTGTAATACATAGAAACAAACATAGGGAGGCAGCCAAAATGGGGAGACAAAGAAATATGTCCCAAATGAAAGAACAGGAAAAAGCTCCAGAAAAAGAACTAAACAAAATGGAGACAAGCAATCTACCAAATGCAGAGTTCAAAACATTGGTTATAAGGATGCTCAATGATCTCAGTGAGAACTTCAACAAAGAGACAGGAAACATAAAAATGGAGATATAAAACATAAAAAAAAAGAACCAGTCAGAAATGAAGAATAAAATAACTAAAATGAAGAATACATTAGAAGGAATCAACAGCAGATTAGATGAAGCAGAGGATTGAATCAACCATTTAGAATATAAGGTAGCGGAAAACACCCAGTTAGAATAGCAAAAAGATAAAAGAATCCAAAAAATGAGGAGAGTTTAAGGGGCCTCTTGAACAACATCAAATGTACCAACATGTGCATCATTGGAGTATCAGAAGGAGAAGAGCGAGAGCAAGGTATTGAGACTCTATCTTAAGAAATAATGATGGAAAACTTCCCTAACCTGGTGAAGGATTCAGACATACAAGCCCAGGTAGTGCAGAGAGTGTCAAACAAGATGAACCTAAAGAGACCCACTCCAAAACATATCATAATGCGCCAAAGGATAAAGACAAGAGAGAGTCTTAAAGTCAGCAAGATAAAAGCAGTTAGTCACCTACAAGGAAGTTCCTGTAAGACTGTCAGCTGATTTCTCAAAAGAAACTTTGCAGGCCAGAAGGGATTGGCAGGAAATATTCAAAGTAATAAAAAAAAGCAAGGACCTACCATATGATTTCACTGATATGTGGTATGTAAACCAAAAACAACAAAAGAACAAGACAAACAAATGAGAAACAAAAACTCATAGACACAGACGATAGTTTAGTGGTTACCAGAGGGTAAGGGGGGATGGGGGTGGTAGATGAAGGTAAGGGGGATCAAATATATGGTGATGGAAGGAGAACTGACTCTGGGTGGTGAACACACAATGGGATTTATAGATGATGTAATACAGCATTGTACACCTGAAATCTATGTAACTTTACTAACAATTGTCACCCCAATAAACTTTAATTTAAAAAAAAAAGTAAGGACCTATGACCAAGATTACTCTACCCAGCAAAACTATCACTTAGAATTGAAGGACAAATAAAGAGCTTCCCAGACAAGAAAAAGCTAACAGAGTTCATCACTACCAAATCAGTATTATAAGGAATGCTAAAGAGCCTTCCTTTAGATGGGGGGATAAAAGATAAAATATATGAATACTAAAATAGCAATAACTACATATCTGTCAACAATTACTTGCAACGTAAATGAATTAAATGCTCCAATCAAAGGATAAGGTGGCTGAATGGATAAGAGAACAAGACCCTTACGTATGCTGCCTACAAGAGACTAACTTCAGATCCAAAGTCACACACAGCGTGAAAGTAAAGGAATAGAAAAAGTCATTTCATAAAATTATACACACACACACACACACACACACACACACACAATAGGATATTACTCATCCATAAAAAAATGAAATCTTGGTATCTGCAATGACATGCATAGACCTAGAAGGTACTGTGCCGAGTGGAGTTAGTCAGACAGAGAAGGACAGATGCTAT
Source organism: Rhinolophus sinicus (assembly GCF_057876585.1). Lineage (NCBI taxonomy): Eukaryota > Metazoa > Chordata > Mammalia > Chiroptera > Rhinolophidae > Rhinolophus > Rhinolophus sinicus. Next base: position 119,845,990 of record NC_142503.1, on the reverse strand, counting down.
ATGATTTCACTTATGTGGAAATCTAAAGAACAAAAATGAACAAACGAAACAAAAACAAACTCATAGATAGAGAACATTTTGATGGTTGCCAGCTGGGAGGGCACTTGAGGAGATGGGTGAAAAAAGGGAAAGGGATTAAGTACAAATTAGTAGTTACAAAATAGTCATGGGATGTAAAGTATAGCATAAGGAATATAGTCAGTAAGATTGTAATAACTCTGGTGTCAGATGACACTAGATTTATCAGAGTGATCACTTTGTAAGTCATATAAATGTCTAATCAATTGAAAAAAAGACAAAGAAAGAAAAGACTAATAAAAAATGGAAACCATAATCCATGCCTTCGTGAAGTTTCTGATCTAGCTATAGAGAACAATATTCAGTAAAAGAGATGAATAACAACTTTATAGTGTAAAATGACAAGACAGCATGGAAAAACTATATATATATATATATATATATATATATATATATATATATACACACACACACATGTGTGTGTACATATATACATATTCCAGTATGAATATATATATGTATGTACACATACATTTATACATATATATTGATACATATGTACACATATATATGAATAAACACATATATATACATATATATGTATACACACACAAACACACACACAAGGTCAATTAAATTCACAAATTCATCCTAGGAAAAGTGCTACATACATCATTGCTGAATATCACTATGGTCACCTTCGAAGTACTCCCCTTGGGAAGCTATGCACCAGTGCCTAGTCCACCCTTCAAAGCAATTTTGGAACTCTTTGTCTTCTGGAATGGCCATCAGAGCTGTCGTCGTATTACCCTTCATGTTCTGAATGTCATCAAAATGTCTTCCTTTCAATATTTCCTTTATCTTCTGGTAAAGAAAGAAGTCATTGGGGGCCAGATCAGGTGAGTAGGGAGGATGTTCCAATACAGTTATTTGCTTGCTGGCTAACAAATCCCTCACAGACAGTGTCGTGTGAGCTGGTGCATTGTCGTGATGCAAGAACCATGAATTGTTGTCAAAAAGTTCAGGTCGTCAAACTTTTTCATGCAGCCTTTTCAGCACTTCCAAATAGTAAACGTGGTTAACTCTTTGTCCAATTGGTACAAATTTATAATGAATAATCCCTCTGATATCAAAACAGGTTAGCAAGATCATTGCAAGAAGTTTGCGAAATTTTTGCTTAATTGTCTAACCCTGTGTGTGTGTGTGTGTAAAAGATATTGAGAAAAGGAGACATTAGAGTGTGTAGTAGGTTAATGTTCGGATGCTGCTTGGCACATAGGAAGGAAAAGGAAAGCTATTAGTAGCCAGCAAACAAACACCCTACTTGGAATTTAGGGGAAATATTGTCAGTTTAAGAAAAATTATGAAAATATGCATGAAAGATCTTTGTTTATTAGTCACAACTTCATTCAGTAGACAATATGTACTAATTTTAGGCTTTTGAACAGTGGATAGATTATTGCATTTTCTGTGTACCAAGGGTGAGGATAAAGTCATGAAGAAGTAGTGGGAATGTTAGATGGTGAACAGCTGAGAGAGGAACAAGACTAGGTATGTGTGCTTCAAGTGAGAATTTTTGCGTGAGAATAGAGGAGTTATATTCTGGCAGTAGTGGAAGCTAAGCTACCTTTACACCTAGGCACTTTGCATCTTGTTTTGAATTCTGGAAATGAAAGATATGCATGAGATTTAATAGCTTCAACATTCCTAACTATGACATAGGTGGGTTTTAGTGCCAGACAGAACTGGCTAAAATTCCCAGTTGGTGACAGTCCCTGGTTTATTCATTTATAACCTCCATGTGGAACAACAGTTTCTCAGGAAAGTTAAAATTGTGCTTCTTTTAGCAATTTTAAAGAACACATTCCTGTGAGAAATGAACTTTTATACAGTGAAGTCTAAATTTTTCTGTAGTATTTTGAGTAGAATTCGTGATTCCCAGAATCATCTAAAAAAGCGGGGCTCACTGAGCATTTCTGTTAATATATATCAGTGATCTTAATAGCAAAATTGTGCCTCACATTTTAGTTCAGCACTTCAAAGTTTTCATAACAGGTTTAACATGAATGAAGTCTCTTATAGATTTGTTTTTTATACATAGGACTTATGTATGGCATTCTCTCCTGAAATCTATATCACCCTGCAAGTGGAAAATGTATTGATCAAATTGATGGATTTCTATTTCTCCTATTGCCCAGGTTTGACTGTGCAAAGCAGATCACATGAGAACTAGAGTGGTTATATGACATTCTGCAGAATCATAACCTCACGTAGTAGCTCTTGCGATGTTAATTTTAAGCCCCAAATAATTTCCCTTTGTCTCTGGACCTGGGAGTCTATATTAATTTGCATGACTGTACTAGCCTCAATGTTCATTAATAAAATAAATTCAATCCATTTCATATGAGACAAGCCATTGTTGCATTGTTTCTCATCTGGACTGTTGAATGTCATTAAGAGAGACACATCTAATCTTGAACTATCACCAGGAAAAACTTACAGGCTCTCTTGTGCATGCTTTAGCATAAAGAAAGCATGTCATGTACTCTTAGAGCTGGAAGGGATGCCAGAGGTCAATTGCTTGCTCTCTAATCTAAAACAGGAATCCCCTCTTTTGTACCCCCAGGAGCGAGCCAGAAGGGCAGGTATTGACTCGGTCTGAGAAACAGCAGTCGTATCAAGACAGAACAGCAAGGGACTGAGCTGTGATGTGTTATTCCGAAAAAGGCTGGGAATTAAGTGAACAACAAAGTTTGATTGGAACACTGCTAAAGTTCCCTCTAAAATTCTATAAAAACATTCTAGTTTGACTGGATCTCAGATTCAATATAGGAGTAAGAGGAAAAAAACAAAAAGAAATACTTAGCCTTGCTAGAAGATTTAAGCAAAACAGATTTCACTGAAAAAAACAAACACAATACTGAGGAGCCTAGGTGTCCCTTTTAAAAACATCTTAAAATGATGAGTGAGGGCTATAGCATAGCACTATTCGGTGGTATAATGATAGAACAATACCACTTTGCCCAGTGGCAGAAATATTTCATCACAGCCGCCATACATTCTGAGAATATATGCCCTCTGTTTGGCACTGTGCTGTATGTTTCTGCTGTGTTACTTTCTTACAACATCTCTATGAAGTAGGCATTCTTATTAACCCATTTTAAAGATGAGGAAATCAAGGCTTAGCAAGGCTGAGTAGCTTTTTAAAGTCACAGTCTGTGAATTGAAAAGCTAGCATGCAAACTCGGGACATCAGCTAACAGATACTATAATGTGAACCTTTAACCAATAAAAGGAAAAACTCGCACAGAGGAATATCCTCATTCTTAAGTCATACGTTTTGAAGTATTCAGGAGTAAAATGTCTTACCTATGACCCAACGATTCCACTCCTGGATATATAACCAAAAGAATTGAAAGCAAGGTCCCGAAGAGATATTTATATGCCCATGTTTATAGGAGGATTATTTACAACAGCAGAAAGGTGGAAGCATCCCAAGTGTCCACTGACCCATGAATGGATAAGCAAACTGGTGTATATACATGCGAGGGAGTATTATTCAGCCCAAAAAGAAGGAAACATTGACACATGCTACAGCATGGATGAACCTTGAGGACATTATGTTAAGTGAAATAAGCAGTCACAAAAAGACAAATGCAGTATTATGCCACTTACACGCGGTACCTAGAATAAATTCATAAGAACAAAGTGGTGGTTGCTGGAGGGTGAATAGGGAGTTGTTGGATAATGGGTGTAGAGTTTTAGTTGTGCAAGATGAAGAGAGTTCTAATATCATTACACAATGATATTCTTTTGTTTGTTTGTTTTCATTTTTTAATTTTTCACAATGATATTCTTAATACTTCTGAACTGTACATACAAAATAGGCAAAGATGGTAAATTTTATATTTTACCATAATTTTTAGAAATGTCATGTTACGATTTACCTTCAAATATTCCCCAAAAATGTGTGCGCAGGTGAATGTTTATGTTTACAGATTAACTATTGCCAAATATTAATAATTGTTGAATCTAGATAGAAAGTAAATGGGTATTTATTATTATTTTAACTTTTCTCTATATTTGAAAATTTAACAATGAAAGTTGGGGAAAATGTATAGTTATATTAATAATAGACAAAAATGATTCCATGCTTTCTTAATATTTAAAATATTAATGAAATATCCTTCAAGTTACAGCTTAAACTGAACATCTTTCAAAACGTTTTCTGACTATTCCAATTCCTATTTACTTCTTTTTTTTATATAAATTGCAGTATTTAGAACTCATGCTAGTTATATCTTCCAATTGTATTGTGTATATTTGTTTTAATTATCTATTGCTCTATAACAAAGGAACCGCAAACAAGTGGCTTCAAATTACAATGACTTAATATCGTACCTGATTCTGTGGATTGCTGGAGAGGTTTTCTGTCTGTCCCTCCTGAGACCGACTGTGAGCCAGCATTTACCTGGCACATGGGCAGAGGCTGTCAGACTGCATAGGTTTTCCTGCGTGTTGCTTCTCTACATAGATAGTTTGAATTACTGCACACAATGGAGGGCTCAGGGTGGTGATACATAACATGGCAGCTGGCTTTCACCAGAGCAAGAGTAGAAGTTACCTGGCCACTTAAAGGCTGGGCTGAAGCTGACACAGCATCCCTTCCTGAACTTACTCATGGTTGGAGCAGATCACAAGGCCTGCTTAGACACAAGGGAAGGTGAAATAGACTCCACCTATTTCACCGTCTTTGCTGCTATTCCCACCTCTTGTTGGAAGAAGCATCAAAGAATTGACAGCCATCTTTGATCCAGAGTGAAGCACTGTTCAATCTGTCGAATGTTATGGTAGTGATTATGTATTGATGAGTAAGAGACAATTCAGTCCTATGGAAAAAGAGAAGGAAACTGGCATGTATTGACTGTGAGGCACAGGGCTGGTTACTTAGCGTTAACAACAACTTCTATGGTAGAACTATTACTATTTCTGCTTAATAGGTAATGTAGCTGAGGCTCCATGGGGTTAAGGACCTGCTGACCCGAAGTGTACAAAGTGGAGCAATACAACTCCAAGTCTGCTTTCCTCTTCCTCTTTCTTTGATGCTACACATGGGAAAAACAAAAAACAAACAAACAAAACCACCTTGTCAGTTTCTAAGATCCATTCTAGTGATACAACAATATTGACCAGATGGTGTATAATGAATGCATTATAATACAATGTCCTGCCCTTTCCATCCTCACCTTGAACCTTCTGGACCATTCATGTGCAGCCTCCACTGTACTTAAGACCAGAATATCATTCCATGTCTCATGTCCATGTCTTCACTAAAGCCTGGATATGTCCCACAGCACGTTCGTTCTGAGATGCTTTCCATCTTTCAAGGTCCAGTGGTGTCACCTCCTTTGTGAAGCGTACCTCTCTGCCAGGCTTACCTTTCTGTACACCTCCAGCACACTTTGTGACACCATGACACACAGTCCATTTCCATTTGGGGCAGTTCCACCCCCCCCACCCCCCCGAAGATATTTAGCAATGTCTGAAGACATTTTGGGTTGTCACAACTTGGGGTGGAGGTGCTCCTGGAATCGAGTGGGTAAATGCCAGGGATGCAGCTAAACATTCTGTAATAGCACAGGACCCCCTCCCTGCCACACACCCACAACAAAGAATTATCTGGCCCAAAATGCCCACAGTGCCGTGGTTGAGAAACTTCACAAAGAGCTTTTGTCACATTACTTGTTGTTCGTTGTGTACATGTGTGCTTCTCCTGATAAATTATGAGCGTTGTATGAGCATGTTTTAGTTTTCATTTTGCATCACCATTACATGGCCTAATGTAAGGACTCAACAAATATTTTCTGATAATGAATCAAAACCAAGATACGACAAATGCTTTATGGGAAGTGTAGCTAAAGTGGGATGGGGTTGAGGGCAAGAGAGATTTCTTCCCACTGTGACTGGCCAACCAGGAAGGACTTCTAGACATGGTAGGATTGGAGAAGGCATCAAAGGAAGGGGAGAATATTGACTGGCAAAAGAGTGCTTTAGGGAAAGGGAACAATGTGACCAGCGTCTGGGGAGAAAGAAGGGCATTGTGCAGTAAAGTAAGAGTTGTCAGTGAGGTTGTAGCACAGTATGTGTGAGGGAAGACTTAGATGTAGGGCCTGGAATTTTGGCCTGGAATGACTGCCTGGAGAGGGTACATCTCCATAGCCAGTGAGGAAACTTAGAAGGTTTTTGATTGGGAGAGGGATGAGGGTTGTTTGTAGGAAGACTGCTACGATAACGGTATCAGAGAGACAGGAAAGGCAGATTCGTCGAGCAGTCATTGCTCTCGCTCAGGTAATGAGTATCTCCTCAGCGATGATGCCATTGGAGGCCAAACACAGAATGTGGACACAAGATATGATTTCATTCCTCAAATAGATGGCAAGCTGGGTGAGGACAGGAACCATGACGTCCACATCTGTATCACCCACAGCACTTCACATGGCAGAGGGAAGCACATAGGGTATATGTTCAATACATGCACAAGACAGATGTAATCTAGTGACTAATTTCCCTATATAATTCAAGAAACTGATCTTTATTTGTTTTGGAAAATAAAGCCTATTCTTATTGATTGACTAGCTTTTTATTAATTGGTTGATCAGTGGTGAGAGAGAAGGTCGGATATATAAAGTTCAAACAAGATAAGGTGACCACAGTTCGGAGTATTGTATAAAGAAGGGCTAGAACATCCACTAGCTTCTCCAGCGGGTGCCTCTCTGCTGAATGCTTTCCTTGTCCTGCAAACGGCAGAGGACGTCACCTCTCAGAGTGATGTGAAGCACTACAGTACGATGTGTTTCTGTAAGCTTCATGTGTTTATTTTGTTATCAGGGTTTTGCACACCTCCCCTAGGGTGGAAGAGGTAATTAAATTTTACTATAAAAGACTTTCTACCAGACATCAGGCTTCATGGGGGAATAAAAGTAAATGATAGATAGCAAGGAGTGTCAACCAATGATTAGAGCCCATCCTGTTTCTTAGTGGAAATAACTTCAAGACAAGTTTGTGGAGATTGGTAGATACTCTAGAATTGACCAATACAGGGTGGGATTCAAAATGGGATGGAATTTATCCTCACGAAGTGGTATGGGCTGGGAAACAATGGGGAATAGAGTGTTCCAGGCTTTTTGGCTTTTTCAGTAACTCCTGAGGTTACCTGGGTAAGGCATATCTTTATTTAGATTCTGCAGTCTAATTATAAATAAGAGGAGAACAATGTCATCCTATACTCTGCTTGGGGAAATTTGAGAGTTAATATAATTCATGTCCATAGACATAGTAACACAGCGGAAAGAGAGTGTGGGCCATGATGCCAACTGGCCTGGGTTTGACTCTTCGCTTTGTCAGTTCCCAGCTAGTTGACCTTGAGCAGATGACTTGGCGGTTCGCTACCTTAGTTCCTCAACTCTAAAGTGGCAATAACGATTGTCTCAACCTGTGTGGGGGGTGATGGGTTAAATCATGTAAAGTTCTTAAAAGACAGCCAAGCACAACGTAGCTGCTCAGTAAATGTAAATCCCTGATATTGATCACTATTACTATTGCTATTTTATTATTTCTTTAGGTGGATATATCATACATGAGTCAGTGTATAGATAGTACTATCTAATGCCCGGACTGTCCTTAAGACACAAGCAAAACCCAGCATTGTTACTAGTCTCACAAGCAAAAATTATTTAATGTGCCTTAAAAATTAGGTAGGATTTAGACAGGTGGGAGGAAGCAAGCATTCCACAGGTGGCTGACAAACCTACAGGAGCGAAGGAGAACCAGTTAAGTTTCCTGAGAGAGCAAAGGAGCCGAGCCTTGCCAGAGATTGGGTTGCTTTGTGGAGCAGTGGAAAATATAAGCCCTCTGAGCACAGGAACTCGATGCACCCGTAGTGGCTCCCTGGTACAGTACCGTGGACGTGGGAGACACTTAGCCAAAAGCATATTGGTTACATTGTACCAAAATGATGGAAATTACTGGTAGTGGTAAAATCAAGATATCTTTCACTGAACTACAATGCCACTGGGGTTGGATGCTCTGAAATGCTTCTAACTCCCCTTGCCTCCGTCGTTGCCCTCTGATTAAATGCATCTGCCCAGGCTGCAGCTCTCATGGTATGGAAGCAGAGTGGTTAGCTTTTTAAAAAAATCTACGTACCATCTGCCAAATTATATGCTTGGTATTCAGATCTGCCTTTTGCATTTGTGTCCGTGTTAACTGTATTATATATCTGTGTATGTATATACTGTGTATAGTTATGTATATGTATTTCACATATACATATATACATCCATGCATATGTGAAAGTAAAAGGTTTATTAAACAAAATTTTAAAGAAGCCTATTGCTATGGCTCTTTCATCTTTTTCCTTTTGCTAAACATCTAGCCTTTTTATTCCCCTTCATGTTGGCCTATGCTTGTGACTGTATTTATCTAATCCCAAACTAAATGTTCCTATCAGCTCTCAATGCTTAATAGATGAAACGGAGAACATAAAGCTTTGGACAGAACCAAAGGAATGACTTAGTAATGGTGAAATTTCAAGTTGTACAGGAGGTATTTTGGGGTAAGACACCCTGCCCCAGCATGCTAGTCTGACCATAGTAACATAGGTACTTTCTGCCTATTTGTATATCTGACCCGTTTGATAAAAATCATAAAATATTTTTTGGACTTACCTTGAACTAGAGGTTCTGCCTACAAACTGAAATGTTCCTTACTTTTTTTCAGACATTGCCATCCCTTCTCTCTATTATAACTTAGCTCCTCAAAGACAGGGGCCATGTCTGAATCATCTATGTTTGCCTGGCTTATACCACCTCACATGTATAGGTGCTTAATAATTATTTGTTTGATGGAATGCTTTCATAATGCATCAGGCTCTCCAAGGTTGTTCGCCCAAAGGTCCGTCTTGGATCTGTCTGTTTAAACCAAATAGCTCAATGGGCTATGAGCTAGTATCTCATTTATCTAGTACATATTTCATCCCCCTTCCATGCCTACACCTTCCTTCCCAATCTTACAGAGCACTCAATAATGTGGAGAAAGGAAGAAACAAATAACATCATAGTGAAAATAATCTTTTCCCTCCACTTTGGGTTTCTTGATACTCTGAAAAAAAAAAAAATGGTTGTTGACTATTAAGAATATCAAATAAGTAGCAGAGGGTAGTTTTTGCTGAAATACTCAGGTCATTCCCAAAGAACATTTTGCCTCTCCTCTTGCAGGCATTGACAACAGGATCTTATTCAGTTAATAGTTCTTAACTGGTGCATGTGTGGAAAATGGTAGCACTTTGGTAAGTTTTGGTCCTTATAGAATTGTAGCGAGGTGTCAGTATGTGAGGAACTGTGTAAACGGGGCACTTAGAGTCAGGGTAAAGGGAGTGAGGGGAAAAGGGCCCTCTGGATATGAGTATCACTTGCTGTATTGTTCCTCATGCTTATTCCAAAAGCATAGGAACAACTATGAGGAGAGAATACTACCACTCAGTTTGCATTAAGGAGTAAGACCGTATAAACTGGGACAAAAGGCTGATGCAGTTATTTAGTAAAAATACGAATGCTATGGTTCCGTAAATTATTCTAGGATAAAATATTCTGCCTCTGTTACTTCTTGAGGCAGGCAGGTAACAAGTTCTCTCCTTTCTATGTAAACCTAGTATCCAGTCCTGATTTAATATTCCCACTCTGTTTTTGTAATTAAAACATCATTTATACTGAGAATAATTAAGACAACTGTACATTTGATTTTAAAATCAGTTTTGAGTATTGTGCCTTGTCAAGCTACAAGAATGGCTCCTGCAGCTTTTACAGCGGAGCGTTAAGCAGCAGACAGTGACCGCAGGCACCTGAGTGGAAGGTTTGACAGTTTGATAAATTAGGAATGACACTTGCCAAAATGGCTGTCCTTCGTGCAGTCTGCCAGTGGAGCATTTGCACACTGTTAATTGAATTGGCAATTTGTGTAACAGTGCCTGCCCCTGAGCTTTTGTAACGCCGGATCTGCCATTTAACTCTGATAATCCAGGACTTGGGAATAAGGACGAAAAGCTTCACATGATATTACTGCAGATTTAAAATGACAGTCGGGGACCTTGTTGCCAATTTCCCATTAAATGAGAAATAATTAACAATAGCAATAACAAAGTCTTCTAAAGCTGGAAAGTTAAATTGACTTTTCAGCAGTAGTATCATAGAAAATTGCTTCTAGTGTGATTATCGGATTGCCCTTTCAAGATTATATACCCTAAATAGTATCATATGATGAACCAAACATGGGATATTTTGCAAGCTAACCTGTTTTATTACTGTGAAAATCTTCTGATTATCTACAGGGATTGTATTGTCATTAAGAATTTGTTTTATGCTATACAATTTCATGGAGATAGAGACCTTAATGAAATAAGAGATTCTTATTTCCTTACTCTTGCTAGTAATTTAATTATAGCTGCAACAAAAATGTTGAACTACTGCTAAATAATGTCAATTATAAGTTTTATGAGTAGTATACGTGGCTCTTTGGTGTCCTTCCTTAATGCTTCCTAGAGTTTTGAGAATTTCTGAGTATTTGTGTCTGTGTGTGTGTGTGTGTATTCTACCATCATATTTTGAATAATGGTTTAGAACAATATAGATTCCTGGCCCAGGAGTCCATTCAGAATATCAAAATGAGTCAAGAATCCACAATTCTCAGTAATGTCATAGGTCATCACTGTTGTTTGCTTAGTTCCGAATTTCAAATTCTTTGGGGTGGTATTGAGTTAGTTATGTGAGCATGGTCAATGATGGTATTTTCATGGTACCATCTAGATGGCCATACCCATTGGGTGCTGTGGTTAAATACTTTGTCTGCCTTTGACCATATACTGGTATGTGGGTAGTGACTAGGTAAGGGGTGGACCCCAAATCAGCTAGGAAGGTTTGAGGAACCAACCAATTTGATAGCAAAAGTTTACCCTTTTCAAAGATTTTCAAGTTAATTTTTTATTACAGACTCCCACTTCCCAAGTGCAGTTATACTGGTGTCCATTAAAGTACTTGACCAAGAAGGGAAAAAAGAGTTTCCTTAGATACTCAGGATATTCAAGAATAGGATGAAACTTTCTGTTCTATTTTTTTTTTTTTTTCACTGTGGTTAGAAAGTAAGATGGTCTTTGCTCTGTTTTTTAGAATTTGCTTTTTTATTTTTATTTTTTTAACAATGAGTACGTTTCATTAATTTAATGTGATGACAGGATGTATGAATGGAAATCTCCAGATAGAGTAGGAAATGAGGGAGTGTCATGCTGGGTAGAGATCAGGGCTTTTCTATGTAGAAGCTGTATTTGAAGCCTGAAACTTTGGTGACTCCAAGGGAAACAGCAGAGGTACAAAGTGTTACAAGCATTAAGCATTAAGGCTTAGGAGGCAAGAAGAAGCCGTGAAGGAAACTGTTAATGCAGATGAGAATAGAGGAGAGAATAGGAGTGAGAATGAGGTGGGACTGAACTTGAAAACAGAAGACACTATATCTGGACCCAGAATTCCTGGGTGTGTTTACACCCTAACTCTATAAATTTGGACAAATCAGGAAATCTATTTTGGGCTTCCATCACTTCCTTGAGAAATGGCAATAAATATATTCCTATTTCACCTCATGAGTTTTTCCCCCTTTTGGTGTGAAAATTAAATGCATTATTATTGTGAAAACAGTTTGCAAATTATAAAACACTATGAAAATTTAAGCTGCTAATAGAAGTAGCAGTATGGTAAGGGCATAATTTAAAGAAGGGTGGTCAAAACTTTCAAACTCCGTACAACTGTGAAAGAAAATGAAGAGGAAGAATGTCCAATGACTAATGAGAAGCATATTCTCTTGTGCAATTGTAGAGTGTTTATTTTCAGTACAGTGGTGAGGACAGACGGCAAGGTCCAGAGCTTTTTACAGAGACTGAGTTTGTGAAGAAATGCAAATAGCGGCGTTTATGTAATGATGGTGGTGGACGCTGCCCATTATCCAGAATAATGGTGATATGCGTGCAAAGGACTGATGAAAGTTACAAAACCGGACAGGAACTTGGCGTGAACATTGCTGCATTTCCACAATTTGAAATATCTCTGAAATTGAAATCGTGTCTCGTAATTGATGTATATATTTAGTATGATAGTTTTTCTTTTTTTCCCCCAGAGAGCTGATAGTAATTGATGACATATTTAAAAATCAGTAGTGCTTTAGGACTGTTGCAATTTGGCATGGTATTTATATGGATATAACTTGCAAATGGCTAAGTTTTGCAGACTTAATTTTATCAAAATATTTGAAATATTTGAAATATCTGTACTTTTCCTCATTCGAGGTTAGGATATTATTTTATTTTTCATTTATCAGATGCATGTCATTTTGAGTGTTAACTATGTACTAGACACTGTGGTCAGAGTTATATGTACATAATGTCATTTAATTCTTAAAATAACACTAGGAGTTACGAACTGTTTTTAGCCCCCACATTATATATGAAGAAACTGAGGCTCAGAGGTTATCTTACTTAAATTCCTGGCTTGTTACAAAGGCTGATACTAGGTTAGATGCTGAGGAGAAAAACAAAGACACACATGAAGCTCTCCATCCCTCTGAGTTACGTCACAGGAAAGCTAAAGCTTGTATTCAGAAAACAATCATGCAATGAAAGATACACCATAGTACTGTAAATACCAGAACAGACGCAAGAGCAGCCCAGAAGAATTGCGAGACGAGACATCTTTTCTAACTAGGAAATAAGGGGAAGTTTCTTCATAGAAGGAAAAGTAGAACAAGTAGAGATAAAGCAGTGGTAACACAAGCAAGAGGAAACAGGTGAGAAAAAGGAATGGAGGCATCAAAATATGGGGTGAGTTCAGGAAACACGAAATGACCGTGTTTGACTGCAGTAGAGCATGAATGAACAGGGATAGTGAGAAATAAAGGCAGAATAATCAATGCATTTCAAAAAGATACCACCCAGGGTTTTGTTGGTATAATTATGAGTTCACTAGTAATCAGTTTTCTTTTATCTGCCAGTTATTTTGATCTCTAGCCACTTGGTAAAACCATCTCAGGGATGATAGTAGGTTTCAGATTTGTTCTTGTTTATTTTGTGTTTTCAAAATGTTCCACAATTCTTTTGTCCCTAGAAAAAAAATCATGGTGGATATTATTTTAATAGTGTAATGGACATAAAAAGTTTATTTTAAAAGTTCAGTGGAAGGAAATACCCTGATTTTTAATGGTGATGCTGAACTGCATATCATGCTGGAAAAACTTTGGGTTGAAATTACCTCAGTGGGGATATGGAGGAATCATTTTTAAAGCTTCTTTTACGACTGTCGTTATTGCTTCTTTTTTTCTTGGATGATATGTGTATCTTTTCTATTTATTTCTACATTTTCTTATTGAGGTTATGTATACAGATCTGAATATTCTCATTATTTGTCTACTTATTCTTTAAAAATACAATTCCATTCCTTAGACTTCCCTATTATTTTTCTCTATTTCATTTGTTTATGCTCATAAGATAAATGTAGCTTTATTTTCTTCCTTAATTGTTCCTTTGGGTTTTCTCAATTGTGCTTTGCCTAAATTCTTCAGATGAAAATTTCTTTATTTTTAAATTTTCAGTTTCCTGAAATCTGTATTTAAAGATACACATTTCCCTCTAAGTACTGCTTTAGCTCTGTCCCACAAATTTTGACAGAGTGTTTTTGATATTATCCCACTCCAAGTCATTTGAAAAACTTTTTCTGATTTTTATGTTTACCTCAAAGGATTTTTTTAGTAATACATTAATTCCCAAACATGTCAAGATATTTTCACTATCTTTTTGGCATTGTTTTTATTGTTATATTTTAGAACATTCCTTACCTTTCAGGCAAATAGTGCCTTCAAAACTCCCTACATTAACACCTCATGTATAATGCTTTGCTATTTGCCTTAAAGATAGGGCACATTCCACAGATACTGCTTAAGCACGCGGTATGTGACGAGCCCTGTTCATTAAGCTTTTATTCTGGAGAGGGATGGAGGGAGCAGACCATAAATACGCAAGTGAACAACCAACCTGATAAGATAGTGATAAGTACTAGGAAGAAATGAAGCAGGGTGCTGTGACAGAGGTAACCTGGTGGGGGCAGGTTTGCTACTTTTGATTGGGTGGGTAAGGCTGGACCACTTCAATTGATGTTTGGGCTGAGATCTGGATGGCCAGAAGAAGGCAGCCACAGCAAGTATGGACACAAAGCAGTTCAAAAGAAGCAATAGACACAAAACGTCTCAGGTGGGAAGTTTGGTAACTTGGTAACTTCCAAGAACAGATTTTTTTAAAAAAAGAAAGCCAGTGGGGCGTGGATGTAGGAAGAGGCCATTGGATAGGTCTATACAGGGAATAGTATTAGTAAGTCTTTTTTCTAAGCTTGTTTTGAAGATTAATATGAGATTCGTGTGTGTGTGTGTGTGTGTGTGTGTGTGTGTGTGTGTGTGTGTGAATTAAAAAGCTTCCTGGAACGCAGTAAACTTTGTATTTACATGTATTACTGTTAGATGACAGTAAGCAATCTTTCATTGTTCCCTGTAAATACTTTAGCACATATTAGGCAATTTAATGTTTATTGAATAAATAATTGGTGTTTATTGAATAAATAATTAAAATGTTTATTGAATAAACACTACATGGATATACTAACTTCACTCCCACCCCTTTAAATTTGTTGGTTCTTAAAAACATTTGTGTTCTCTGAATGAATGATCTCCGGATTCATGTTAGTAACTTCCTGTGTAACCCTGGGCTAGTCATTCTTGCAGAGCTGTCGTGAGAATTAAATGAGGTAATACGGAGCAGCAGACGTGATGCAAGGCACATAATATGCAGTCAGCGGTGGCTATTTTAATGATCTAATTATAGGTCAGTACACTGTTTAGGTTCATAATTTCTTCAATTTGTGATTTAATTACTTGGAAGGATAATTCTGTTCACTGTATGCTAAACATATGAAAGTATAAAATAAGAATAAAAACAATGTTTCTGTCTTCATAAATACACTTTTATACTTATGAGACATCTCATGTTCTACCGGCCTTTTCAGAAGCAGACAAATAAGTTGAGAGTCAGTCAGTATGCGGTTCAGAGGGTCAGGAAGTAGAATTTTCTGGAAAAAGTTATTCAGAGTCTGTTTTTCCTGGATTTATTTGTGTGTGAGAATAAAGAGAGAGGCTATTTCTAATTTCTATTGAGCAATGACCTAGCTGTAAAGAGATATTTTACTTATTTATGAAGAATAATTAATTATTTGCGGGAGTGAAGGAAGAAAGCATTCTAATGAAGGCATACATTTTAAAGCTTGAGGTGGAGGAAAGGAAACAAAAGTTGCCAAATTTAAACTATTTACATTAGGTGATTTAGTGTGAAGGAGATAAAACATCCCTCAAACTGGTATCATTACTAAGGGTAGCAGCGAGTTGCAATTTATAATAACATTTTATACACTGCATCATAGCTCTCGAAATTCAAGCTTCTAAATCAGGAATCATCAGGCTGATAGCTCATCAGCATCCAGACATTTTTAAGGCCATAAAGTTGCTCATCATTTATACATACGATTATAGTATATGTACAGGAAAACTTCAGCTATCTGGAACTTAAAGGAAATTATTTTGGATGAAAGAGAGTCTCTTCTTTCATCCCCAAACTTTTCCTTTTTAATTTAAATCATTTAAGAAAGATTTTTTTGTGTGGAAGATAATTGAGCCTTTTCTTTATAACTTAGGAGTATCATTATGAGTGCATTTCAATACCATGAAAACAATATGGTGCAATGTCCTCAGGGACCATTGAGAACAGGTCTATGAGAACTGTTTTGACTGTATAGTAAATTGGCCCAGATTATAGTGCATTTGGAGAATTTTTTTGCTGTTGTTAGTTTTTCCACCCTCCCCATTTTTTCTACTCCTTCCTTACGATCAGCTATAACTCCTTTCTGCTGTTAGTATGCCTGGAACTCCCTTTTAATTTGCTGCTTCAGATAGGCTTTTAGATCAGACACCTAGGTTTGTTGGGATTATATATAAACTCAGCATGAAAATAATATAGAACAAAAGGGCTCCTCGGTAAATAAAGTACCTGGACTTTGTAATACCTCTTTTGGCTTTTCAAAGGCATTTTTCAGTGTTTTTAATCTCATTTGCATGTTGGATGAGTTAACTATCCTTAACATAAGGCACAGAGACAATCTGGAAAAAAAGTACTTTAGTTACGTGTGTGTGCAATATGCAACATACACAGTTCTCCACACTTGAAATATATTTAGGTCCAGTTTTTGGCTCTATTGTAATGCTACCCTCTAAACAAATGCCCTCCTAATGAGCTGGGAATAAACCCGACTACTTCTCTAATTCCCTTTGCAGCTTTTGTTCCTGAAAATATTTTAGCCTCTGTTTTGTGCATTGAATGTCAATAAAATTTTTGATGGTGCTACACAAAAGTTTTAAGGAGCAACACTTCCCCTCAATTTTAAGTAATTAAAGCTTCTGGAGGGTCCAAACTTTAAACTAACGTAAAAGTATTATTGTTGTAAACTTCCCAAATTGATTTTATGTATTTCTCCCACTAAGTTTCTTAACATGGTTCAGCTGCTTGGCTTGACCTCCTGACTAAAATAAGTTTACCAGCATTTCACCACAGCGATACTTATCTTTACAAAGACAAATATGGCCATATTTCTCAAAAATTCAGATTACAAATGTAGGTTACAGGGATTTATGAAGACTATTTTTCTTTTCAAATATTTGATCAGTATCATGGAATGTAGTTAGACACCTTGGAAAAACATTAAATAAAAATACATCATGACTTTTAGAGGAAGAAAAGCAAACAGAGAGGAGAGCATGTTAAAGGATTCACCCATGTCCCCAACTGACCATTTGGGGCCAAGGAAGCTGATTTTTATGTTTTAAAATTAATCTAACCTAGATTAGCCATGTCACGTCCCCTTAACCACAAGCGTATGAATCTCAGGGTAGACAGCTGTTTGGATGTCCCACTCTGGGACAGCTGCCCTCAACAAACATTTCTGATTCTCCTACATGGTCACTTGGCAGCGTCTGTGTGCACCCATATGGCTGGGTGGCATGGTGCCTGTTTACAAGTCAGCGAATTGTTTCACTAGGACCCAGGTGCCAAGCAAACATGAATTCAGTATAACTGCCTACTGAATTAGGCAGATTCTAAGGGAAAAAAAATTTCCTTGGAAATGACCTCCAAGTTAATGCAATATGTTTATTGGCATTTCGTTGCTTTCCCTACCATTTGGACTTTTTTTTCTTCTATCTGTAAAGATAACAGAGGAAAGAAAATCTCCTGCAATTACTAAGCAGATAGTGCAGAAAATAGGGATACACAAATTTGGGCTGTTAGATTCAGTTTATTTCATTATTAAGTAAAACCTCCCAATAGTTAAGAGGTTGATTGGAAACTAGATATTAACACACTCATTAAAAGTGACTTTAATAGAAAATATTCCCAAGAGCTGCCATTGTAATTTATTGCTTTTATTTTCTTTTTGGACTTGCTTCTTGAGTAATGTTTTGGGTCAGTTTCTTGGCAACAGTTTTGATTTGGTTGTTTCCTTTTGTTAGAAGGTCAAAGAATTTTCGTTAGTCTAAAAGGAAGAAAATTTGTCAGGCTTTTAGAAACCCATACTACTCTAGATGTGACATAAACCTTTAAATCTGCACTATGCACTATAATTAATACCAATTCATGAGCACTGGCATGTTTCTAAGTCCATTTCATTGCAGCAATTGAAAATAAATCAAAAAAGGTATAAGTAAAGGAGTTTTGAAAGTGATGTTACCTAATTTGTTACCTAATTTGTTATTATCTGCCACTTTTAGATAAGACATGTGTCAAAATTCTCCCACGGAAAATTTTGAATGAGAAGTCTAAGGTAAATGGGAGAGAAAAATTTTGTAGTCAGGTAGATTATAAGATACACTCTTAATGTTGAATATGAATAATAAAGGGTTAAAAAGTTGGATTGTCTATGAGTGAATGTTTGGCATCTGAATATTTGGAAATATTTTGAAAGTAGGTATGGCAGGTCCACTTAGCCTTTTTAAAGTGCAGATATCCCACTGTTTCACTCCTATTTATAATGGTGTTTTGTTATGAAAAAGCCCTTTTTCACTTTTAAGAAATTTACTGATGTATATTTTACATATCATACCATCCATCCACTGTCAGTGTACAATTGGATGATTTTTTAGATTAAATTTCAAGTTTTATCTCCATCACAACAGTTCAGTTTTGAAAGATTTCCATCATGGTAAAAAGTTCCCCGCTCCCACCCCCTAGTCCCAGGAAAACGATCTTCTTTCTGTTTCTCTATATTTCTGCCTGTTCTAGAGATTTCACGTACATGTAATCGTAAAGTAGGTCTTTTTTGCCTGCACTCATTCAGTTAATATACTGTTCTTGAGACTATTTCAAGTTATATGTGTCTGTAGTTAGTTTTTTTTTTAATTCCTGAATAGTTTATTGCATGGATATACTATGTATTATTTATTCACCAGTTGATAGACATTTGGATTGTTTCTGATTTGTGCTATTTTGAATAATGCTGCTATGAACATTCATGCACAAGACTTTGTATGGACTTTTTTGGAGAGGCTGTTTTTATTCAACAGTCTCATTACAAAAAAATAACCAGAATGTGTGTATGTTCTCATTTCTTGTGAATAGATACCCAGTAGTGAAATTTCTGAGTTATATGGTAAATGCATGTTTAATTTTTAAAGAAAATGCAAAAATTGTTTTTCCAAAAATTGGATTGAACCCTTTTTCATTCTCACCAGCGACATATTCCAGTTTTTGTTATTGTTGTTTCTTATAAGCAGTTACATCTTTTTATTGTGTATTTGGTATCTCATGGAATTTCTGTATAGTAAGTTCTCACGTAACATAGGTTCTTGGAACTGTTGTGAAACAACATAGAACAAAACCAGTTTTACCATAGGTTAATTGACATAACAAAATTTAATTTCCTACGGCATCTCGTCAACATTATAACGAAATGATATTATTCAAGGGCCTGCTGTATTTGTTTTCTATTGCAGTGTAACAAATTACCACATGCTTAGTAACTTAAAGCAATATATATTTTTTAAATCCAGTTTCTGTGGGTCTAGTTTGAATGCCACGTTAACTGGGTCCACTGTTGGGGGTCTCCCTGGATGAAATCAAGGAGTTGCACGGGACCACGATCTCATCTGAGGCATGAGGTCTTCTTCTTAGCTAACAGGTTGCTAGAAGAACTCAATTCCTGGAGGTTGTAGGACTCATGTCTCCATTTTCGTAGAGCCTATCAGCTAGGGATCACTCTTAGTTTCTAGGGAACTCCCTAAAGTGGTCCTTGCCATATGGCCCCCTCCAGAAGCAGTTTTTACAACATGGTTGTTTGTATTTTTTTAGTAAATTAAAACAAAAATAAGCATTTATTATCCTTCACAGTTTCTGTGGGTTTGGCAGTCAGGAACACCCTTGCTGGGCGAGTTCAACTTGGGATATCTCATGAGGTTGCTGTTAAGATGTTGTCTGTGACCGCAGTGTTTTAAAGGCTTGACTCGCAAGAATATGCTCTTTCAAGGTGATTCACTCACATGACTGGAAAGTTGGACTGGTGGCTTGTAGAGACCTCAGTTCTTCCCACAAGGGCCTCTCCTTAGGTTGCTTGAGTGTCTTCAACAGCATGGCAATTGGCTTTCCCCAGAGTGAGGAATCCAACAGAAGAAGAGAGAAAGCCAGTCAGAAGCTATCTTTTTTAATGGCCCTGCCTTGAAAATCATATAACATCAATTCTGCCACATGCTGTTAGAGGCAAGTCACGAAGTCTGACCCAGATTCAAGGGAGGGGAATTGGGCTCCACCCTTTGAAGGGAGAGTGTCAAGAATTTGCAGGCATATTTATTATTTTATTTAATTTTTTAAGGTAGACATCATTGTTTTCCTGTTATTTTTAAGCTTTTTATTAAAATATAGTTAGCATACCATATTGTATTAGTTTCAGGTATACATTACAGTTATTCAACATTTATATACCTAAAGAAGTGATCACCGTAAGTCCAGCAACCATCTGACATCGTACTATGTTATCACGATATTATTCACTATATTCCCCATGCTGTATGTCACATCCCCATGACTTATTTGTTTCATACATGGAAATTTGGACCTCTTAGTACCTTCACCTTCACCCCCCTTTTTAATTCAATTACAATTGACATTCAATACCATTTTATATTAATTTCAGGTGTACAGCATAGTGGTTAGACATTTATATAATTTAAGAAGCGATCCCCCTGACTAGTCTAGTACCCATCTGGCACTATACATAGATTTTACCATATTATTGACTATATTCCCTATGCTTTACATCCTTATGACTATTTTGTAACTACCAATTTGCATTTCTTAATCCCTTCACCTTTTTCACCCACCTCCCCAACATCGTTCCACCTGGCAACCATCAAAATGTTCTCTGTATCTATGAGTTTGTTGCTGTTTTTGTTGTCGTTGTTGTTCTTTAGATTCCGAAATCACATTGCACTTGTCTTTCCCTGTCTGACAAGGAAGATAGTCAATAATATGGTTAAATATATGTATAGTGCCAGGTGGGTACTAGACTAGTCAGGGGGATCACTTCTTAAATTATACTCCACTCAGCACAATACCCTCCAGGTCCATTCATGCTGCCACAGATGGTGAGAACCCATTTCCTCCATGGCCGAGCAGTATTTCACTGTGTACATGCACCACCTCCTCTTTATCCATTTTCCCATGGATGGACATGCAGGTTGCCTCCACATCTTGGCCATGTAAACAATGCTGCAATGAACAAATGGATTCACATGTGCCGTTTAAAGTAACCTTTGGGGTTTCTTTGGATAAATATCCAGAAGTGGGATTACTAGGTCCTTCTTTGTGTCTTGTTATAGCCTTAATTTAAAAGTCTATTTTGTAAGTTTTGCTACTGCATTTTTTTATTTGTTTGTTTGTTTCTATTTTCATTAAATATTTTTTTCCATCCCTTTACTTGCAGTCTGTGTGTGTCTTCCCATCTGAAGTGAGTCTCTTGTAGGCAGCGTATGTAAGGGTCTTGTTTCCTTATTCATTCAGCCACCCTATGTATTTTGATTGGAACATTTAATCCACTTACATTTAAAGTAATTATTAATAGATACCCTGTTTCCCTGAAAATAAGACCTACCCAGACAATCAGCTCTAATGCAGCTTTTGGAGCAAAAATTAATATAAGACCTGGTATTATATTATACTCAGTATTATATAAGACCCTGTATTATATTATATTATATTAAACCCAGTATTCTATTATTTTCTATTCTATTCTATTCTATTCTATTCTATTCTATTCTATTCTATTCTATTATGTTATATTATATTGTATTATATTATACCCGGTCTTATATAAGACCCGGTTTTATAGTAAAATAAGACCAGGTCTTATATTAAATTTTGCTCCAAAAGACACATTAGAAGTGATTGTCCAGCTCGGTCTTATTTGGGGGGAAACACGGTATGTAGTTATTGCTGTTTTATTATTCATATTTTTTATCTTTCCTCCTTTTAGTCCTCGAATTCCCTTTAACATTTCATGCAATACTGGTCTGCTGGTGATGAACTTCTTTAGCTTTTTCTTGTCTTGGAAACTCTTTATCTGTCCTTTTATTCTAAATGATAGCTTTGTTGGGCAGAGTAATCTTGGTTTTAGGTCCTTGCTTTTCATCACTTTTAATATTTTGTGCCAATCCCTTCTGGGATTCAAAGCTTCTGTTCAGAAATCAGCTGAGAGTATTACAGGAGCTCCCTTGTAGATAACTAGCTGCTTTTCTCTTGGTGGCTTTTAAGATACTCTCTTTGTATTTAAGCTTTGCCATTTTAATTATGATGTGTCTTGGTGTGGGCCCCTTTGGGTTCATCTTCTTTGGAATTCTCTGCACTTCCTGGTTTGTATGTCTGAATTCTTCACCTGGTTAGGGAAGTTTTCAGTCATTGTTTCATCAAATAGATTTTCATTTCCTTGCATTTTCTCTTCTCCTTCTGGTACCCCTGTGATGCAAATGTTGGTATGCTTGATGTTGTTCCAGAGGACCCTTAAACTATCCTCATTTTTTAGATTCTGTTTTTTTCTTTTGGTTGTTCTAACTCAGTGTTTTCTGATGCCTTATCTTCCAAATCACTGATTCTATGCTCTGCTTCATCTAATCTGTTGATTCCCGCTAGTGTATTCTTTATTTCAGTTATTGTACTCTTCATTTCTGACTGGTTCTTTTTTATGTTTTTTATCTCCATTTTTATGTTTCTCATCTCTTTGTTGAAGTTGACTCTGAGATCGTTGAGCATCCTTATAACCAGGGTTTTGCAATCTGTATCTGGTAGATTGCTCGTGTCCATTTTGTTCAGTTCTTTTCCTGGAGCTCTTTTCTGTTCTTTCATTTGGGACATATTTCTTTGTCTCCACCTTTTGGCTGCCTCTCTGTGTTTCTATGTATTAGGTAGAGCTGCTATGTCTCCTGGTCTTAGTAGAGTAGCCTTATGTAGTAGATGTCCTGTGGGCCCCAGTGGCGCAGTCTCCCTGCTCACCTGAGCTGCATGCTCCAGGTGTGCCCTTTGTATGGGTTGTTTATGGCCTCCTGTTGTAGTTGAGCCTTGGTTGCTGTTTGCATGTCAGTGAGAGGGATTGACCCTCAGGCTGATTGACTGTGAGGACTGGCCCTGACTACAGTGGAGGAGCTATTGTTCAGGGGCTGATGCTATGCAGCAAGATTCACTGTAGCATGGCTTTGATGCCTGCCCAGTCTGATGTTTCGGTGTGTCATTCCTTGGAGGCAGCTAGGTGATGCTCTGGCTTGGTCTGAGGCTGGCGACCAGGCATGCCATCCCTGAGATATATTGGGAGGGACCCTGCCACAGGCCATGTTCAGCCTCAGCCTATTCCCTACCTGGGACCACCTGGCATGAGCCACAAAGCAATACACAGATGTCTTCCACCCTCACTCAGCTTGGAGGTGCTGCGTGGACAGTCCAAGCTGTATACTGAGGCTGGCTGCCACTAGTCCCACTTGGGGCTGCTCAGCAAGAGGTTTCGGACACACTAAAGTTAGATGCTGCTTATTTGGGTCTTGTGAACCTTTGAGAGATTTTTAGGAAAGGCCGCAGCATGAGCCAAGGCAAGCTGTTTGTGAACAAAAGCCACTGGAAGTGGCTTGGGTGTGGCCAAAGTTGGGTGCGGTGGGATCTCAGAGACTTATCGTAGTGGGGCTTATAGAGTTAGCCAGGTTGATATAGACTCAGATATGGTAGCTGCCTGAGTCTGCAAGCTGAGTGGGGAGGACTCAACAAAGAAATAATGGATTCTGCCAGCGCTTCTGTCTGGGAGAAAGCTGCCCTTCCAGTCCCTGCCCTGAGGCCAAACATCTCAGTTTCTCTCCTTATGTCCCTGGCAATTTCCGAGCTGCTGCCCAGCACAAGAGCTCAGAGTAAATGAGTCTGTCAGTGAGTGAGTCCATGTATAGGCCCTTTAAGAGGAACCCCTGGGACTCTGGCAGCAATCTAACTCACTCAGCCACAAGATCCACTAGTTTTCACAGCCAGAAGTTTTGGGGACTTCTCTTGTTGGCCCTGGAACACTGGGCTGGGGAGCCTGTGGTGTGCCTTGGATCCCTCGCTCCCTCGGGGGTCCTCTGCAACTGAGATATCCCTCCTGATATGTAATGGTCACACCTGAGTGTGGTTCTAGACCAGTCCACTTCTTTGCCCCTCTGCCCAGTCTCAAGGTGGCTTCTTCTCTTCTTCTCTTCCTAAACTTCAGTTAGGTAGACTTCAGGCAGTTTTCAATGATGGTTGTTCTGTAGTTTACTTGTAATTTTGATGTGGTCATGAGAAGAGGTAAGGGCAGCTTTTACCTACTCCACCATCTTGACCAGAAAATCTGGTTGTTTGCATCTTCAAGGCCAGCAGAAAGATCCCTCTCACTTTCAATCTCTCTTTCAGGGACGTCCTGAACCCACTTTTGAAGGCCTTACCTGATTAGGTCAAGCACACCCAGGATAATCTCCCTATTGATTAACTCAAAATTAGCCGTTTAGGGACCTTAGTTACAGCTGCAAAATCCTACATTGTCTTGACTTCTGTCACTTGAATTCAAGAGGTTTTAATCCTACGACTTTGTTCTTCTTTTTAAAAATTGCTTTAGCTCATTTGCACTTCTATATAAATTTTAGGATCAAGTTGTTAGTTTCATGAAAAAAATCTGATGCAGTTTTGATAGAAATTTCACTGAGATCTATTTGAGCCGAATTGCTATCTTAACAATATTGAGTTCCCAACCCATGCACATGGCATGTCGCTCCATTTATTTAAATCTTCTTTAATGTCACTAAGCGATACTTTTTAGTCATCGTATACTACAGGTATTATACTTTTTTTATTAAAGTTATTCCTAAGCAGCTTATTTTTTTATGACTATTGTGAATGGAATTGTTTACCTAATTTAATTTTCAAATATTTGCTAATATAGCAAAATACAATTGATTTTTATATATTGATCTTTTATCCCCAAACCTTGCTTAACTTGTGTATTATTTCTAAAATTACTGTAGAGATTCCTTAAGATATTTAACATATAGGATTATGTCACCTATGAATAAAGACAGTTTTAATTATTCCTTTCTAATCTCAATGACTTTAATGTTTTTTTCTTGCCCTACTGCAATGGTTAAGAACCTCCAGGACAATGTTGAAGAACGAAGCCTTATAAACAGTAAACTTGATAACTTTTGGCATAATTTCAGGATAAAACTTGAATTACATCTGCTGTGTGTATCTGCTTCTTTGATATAAATGTTCCTTCTGAATAATTTTTCGAAAAATCATCTTTTGTCTAAGACCTATCATCTCCTTGTATTCTTCCTAAGAATTGTGATGCATTGATGCATCTAATTTTTGTATAAACAATTAAATATGCATGGTTTAGGGGGATGGTGGAGAGTTCCTTTTAAGTGTTTGCCAATGTCCCAGTGATTCCCAATTTATGGAGCGAGATCTTCATTGTGTTTTGTCTACGATGTTACCAACTCTTTTAGGCATGTTTTGGTATACTATTATAAGTTATACTCAATTATGGCATGTTTTTTTCTTTCAAACCTCTTTTTCTCTCCTTCCTTCCTTTCTTTTTTTTTTTTCCAAGAAAGAAATGGAAGGTACAGTGACTTGACAGTCATGTCAGTAGACCTAGTTGCTAGTTAGCTGTTTGGTTTTTGGAAAATCTCCTAACTTCTCTGAACTTCTTTTTTTCTTTTTTATCTGGGTAGTAAGATGGTTGAGTCTTATGTTATAAGCTTAAATAATAGTCTGTGTTTTAATATTTTATGGTTTGAGGACACACTACTTTATGCATCTTAAATAAACAAACTGAAATTAATCTTACTTTAAAATATTTTGTAGAATTCAAATTTGTTTTCTAATCCCCTGTTAAGGAACTGAAAAGCCTCCTACTTACCATACAATCACAGAAGACACCTATGTTAAAACAAAAATGCTTCTCAAACAACATGGTTATCAAAAAGGTGAAACTTAGGAATTAACATAAGGCTTTCCGAGAAACTGCATGTTCTGAAGCTCATATATCTTTTCTCATTTCTATTAAGACATAATGTAAAAACTATATTATTGCAGGGATCTTTAAGGAAGTCACCCAAAGTATTTTGCTTGCTGGGATTTTGTGGCATCAGTAATGTCGAATTTTGTTTTAATTGTGTTGTGTTTGGCCTAACATAAATGAACCCTGTAAATTAATGGTGTGATAATGCATGCCATAAAGTTTTCTGCTAGTCTACCATTTATTTATTATTCTTACACTAACTGCATTATCATAATAATTATTAATCTGAATATGGTACATGATTGTATTTTAACCCTGATTCAAATTGACCTTTCAGTTGAAGATAGTGTGCTGTGTCATTGATGAGACTTGAAAGTATTGAGGGTGACTTGTTCTCATGGGGGTGGGGACACAGCGAGGCGAGGCACAGCATAGCAGCATCAGCTTATAGTGTTTAGCAGTAGCTCAGCTTTTTCAAAACCTCTTTTTTTCAAGTGCTACTAAAAGGGTGTTCAAAAAAGATGAAAGCTACATGATTAAAATGAAGCATGCTATAATGTTTAACTGGCAGTTTATGCTACATAGTCTATATACTCTGGTCTAATCATCCTGTATTGTGTCTGAATAGTTTACTGTGGTTGAAAGTTTCTTGGCCAGAAAGGACCTTGTAAAATTAGTTCTTATTAGAAAAAGTATGGATGGCTGCAAAATTTGGAGACAGGCTGATTTTAGTCCTGTCAAATGACATAAATAAATAACCAACGGGAGCTTTTGGTCTAATTTGGAGGAAAAATATCCAGTGGTGTTTGTGTTTAGAATTTCCTAATGGATAGAATTCCCATGAAAATTAACATTTCAGTTCTTCTTATAGATTTTTCTCTGAATTCATGTTTTAAGAAAATCTATTGTGTGTGTGTGTGTGTGTGTGTGTGTGTACTTCAGAATTTAAAATTGACATATGACAGGATGCAAAACTTGAAGTCCTAATACCTTGGGATCCAGAGACAAAAAGGTTAACTATTTTCTTTCTACCCAATGTTTAGACAGTTTGTTGTTTTTTTCTTTTTTTTTGGGGGGGTGGCGGTTTTAGTTATTTTTTTTTTTTCTATTGGTAAAGCCTGTGGTCTCCATTTCCTAAATGAGAAAACATATGGTTACTATACTTGTAGCTGGTCACACAGTATAAAGAGTTTATACCAGAACAGTATTTTTGGTGTTTATGTATTAGATTTGTTTAGCTTCTTTCTTGTTAGGTAACAATAGCTTTTTGCTTTCATTTTGTGAAGTTAAACATTTGATAGTTTATTAATTTACCACTTATTAAGACTGTGCACTACTGCTTGAGTGTTATTTATAGGTTAAAAGATAAGACGTGAATATACTTCAGTATATTGTTTTGGTGAAAAGAACAGGACAGTTTTCTTAAGGTTCCATAAATTTTTAATCCTAAAACTCAAACCTTGCTTGATCAGTTCTGTAAGATTCTGTTTTGGCATGCTAATAATGGGTTAGCTCCAGAGATGCAGTTCTGGTAGGTGTGATTTCCTAAACAGTATTTATCTGAATAATGTTGAAACTGTTAGCTCAAGGAGCTCGTGAAAGTAGTCTAGAAATAATTACAGAAGAGAGGAGATTGTTTTATTCTTGTGATCTTTAGTAAAAATGCTTGCTCCATCTAGTGAGAGAGCAATACCAGCCTCACCTCTGATCTCGAAATAAACAAACATCTAAATACAGAGATCTTCCAAGATATTTTATTTCTTGTTTGCTTTGATCTCAGCTTTCAGCTGAGGATGTGTAGTTTTCTTGTGCCAAACTCTAGCTGAACGGGAAAAATTTTCCTTGACCTATAAATTACAAGCATGTGCTACCTCCAATTAATTTTTATAAGCCAGTGAAAGGAAATGTAGTGGCTTGTAGAGCTTGACAGTTCAAAAAAGAAATTATCTTCAAGTAGATCAACTTTTGAAATTAGGGAAGCAACATGTAAATATCTCAAAATACATTTAGTGACACCTGCTGAGTATCAGGTGTTTATAACTTGGTCATAAAAATTCATTCCAGGCTAAAATCTAAAGTCTCAACCCAGCAGGAATCTTAAAACAAAATTTGGCTAAAATGATTTATTTTTTGTTCTGTAATCTAAGAGATACAGAAGCAGAAGGCTTAAGGTCCTGGATATTATGATTGTATGGAAGAACTTTAAAATAAACATAGGTAGGCCATTTGTCTATGCTATGGGCTGGTGTCCCTGTGAATTAAAGAAAGAAAGAGACAAGTAGAAGGTGGGAGAGATGGAGGTGGAGATGGGGGATCTGGAATGTTGATGGGAATGGCTGCTTCATCACAAGTTTATTGGGTGGATATATGTTTGATTGTGGAATATGGTAAATACCTTTACGCTAAACTTATCAGGTTGGCAGGTGTTAATGACTATGCTGGTTGTTGTAGGTTTCCTATCTTAGGTTCTGTTTCCCGTGCTATATATCTTGTTGATGTAAGGAAGATTTCAAATAGCACAGTTATACCTTTGAAAGCTAGGAAACAATTTTGAGAGGTGAAGAAGGTTCACTTAAAGCAGTTGCCATTAATTGTATCTTGGCCACTTCAGAATCATTATAAGTAGACAACAGTCCTCTTAAGCACACTTTTATCTTCGGGGCGCTATTTTTATTTCAGTCATCTTATCTGGTTTATTGACATGTTGTCACCAATCCTTGCCCCTGCATGATGCACAAGATTTTACTTTTTCCTTTCACCTTGGTCTAATGCCCAACCCCTCCCCCCACCTCCTCACCCAGTGAACATGGCAAGAGGAAGTCTGGTCAATAAATATTTTCTAAAATGTTCAACAGAGAGCTTTGGTGTCTCTCAGCTGGCCTTACAAGGGTAATGGGTTTAAGGAATCCCAGATAAATTTTTAAGGGAGGGAAGTTGAGGTCCTCAGGGAGAAGCAGAGGAAGAAAAGAGTTTGGAAACAAGGTTCATGGATGCCTTTTGTGCTTTGAGTTGATCTTAAGCTGTACGAGGTCTGACAATTAAGCTCTCAAACTTGTTGCAACGATGTTGCTAACATTTTTTTATATCAGAGGGATTATCATTATGCATTTGTACCAACTGGACAAACAGTTAACCGAGTTTACTATTTGGAAGTGCTGAAAAGGCTGCGTGAAAATGTTAGATGATCTGAACTTTTCGCCAATTCATGGCTCTTGCATCTCAACAATGTACCAGATCACACGGCACTGTCTGTGAGGGAGTTTTTAGCCAATAAACAAATAACTGTATTGGAACACCCTCCCTACTCACCTGATCTGGCCCCCAGTGACTTCTTTCTTTACCCAAAGATAAAGGAAATATTGAAAGGAAAACATTTTGATGACATTCAGGACATCAAGGGTAATACTATGACAGCTCTGATGGCCATTCCAGAAAAAGAGTTCCAAAATTGCTTTGAAAGGTGGACTAGGCACTCGCGTCAGTGCATAGCTTTCCAAGGGGAGCACTTCTAAGGTAACCGTAGTGATATTCAGCAATGAGGTGTGTAGCATATTTTCTAGGATGAGTTCGTGAATTTAATTATCCAACCTCGCACATTATCCAGGAGCAGTTGTCCAAGTAGGATTACTTATTGAACCACCCAGGAATATGGAGGGAGACTGGGTTAGAGGCAAAGCTGTTCATGCCTACCAGCTTAGAGCTACAAGGGTCTTCGTACATTACTGCTTGTGAGATGTGTGTGGCCCTGTTTTCAGTTAACCTTTGTGTCTGGAACTGGAGCAGTGTCTCCGATACCCGCAAACAATTATGGTATTTCAGTCGGTTGCCTGGTGTGAAGCTCTTCTGGGCCAGCCTTTCCACTGGGCAACCTGCTGGCTTTTATTTTCCTGCCCTGCTACAGGTCAGCTTTGACATCTCAAGGGTGGTTTTGCAGAGCATGAATTTTAGTGTGATAAGCATGTGTGTTTTTCATGAAATGTTTGCACTTATGTATTAACATGGCTATTTTATAAATTGGGCTGACATTTCCATTGTTCCCTCCCTGTATTCTCTTGCTTTGTTGCATGCTTTAATAGTTTTTATAAAGTTTATTGCCCCCTACTGCTCACTGTCTTCATAATCTGTGTGTTGTTCTTTATATCCTGCTGGGGTACAGTTTAATGAATTATTTTTCAATGAGAATGGTATGATTTTTACAGCCTGCCCACAGAGATAGTGATTTTAATATAGGATTTGATTCTGTACCTTTGCTTTTTTTTTTTTTGCCCTTACATGTCACCGTTACTGGCATCTGAGTATCACAGACATTGGCTATCCAAGCTCGATGACATGTATGTAATGGTCTCTTTTATTGCATGCTTAATTCTTTATCTCTTCTAATCTTCTCCCTGGATCTCTATCTTCAGTTCCATCTCAGACTGTTTGGCTTTTATGCTAACATCTGTACATTTGCTTTACATTGAAATTCCAAGAATCACATCTTTGCTGCTGGTGGTCTGTCTTGCTCAGTAATTGAATCCACACATTCCTAGGATGTGTTATGTGAGGCGATTTAGCAACTTTAGGTTTTTGTCAAACTAGGGCATATTTGAAACTATAGAAATGAGTTAGGGTTTATTTTACGGGCACTTTTCCTGCTTTCTTTTCTTCTCGTTGTCCCGAGTCTTACACCAAAGCACTCTTTTCCCTGTTCTGGCTGAATTGTAGAAATTCTCATTTCTATTGCCAGAAGTGTAGCTAATATTTAAGTTAATAGTTAAGCTACTATTAATATATCCCATTTCTTTCAGTTTAGTCTTCTTCTCCCATACACTTTCGCTATATACAGCACTATCACCTCTTTTACTCCCCACCGCTACACACCACATTTCTGCAGTGTTAGGCTTAATTTAATTCATGTAGGCATTCATGGCAAGGGATGTCCCAAGCTTGGAACATTCAATGAAAAAAAAAGTCCCAACACTGAGGGCCACACCCACCTCAGTACTGACTATGCAAGTTCTTATCTGTGGTTTAAAAACAAAATTTACGATACGTTAAAATATGTTTAGGTGCAAATGATAGAGTCTACGAGCTGTAGTCGGTTAAGCAACAATATGATTATCTCACAGTAAGAGAAGTCTGTGGGTACGTGGTCCCAGGTACTGCTGTGGCTTGATGAGCTCAGCCAAGACCCAGACTTGTTCTGTTTTTCTGCTCTGCCATCCTTAGTGCATTGCCTTTCCCACTCAAGACTTGTCACGTTGTGGTGGAAAAATGGTTGTTGCAGCACCAAGCATTGGTCCTTATACAGCATCTTTGGAGATAATGTGAAGAAGTGTGAAATAGTTCCCAGAAGCTTCATAAGGGAGTTCCCTTCATGTTTTCCTGGGCAGAACTGGGTCATGGTTCCATACTTAGTGTGGTCATAGACATGGGGTCACAGATATATGGGAGAATTGGCTTAAAGCCAAATATTATTCATTTTCTGGAAATGGGCATACCTGTCCAGGAACATCAGGAGTTTCTTTGCGAAGAGGAGGAGACAGAGTAACAAATTTGGTTCCACTTGGATGGGCAGCATGTGTATTTACTTAACCAGGAATTAGAAGTTGTTGGATAAAACAATGACAGATATAGGGCCTGTGCACAACTGCACTGTAATTCTCAATGTAAGTAGTGAATCTGGAATTCCTTTCTTCATTTTAGAAGTCATCAATTTCCACGTGTAAAGCTTACTTACTCAATAGTCTTATAGAATACACTCGATTTGCAACCAGTTGCATTACTACTAGGCAAATTTTTCTTTCAACACAGTAACATCCATATTTTCAAGTTTTGAGAATATAGAATAATAGCTGCGGTATAACCAGTGCTGTGCTTGGGGTTCCATTTGCTTCAACCCCAATCCAAAAGATTGTAATCCCTATGAAAGCAGAGGCCATATCTCATTTTGTTTCCGATCATTTCCTTAATGCCATCTGAGTCCCTGGAATATAGTGAGTGATCAATACATACTTACTGAATAAATGAACCTCAGGCATATGGGAACGACATTTTGAACTCATGTTACTTGCTCATACAATAAAGTACTCATATAAGAAAATGCCGTAGGCTAGGGTGAAACTTAACATTTGAATCAAATAATAAAGTGATTTTATTTGTCGACTTATATCTCCCTGTGCATTTAAAAGGATTTAATTGCATATAGTTCCAGGAGTTCTTTTTCTAAGTCAATCAACAACTCATTTCTGCTTCCCTGGGCCTGTTGTAAGGCCAACCCATTGCATAGTTGATGCCATTTTAAAATATCAGAAGGAGAGAAGGAAGGCACGTGTTTAATGTTATTGGTGTGTGATACTATGGATCAAATGTCACCCTGCCTCCCACTTTTCCTCCGTTTGCAAGTGGAAAGAGATGGTGCTAAGAATAGTGAAGGCAACAGTCCTGAAAGGAGAGGAGAGGAATTGAGTGCAATTTCTGATGTGCTTCATCTTCTTTCCTTCTCACTTGGCCAGGTAATTAAAGGAAATGTTAATGGGAAGCGAGGTGGCAAAGGAATATGTTCCAGAATATTTACATTTTTCCAAAACAATAACTAATTTGCTCTAGAGGAAAGTACATCAATCTGAAATAAATGGACACTTTCCTTGAGCCTATGCAAAGCTCTCTTCTAAACTTAGCTTTTCCATAATGAAACTTGCCCTAAGAGATACAAACCAAATGAGAGATGCAAGAAGATGAATCTGGTTTCAACGGCATCAACATCGGATTGCCATTTGTACTGATTTTCAGATGCAATTAAAAAATTAATCCAGAATGTTAGGGTCATAGGTATTATGAAAGCTTTTTATTGTAATTCTAGACGAAAGTTTATTATGCCATAAAGAAGTCAGGAGTCGTTAGTGAAAATTGTAGTTGACAGGAAAATAAAGTCAGTTCCACTTAAAGCTAAAAGGTATATTAGGTCAAGAGATCCTTAGATATATCTTTTACTTCAGAGTGCATTTATAGCTCGTGGAAGGAAGTAGATTGATATTCTCAAAGTTAACTTCCTTCTCCTGTGTTCACAAAACCAGGGTTAGCCAGGTGGAAGGATATGGAATTAAGCTTTTATGACTCTGCCTGGAGCATGTGTAATCAGCCCAAGGATGAATGTGCAATTCCAGAGACAAGCTGCCCTCTGCTGAGACCACAAATTTCCCTCCCTTATTTTTCAGATCTCGGCTAAGTACTTAAATAAAAGTATCTTGAATGACACTGTTTCTTGGAATCTCATTTCATTCTTCACTAGTCGCTCTCAGTTGCTGGAAATTAATCATTATCGTCATCACGTATATAAGGCAAGACTATGGGGCACACAGAACTGGTGGTTCAGGGTTAGGAGCATTTCAGCTATGAACTTTGCCCTCCAGGAGATGAGGATCTATTAGAAAGATTTATAAACATAAATTTTCAGTTTGTAAAGCTAGCAAATTCCTTCAAGGAAATAATGGTGTCAATAGAGTTGGGTTCCTAGCTGAGTCCACAGAACCTGTATACCCATAATGGAACCCAGGAATAATAGTGACCATCCTTTCATACCTTATAGGTCCTGGGGGCAGGTTTCCTCGTGGTCTTGAGGCAGGGGACAGTCTCATCACCCCACCTGGGCACATGCATGGTGCTGGGCAACATTTTGAAATGGGTCGAAATTGTTTGGAATACCTTTCTATCAACATTGCTGATGCCTTCTTCACCTGCTAGTTAAGAAGGCCCACAATACCCAGTCATCTTAAGGTTATTCTACACCCTAAGTCTACCATTTGGGGAAAAGGGAGTCAAGATAACCTTACCTTGCAAGAGGTCCGTGTGCAAAACTAATATTTATTTCCACATTTTCAAAATTCCGATTCTCTTAGTACAGCTCAGTTCCTCTAGTGATTAAGGGAAAGGCAAACTGGTGGTGTCAATGCACTATGTGAATTATTAATCAATTTTTTACCTACTCAGAAAATTCACTTTTTAAACAAGCATGTGTGTTAAAATCAGACAAATTTCTAACTGGGGTAATTTGTATTATTTCAGACAGTTTAGCAAAAAGTAAGGAAGAATAGCTCAAAACATTTCTCAGATGTTTTCAGGGAGGCCACTCAGAAATATTTATTGGCACCATGGGTTATAAATAAGAACGTTGACATTGCAAATTAAAATGTGGGTGCACACACAAAGAATTATAAAGGAGGTATAATGTGAAAGCTAGAAGAACAGTATGGAATATGGTGTAGGAGCTCAGAGCAGGGCAAGACACTCTGCGACTCTTCATTGAGGGAAGGCTGCATGAGTGAGGCCTCTGGATGAGGCTGCAATGGCAGGGTTTGTCATCTGTCAACTAAACTTAGTTGAGGGTGATGGGTAGTCTGAGCGAAGAGAACAGTACAAGCAAAAGCAATGCAGGGCTAGTCAGGAGGAGCCTGTTCTCCAGGGAGGTCCCGGTTTCTCAAGAGTCCTTCTGCTGTGGAGAGAGGGAGAGAGGATTGGAAATCAGCCCCTGTGTACTTGGGACAGCCTGTGCACTTTGCATCCTTGAATTCTCTTCTCAACCCTGGGCAAGCATCTTAGAGAGGAAGAAATCAAGGCTCAAGATCAAGTAAGGTGCCTGAAATCCCGTAGCTGGTAAAGAGCAAGACCACTATATCACTCTTGATCTAGCCGATTCTAGAGCCTACTCTTGTATCAACGTGCAGCCTCTTGCCTACTTTTTCCCCATGGGGATTCGACGCCATTAGCGATGAGGGTCTGAGGGTTGCAGGGGGCACACACAAGCATTTGTAAGTTGAGAATTGTCTATATGTGGATACATTTATTTAAACTCTATGTAACTTGGGGAGACTTATTAATGTTACGTATTTTTCACAAAAATAATGGCAAACCTTCTAAAGGGAGGACTAGTAATGGAACCCTTTATTTGGAAACCAGTGGTACAAGTGACTTATTTTTAGCTGTTTTTGAGTTCATTCAGAGACAATGTGAGTTGTCTAGAACATTATTAATTATTTGAAAATGTGTCTTTTTTTTTTTTTTAAAGACCTTCTCTGTAAAATGTAACATAATTCTACTGCATAAACACCTGTGTTCAGGTGGTAGCTTCAGTGTTTCTAGTAATTCCCAGAGCCCCTTGGCCATGCCAAGGTCTGGAGTTGTCCTTCTTATCTGTCTCTTCAGGGACACAAGAAACTTCGTCTTATATCACTTTGTTGCCGTTACTTCATGTGTCTTTAGCGATATGGCCTGCTTTCTGTTTGGAGAAGTGGTCAGGACTTTTTTGTTGGGGGAGAGGGACTCAGTTTGGTGTCACTAAACCACCTCCACTTGGATTTCCAGCCCCTGCCCTTCCTTCAGGCCTTGGTTGCAGTTGTGCACCTCCCAGACTCATGGTGTTTTCTCGGCCCCTCCCATGGCTCATTAGCAACTCCATCCAAGAGTGGTTTCCATCTGAAACCGAAGAAACCAAAACCAGTGGAAAAGCTTTTGGGAGAATTTTGTTGAGGAAGAAGGTTTTAGAAGCATGTTTTTAGCATCATGAAAAATGTGGGGATTGTGTAATGACTTCGTTTAGGCTAACTATGTCTGTAATATTATGGTTAGGAAGATTTTTCTGCACTTCAATTATTGGCAGGGATTTGTTTAGTGTTTGTTTGTTTTTCAGTTACAAATGTACCTTTAATGTATTTTCCAGCCTATTTTATACTGTCAAATGAGCAGTTATATTCAGGAATGGAAATAGAGGGATAGGACTCTGAAGGCAGACTGGACTACAAAAGAGACAGGTATAATCAAGTACTTTTCATGATAGAATTGTTTTAATTAGGGAAGTTGAGTATATATGATTATCTTTTTGAGACCTAGTTGGCTACATGTTGTATTTAACAAATCAACTATTGACAAATGCTCTGACAATCATGATTGTACCAGCCAGTGAGGTCTTTGCTTATTTCTAGTTGTCTCTCGTGTTCAAATTCTAAGTGGTGATTTTTCAGCATTAAAGAGGTTTGCAAACATCATTATATTTGTTCCTGCCTAGCCCCCATCTTTTTTTTTTTTTTCTTTTTTTTTCCGGTTTGTTTGAAAAGAATAAACGTGCTAGTCTGATTGGATTCTTCTTTCCTTCTGGCATCTGACAGTAAACTTAATTATGCACAAATCGTTATGTACATTATGAGTCACTTGCTATTACATTCATTTTTGGTGAAATTGAACTTGCCCTTTTCCCGGACTGGTGGGAATATGAGCTTAGTGTGTTGGCCACCTGCTCAAAGGGAGTGAGGATGCTAGTGGCATAACTGGAGGGAATAACTTATATCCTCTTATACAGTCTCTGGATGGAATAGGTGAAGGACAGAAGATTTTCCTCC
Source organism: Rhinolophus sinicus (assembly GCF_057876585.1). Taxonomy (NCBI): domain Eukaryota; kingdom Metazoa; phylum Chordata; class Mammalia; order Chiroptera; family Rhinolophidae; genus Rhinolophus; species Rhinolophus sinicus. The sequence goes on along the minus strand of NC_142503.1, from coordinate 119,809,866 downwards.
AGCAGGAGAGAGACGTTTGCCCCTTGATACAGGAATCTCACACTCTGGGTCCTTTGACACATCACTGACTGTTGCAAAGCGTGGAGCCAGTGTTTACTGCTGGTTCTTGGGTGTTAAACAGCCCTCCACTGCTTTTTATTGTACCATTAATTGCACTTAATGCAGCTGCATTTCTAGTACGCTTGGCTAGGCTCTGAAAATTAAGTAGAGGGTACTTTGTTATAAAATTCACTGTAATGAGCTCTGGTGGGACAGGGTCTGTTAAGTTTGAAATTACCTCAGGCCATTTCTAAAGGACTTCTTAAAATATTTCACATCTATAAAAGTTTGTAACTAGATAAATAGCCATGGAGAGTATTGTGCCAGGAAGAGGGAAATCCACATTTCTCCTCAGTACATCTTTGATAAAATATGAATGTTTTGACTATCTGAGAAAGGCGTTTGTTTTCTACATTTTCTCTGCCCCCGATAGTCACTAAATTCCAACTTTTCGGCTGTCATTGCGTAAGCTTAGCTTCAGCTGTTCTGCACCACGGTTTGTATATACAGACCATTTTCTTTGTTGGTTTTGTTTTGCTCTTGAATCCAAATCATACACTGAACTAGAATAAAATAGGACCCCCTTCTAGGTATACATAAATTGGTACAAGAACGGATCACACCTCTAAGAACAAAAACACTGAAGAGACAGCTGTAACTATTAGCCAATTAGTTTAATGTTACAGCTAGGAGCCAGGGCCTGAAACAGATTACTTGTACCAGCTAATAGGTGCTTAAAATGACTTTAATTCCTCCGGTATTCTTGGGTTATGCAACTGACTGCTGTAGTGCTTCGTGGCTAATAAAATTTCAGATTGACGAATTTACCAGGTAGCTTTCCCAAAACATCCAAGTAATCCATACACACTCATTAGCGACAGGTCCAGAACATACCCCCATAGGACCGATTTGAAAAACCTCTCTGGGATCAGCCTCACTGCGCTTTAGATGCGCTGGCACAAATCAGGTGGAGGATCTTCTGTGGTTTTAGTGCAGCAATTTATCTGAGTTTTGTAGTTAAAGTTTGAGCATGAGGTAATTAGAGCCCTCCAAGCTTGAAATTCATGGACCTTATTCCTCCTTTAATAGACTCTATGCAAGCTCACCGAGCTCACAGTTTGACTGATATATATGGAGGCTTTGTCAGAAGCCTCTGGTCAAAATGCAGTTGCGAAAGTTCAAAATTGGTTTTCTTTTCATTTTAGCTCTAACACGTGTAAACAGGGAAGATTGCCGTGTGTTATTACCGAGGGTCAGCCAGCATTCTGTTGTGCCCTTTGGAGGTAGTCACTAATCAATAATCAAATGCACGCAGCCACGTAGCACACACCTGCTGTCCAGATGGGGCTGACAACAAACATGACAGGACCAATCAGGACCAGAGACTCGAGGGGGCAGAAGGCTGTGGGTCTGTTGGGTTTCTTCTACTGTTTATCCCTCGTGGCAAAGAAAAAAAAAGGAAATAATCTTTATTAAGCTGCTACCACTGTTGTAGTAGGAAGTGCTGAGCATGTGTGTCTGCGTTAGGCCGTCATGATTCAGTCAAGCTTCCCAGTGCCTACAATACGTCTGTGTTTTTAGAAGTTAAGAAGATAAGTGTAAGTTTTTAAATATGTATATAGGCCCATGCACACATGCTTGTGCATGTACATGCACACAGTATGTATACGCCCAATACTTCCACACCACCTTTCTCTATTTACTCTTATAGAAGATTATTATGCTCCAAACCCACAGTATAAAATCAAAGTTCAGCTGCAGTCTTACAGATTTAATATATGCCAAATAGCCATATATCTCCAGTAAATGTTTTATTACTCCTGTGTGTGACCAAGGCCATGCTTGGGGGTCCTTTTGTTTGTTTTTAAAATTTTCATATGATTCCTCACAAATAAAAAGCATTTTCTTTTTCTCTAATTACTTAATGTTCTTTTAGTTCATAACTGACTATATTAATAATCTGTTGCAATACTTTCCTATGGGTATTTGACATATCTTGGCTACAAGGAAGAAGTACTACTTTCGTGATCCAATAGTTTTAGGGACTCCAGAAAATTCCAGGTAACTCCTCTATTTATGACATTTTCAAAGTGTTGCCATGGCAAGAGATGCAATGACAGAGGCTTGGGACCAACTGGATAGTAGAGAGAAAGGATGGAGGTTTCAGGAGGACAATGATGGCTTGATTTAGATGTATTTAGGTAGCTTTCCTACAGAAACACACTTCTGAACATGGATCACAGATCTTTACGTTGTTTGACCATCACCTAGAAGAACTTGTTGTAAAACTGAGATCCTATTGGCTGGAGAGGCCACCGCACCCCGGAGCATAATCTTTGTAGATTCAGGTTATGGTAAAATGTGGAATTAAAAAATAAACAACAACAAAAACTTGTGTTAACCTATTTCTCAGCTTGACCTAAACTCTGGAAAATTCTGTAGCTTCTTTTGAGGGTGTTCCATCTTTTTATATCTCATGGATGTTTCTTGCTTCTTCCTCTCAGGATATAAGCATCCTCAAGTCACTTTTAAAAAAATTCTCTTCACCCTGGGTGTTTTCCCACTTCTCCGCCCTTATCCTCCAGCTTTCATCCCTTATGCTCCTTTCTTTCACTTCCTCATTTCTAGAAAAGAAATTTAAGGTGCACACCTCATGGTTCTCACCTCTCGTATGCTCTGCAGTTGACAGCAGTGCCCCCACCCAAGGTCTTCAGGGCTCTCCTGTGACATCTGACATAGTTGATGACTATGTCCTTCAAATAACCTGCTCTTCCTCTTGGTAGGACACCATCACCTCTTTATCCCCATCCTACCTTTCTGGCTGTTCATTCTCAGGATCTTTGCTGGCCCCCCTCCTCTCTGTAAATGCAGATGTTCCCAGGCAGGCCCCCAGCACTCCCCTCAGTCTGCTCTCTTGTGGCTTCTACCCCCACCTGTATGCCAGTGCCTTACAGCCAAGCCCTCATCGCTGCCACACTGCAACCAGGAGCCTCAGGTCTACTGGATATTCCATCTCAATGGGTCTGTCCTAAAGACACCTCCAGTTCAATGCCCCATCTTATCCTTGACACCTTCTTCCTTCCTAAATGTTCCATTGCAGCAGGGGACTGAACAGTCTCTACAGTTTGCTAACCCCAACATTGGAATTCATACTTGACTCTTTTCCCTTAACAGGCAATCACAAAACTCTCTCAATCCTGCCTCATAAATGCCTTTAGAACCAAACTTCTCTCTACAGTCTTTCTATATTACTTAGTAGGATTAACTCATCATCATCTGTGATAGCCACATTTCCACCTTCCTCCAGACACAGTTTTGCCCTGTGCACCTCTGCGCTGTTGATATAACACACGTTTGCTCCTGCCCCTCCCCTCCTCACCTCTTCAGATGGATCCCAGTTACTGTATGTAAACTGGGGACACCTTTGCAGCGTTTGTGAGGCCATTTGTGACTTAGCCTATGGATGTCTTCTGACAGTTCTTCCTCCAAATGTGGAACTCCCATGTCTTGCTGGCTTTGTGCCATTATGCTTGCCCTTCTCTCTACCTCAACCACCCCCTTCACCCCCACCAATCCCTGGCTTGTTTGCCTGGAACATTTCTACTCATTTCTAGCTCAGATACCCTCTTCTCTCTTACATCTTTGAATTCCATTGGAGTTAGATACTCCCTTTCCTGAGATCCTCCAAGTAAACCTTTATTTTATGACAGCTTGTATTTCTCTCTCCCTAGTCTCTAGGTGCCTGTGGATACTGGCTCCTTGCCATTTCCTGAACCTGGTAAGTTTTTTCCATCTCAGGGCCTTTGTACTTTCTTTTCTCTTCACCTGGACATTATATCACGTCTTCACTTTGTTCGTATCTCTACTCAGATATATTGTTGGACAGGTCTTCTCTGATTTTCCTATATTATACAGAAATTCTTGTCACTTCTTTCCTCCCCCTCCCCCCTTGTTTTTCTTCATGCTGCTCTTCGCATTTAGGTATGTGTATTATTATGTTGTCGTTGTCCATCTTCCACACTGGATTGTCAGCAATATGCAGGCATGTCTGTCTGATTTGTTCACACTTCCGTGGCCTGTCCCTAGAAGAGAGCCTGCCACTTAGTAGGCCTTCAGTGATCATTTAGGGGAGTGATTGAATGGCATCCTTTCTAATTAGCATAATACTTGGCACAGAGTAAACACTCAGTGAAGGTTTATTAAAAGATGAAACACGGAGTATGCATTTGACCATGGTGAAATGAATTCCCATGCCTGAACTTACTAAACTGCAGAGACCGGTGACTTCCTGGAAAAGAGAAGCAAGACAGCTGGAGGACAAATAAAAATGACTGGCTAGTGGCAAAGTCCATTCTCATCAGAATGCTGGTTCAGTTATTCAGTTCAGATTTTTTGGCAAGGGATGCAGTTTCTTTTTCAGAAAATGTTGATTGATTGCACAGTTGTACCCACTTCATTTGCAAACCTTCATTATCTCTTTTTCCTTTCCTCTCTCCGTCTGCATTTAGAAGGGGAGGAGCAGTGTATAATTCCACAAAGCAATTTTTGTGAATAAACCAACTAACTGGCTGCCGCTTTCAGTCTCACAGTTCCACACAGAATACAAGTGTCTGCTTGAGTTGTGTATTCTCTCTTGACTGAATGTCTTCCATCCCTTCATTTGAGTATTCATTTGATTACTTACTCATTCATTCAAGAAATCATTCATTCAGTCCCACTAAGTGCTAGATTGGTACAGGCCCTATGTGGATACTTGGCTCTTGTCTAAACAAGAGTTCTTGACCTGAGGTCTACAGATAGGTTTCAGAGGCTCTTTGGAATTTTTGTAATTGTGTATGCAGTTTTGCATTTAAATATTTCCTTGGGAAGAGGGCTTGCTTAAACAGCTCTGTTATTCAAAGATAGAAACATGTTAAGAACCTCTGATAGAGAGAGGCTTGAGCTGAACCTTGAATCTAAATAATAGGTCTTTATATTAGGTTTATTCTCCTTGATATGTTTCATGTTGGTGATGGTGGTGGTTGAGTATGAAAGCATGAAAGCATTTGCTTGTGTGTGTTCTTAATTCTAGGTCTGACACTCTTGTCAGCCTGTTTATTAATCTCTGCTCTCCAAATAGTGCTCACCTTTCTTATTTGGTTTCTAACTCTGCCAAAATCATAGCCTCTGTAGGTCCCAAAGAGGCACAGGGCAATGATGACGGACCTTGATCTGCTAATACAGCAAGACCTAGCTTCTGCTCAGTTACCGTTGCTGTGTGTGGGCTTTTGTTTATAGGAAATCAAGAGGAAGATGGTGGGGTGTAACAGCTGATTTTGGTTTGCAGTGGTGGTGGCTGTGTATATTTACCTAATCAAGTTATGTCTGAGGCGTTCAGCGTCTTAAACAAATGCCAATTACTGCTGGATGGGGCACGAGTGAATCCTTCAAAGGAAAATTCAGTGGGCAGTTGCTGACACTTAGTGAATTGCTGGCCGTTTGCCCAAGTATGTGTGAAATGTTTGTACTGGTTTGAGGCCCTGATTGCAGTTGGCTTGCAGGGCCTGTGGTGACACTGTAGATTTGACATCATGCTATTGGAAGGGCAGAAAGTAGGGACAACATGCAGAGAAACAAAATATTCCTACTATTTTAGGAAGTAATTCTGAAATATTCCTAATATTTAAGAAAAATAGTCCTAAAATTCCTATTAAAATTGAGATAAATACCATGGTTTAGAAAAGTCATCTCTGGCCCAGCTTCTGCTTTTCATACCAAGGAGGAGAGAGCTGACACGAGCTGAGCCCCTCCGTGGGCTAGGTGCTGTGCTGGAGAGCGGTTATTTTTTCCCAAGTATTTATTGTGCACCTCTGTGTTCTGGGCCCGACTCTAACTGCTTGGGTCTCAGCACTGCACAAAATGATTCCTCCAACTTAAGAAGGTAGAAGAGAGAGTCAATATGCAAATAAGTTATGGGAGGAAAATTAAAGCATGGGAAGGGATGTCACATGTCCCCACAACAGCTCTGTGAGACATTCACCCTTTGGACAGAATGAGAAATTGAGGTCCACAAAGCCCAGTGTGTCCCAGAACATCCAGCTAATTAGAGATCAATGCAGGATTTAAAACTTAGTCTTTCTGACTCCAGAACCCAAATCCTCTCTTCTGTGCACATCTGTCTCCCAATGGTGAGATCCTCCCCTTAAACATTCCCTGAAAGCAGAGGGCAGGCAGCATCTTGGAAGGAGTCAGATGTCCTACAGCAGGGACCTGAGTCACGCTAGTCTTCTTCCTACCTCCGAGGTGATATGACAGTTCATTTCAGGACTGAGGTGCCTCATAGAGATGCCAAGCTGGGTGCTATGATGGAGGTGTGCACTTCAGGGCTTCCAATGCAAGCAGTGGTGTTTAAGTTGCACAGGACATCAATTTGTAAAGTGAAGGTTTTCAGACAGATCTTTGGTTCTCCTGGGCATAATCAGTGACAATTAAGCTGGTTAAGCCCCATGAAGGTGCCGTGGTCATGGGGAAAGCCAACCCTGCACATGTTCCTAGCAGTGTGACAACTCATTGGTGTTGAAACTTAAGGAGAAGCAAGTTGCAGTGGGCAAGATGACACACCTAGTCCCTTGCATGTGTCGTCTGTAACTGTGCATTTGTCCTGGCCTTCACGTCTGACCTATGGATCCCAGGGTCTTGACTGTTGTAGTTCACCGTCTGTGTGACCTCACACTCTATACCCCAGTTCCAGGAGCCCCCATTCTGAGGTCTTTTTTGCCTCCACTTTCTCTGCGCCCATCCTAAGTTGATCGTTGATAGTTGCACATTTATTGCATTTTATTCATTTGCCTATGTGTCAGTCTCTCCACTAGACTCTGATCATCTGGAGAGTTAAAATGATGCCTTTTCATTTTTATCTCATCTGACACAGAGCCCAGCTCTGAGTAGAGGTACAACAAATATTTTACATGGATGCTTTTCACTGTCTTCTGCAGACATATAAAAGAAGCATCTAGAAATGGGAATGGGAGCCTGGCTTACATCTCTAGCACCTAGGTCAGTGAGGTTAATATATTTCATATTATGAGTATTCTAAATTTTGGATAAATAAATATAATACCATAGTCTGAAATGGTTGAGCTTTGGAAATTCATCACAGTGACTCTTCAAGCAGGTGCTGCTCTAAGCAGAGCATTGCGTCTGTTGGGTCAACACCCCACTGCTTCGTAGAACTATTTATGTTGACTGTTCTTTCGGCAGAAAGAAAACTCACTGAACACACTGCCGAGCATTTATGTGGCCCAGAAGCAAGCCAGGTGGGAGGGGGAAAGAAGAAAGAGAGAACGTGAATATGACTGAATATATGACTGGATGAACAGGGGGAAGAGAGAGAGAGGGCAATAGACCTCTTTCTCCCTCAGAAACATCAGCTGCTCTCGCACATCCAATGTTCTCAGCTCCCTGTTGTATCAGTGGCCTAGGAAAGCCCAGAGGGTGGATGCAGCATTAGACTGGAAGTAATAAGATTGTGCCTGACTTACTTCAGTATTTGTAGCAGATGTTACAAATGTCACAACATGAAGCTTTGGGATCTTACTTGAAAACAGAAATCAAGATAACAGATGTGGACCTCTTCCTTTTACCAGGAGTGCTAAGTGACATGGTCCTGATTCAATGATAGTCTCCACCCCCTTCCTACTGGGCAGAATCATGCCACTAACAGTCTGTGTGCCGCTGAGGTCAGGGGGTGACAGCAGTATGGCAGCACTCAACTGACAGCCTTTTAAGACAGTTTACAAAATGAAAGCATGCTAATCGTTTCTTTTTCTTTTTTCTTTTTTTTTTTTTTTTGGCCTTTACTGAGGGAGCATACCAAATCTCACCTCCATTAAAAGTTTTTTTTTTTGTTTGTTTGTTTTTTAATTTATTTACTTGTTTTTTAATCAGTTTCAGGTGCACAAGACAAAGCAAAACTTAGACGTTTATCATTTATATCCCTCACACTGTGTGAACCCCCCCCCATCCACTATCCCCAAATTAATTTTCAAACCCCCATGACCATCTTGTGGTTACCGACTATTTTTCAAAACCTCTTACCTTCCCCTTATCCCCACCCCCCGCCCCTCTAGCAACCCTCTGTTTCTCCTCCATGTTTCCAAAACTGTCTCTGATTAGTTCATTCACTTATTCTTTTCTTTAGATTCCGCATATAAGTGAGATCATATGGTATTTGTCTTTCTCTTTCTGACTTATTTCACTTAACATAATGTTCTCTAGGTCCATCCATGTTGTTGCAAATGGTAAGATTTCTTTCTTCTTTATGGCTGCATAATACTCCATTGTATAAATATACCACAGTTTCTTAATCCAGTCATCTACTGATGGGCATTTCGGTTGTTTCCAGGTCTTGGCTATAGTGTATAGTGCTGCAATAAACATAGGAGTGCATAAAGATTTTTGAATTCACCTCCATTAAAAGTTTAAACTTCTGAAAATATTTTCAGCATATTAGTGGAGAGATCATTTCTACCAATTAAAGGACAAGTAGGAAGCTTTGCAAAGTTACTGCTGCATTCAAATCCCAAATTTGATGTGTTCTCTCTGGTTTACTCTTTGAGAGCTATGGTCAGAGAGTACTTGGTGTCTTTCTATGAACTATGCACTTAATTGATGAGAACATGCAGCATTTCTTCCTGACATACACAGAGTTGATGGAAAGGAAAGTGGTCTTTGGAAAACAGGAATTTTAATGAGAGCAAGAATAATAATGACAACAACAAAAGAAGCTCAGAAGTATAGCTGGCAGATTGTACTGAGAAAGCAGAGCACCTTCCTACATCAGACATGTATTCAGGCCACAAGCTCAGGCCAGAGACTGGACTGCCCACTCTCTATGGCCCACTGGATGTTCTGCCTGTCACAAAGGGACTGCCTCACTCAGGGGACTGTGTCTTGGTCGTCTTTGTGCTCAGAATATCCAGCTGAGTGCCTGCCATGTAGTATGACTCAATAGGTGTTTGTTGCTGTAGCCCTGAAGCCAGAATTAATTAGTTTATATCTTCTTGCTGAGTTTATGTTAGATAAAAATCAAGACTCTGCCACTGGAAGATTCTCCTATTCTACACTCTTCATTCTAAAATCACTCTGTAACTGCCTCACTCTTAAAACTTTCCCAGATTGGGAATGGGAAATATGTAATAGATCATATCCTATTACTCTGCTGGAATCCAAAACCTGGAATTAATCAGGATCGATTATTTTTTACCTTGTATTTATTTCATAAATACAAAGAGGAAAGTCTCCTTCCTTTCATTTTATAAAGGGAAGTAAGTAGTTAGTTTTAAACTTAGCATCCTAAAGTAATCCCTGTAGCATCTAGTTGCTGAAGCCAAGAAACACATTGGGAAAGGAACTGGAGTTATTTTTGGACGCCAGTCTTTTGAAAGTGCCCTCTCTTTATGTAGATTGTTATTTTGAAATGATTAAGAAACTAAAATTAGAATGATTAATACCTACCATTTTTAGAAAGTCCTCTTTGCATTTGTAACAATTACTTTGAAGAATCAGGAATGTAAACATGTCCTTATCTTTTAGTCCAGTCCCATGGCATGCTCTCCTCCCTCCTGCCCCCTTGCCTCTCTTAAGGGTCTCCCTCATGTACCCCACTCCCCAACCATCAGCCTAGGCTGTGGATCATGCCTGAATTTTCCCGAGGTCTCCATCCTCAGATATGTTGACTGTCAGGGCTTCATTATTCCCTCAGGGGCTGTCACTCCAAACAGCAGCTTAACCCACTGTCGTAGAACTTCATTGTCAAGGGGAAGTTTGGGTTCTCTCGTGAAGAATGTTAATCACCTTATATGTGGCCGTATAAAGGGCATATAATAGTTCCCATAGTAAATATCAGATTGTCAGAGAAAGGCTATTTCCCTCCTTTCTCAGATACAGATGAAGAAATATTAATAGCTGCTTCGGTAGCTAGAAACACTCATTTCCTTTAATAGAAAAGGAAGGCTGGTGGGCAAAATAAGTCTTTAAATTGGAAAATTTTTACTAAAAAGAAGTCCCTGAAATGTGTTTCTTACCAAATACACAAAACAATGTCAAGACTATCATAGTAATGCTTGGCTGCTATTTCTCTTTTAGAGGACTGCTATTTTGGTGTAGAATATTGTAAATAAAAGTTTTCAGAAGTCATCTGAATACTGTTTAGTTCTTCAGAAGATGAGAAGTGCATGATAAACACACTCTTGACTCAACAGAGATGTTGAATGCTGTATGTGTCCACCTTCGTTCTTACTAGTTGAAGACATAGAGATATGCTTTTCTGAGAAAACAGACACGGTTTCTTTTCCACAAATTCAACAATTCCTTTGTAAGTACTGTGTTGCCCCAAAAATAAGACCTAGCCGGACCATCAGCTCTAATGCATCTTTTGGAGTAAAAAGTCAGGGTCTTATATTACATTACATCATATCGTATCGTATCATATCATATATCATATCATATCATATCATATAATACAAAGTCATATTATATTATATAAGACCGAGACTTTTATTAATTTTTGCTCCGAAAGACACATTAGAGCTGATGGTCCGGCTAGGTCTTATTTTTGGGGAAGCAGGGTATTAATACTTTCACAGTCATACCATCCCTAATGCTTTTCTCTAATGTATTTAATCCATACTCGAATTGTGGGAGGAATTTAAGTATGTCTTGTATCCGAGAATTTTTGAATCAGCATGAGACTTCTTGAAGTTTCAATTATTTTATTGATTAAATACCTCTTTTGGTCTCAATTTGTAAAAGAGTGTACTATTGGCTTCTGGAATATGAATTATGAAGGCGTATTTTTTGCTTTTTAAAAATCTACTAAATATGAATTTTGAAATAAGCCCAGAGTATACTACTCCTGAACACAGGGGGTTTCCTTTCTTGTGTTTATTTTAAATCAAGGATTCAACTGATTGATTAACAATGCTTGCCTTTAGCTCTCTTCTCCACTCATTAGTTATCCGCTATTTTAAATGGCAAAAAACAAATCGTGGGTGAAGTACATTGAAAAAGTATTGCAATATTTGTTTTCAGAAATTTGCATGATGCCCTGAGTGGGAACTCCACATATTGTGCTTGCCACAACAGTTTTAGTTACAGTGCTGCTGTATCAGTGAAATCGGTACTTAGCACACAAGTTTCCAGTGTCTCATCTCCATCCCAACCTGAGATGCCCCCAGTGTCTAAGGCATGCTCAAGCAATGAGGACATCAGTTTTGAAAGTATGCAAATTTTGACTGTGGGTAGTAAGCAGACTTGTGACGACTAGTTCCAGCAGGAAGATTTGGTCTGCTAGTAAATGAACATACACACAAATTGCATTTTTATAGGGAAACACACACACACACACACACACACACACACACACTATAGACTTCTAAGGCTCCTGGGAAAACCCTCTCTGGCTTCCTTTGCCCTACAATGAGGGAGGCTAATTGAGATTCTTCAAGGGAAATCCCTTTCTTTTCTTCGATAGCCATGGAGACTCATTAAGCATTCTATACGCCGTTCTTTCCCATCCCCTGACTTTGCTTAGCCCGTGCAGAAGCCCAGGGAGTGCACTAAGCAGGCCCCTTAGTTCTCCCTTCCCCCTGAGCTCCGTGTGAGAACAGAGACTTGACCCCTGGATGATGGATTCTGAGGGTAGCCATCTTGGCACGAGGCTTGCCTTCTTAATACCTGCAGAACTTTCAGACTACCTTTACCTATGCGGCCATCTTGCTCCCCAAGGAGTGGGGCTGGATGAAAAAATACCTCTACAGTGGTCTTCCCTATCTGCCAATGACTACTTTTTCCCAATAAAACTATCCATTGGAAACTCTCCCTCACAATGTCATACTCATGTACACTTGTAAATATCTTTTTCAAGTGATCCCTTAAATGAGCCCCTTTCTCTCTCCCTGCCTGTCTTCCCATTGTGAACTGTGCTGGGGAGAAGCTGGGGCAGCTCCACCTTTTCTGGAAATGGGGGTGGGGAGGGTTGCGGAGGTAAAGGGCAATGCAGGACCCAAGGCAACTAGGGCTCCTGACTTTTCCCCTTTCATTATGTGTCCACTGAGCTGTCCTGTTTCTATTTTGTAATGGGTTCTTCTGTGGCAAGCTGACCTTTTGGCTGAATAGGTCAGACTCTCACTGAGCGCTAATCCTCAGCCTTCCTGGTGTTTGTACCTCCCTGAAGGTGACGAGCACTGGTTCAGAATATGACTGGGGTTGTGGGATATATTTCTCCAAAGAGGAACTGCCTTTTACTGCACTGAATTACTTCTCAAAGACTGCCTCACAAGGTTATGCAGAAGAGTCTAGATACCTTCTTCACTATACAGAAGAGAACCTGCAGTCATTTTTGCCAAAATTGTTGAGAGACAAAACTAATTTTTCAGATACATGTTTCTGATTGTGGTTTCCATATAGTGGTTTCCACTTTTTTAATGAAAGGCCAAATGTATAGTCCTAATGATTCATCATATTTTAGATTTTTGAGAGTCAGTTTTTTTAGTTGATTTAAAAAAATCCTTCTCCCTATGTGTATCACACTATATATCTCTTCTATTTAAAATCTCTTAAAACTCCTGGTGTTTTATTTTTAACCCTTGCAAAACAGGAGATAATAGTGGTGAGGTATTTGCTGATAATTATATGCTGGGCCTTGGTTTGTTGTAAATTGCTTAACATTTTCTTTAGGGCTGTTTATTGGGTTTTATAGCACTAGTTATCTTATAGTCACTAGCAATTTTAAACATCAAATAGATATTCAGTGGATTCTGAATTGAGCTTGAAGTTGAATTACTACATATGTTACTGTGGTTTGATTTTTTTTTTTCTTTTAACAGTTTGTATAAGCTGTTCAACTAGAAAACTTATATTTCACTGCCAATGAGTTATGGACATACTCTTAACAGATTAGTGATTATGTGTTCCATTTATTTAGCATTTTCTGTATGTTTTTTGGGGGGTGGGGGGTTTGTTTAATTTAGTTAGTGTTCTTTACATTTCAAATTTTTTAGTTTACATTTGAATTGGACAAACAAATAAGTGAAACATGTTAAATCAAATAAAACAGTGACCTATTCAGCAGTAGATATGCATTTTGTCTGGTCTACCAACTGGTTTTAGAAACTGTCAACTTCCAAAATCCAGAGATCTGAGAGAGCTTCATAAGCATTGATTGTTACTTCTCTGAGGATGATGGACCTATTGAGGAAACGCCCCTTTTGTTTTTGTTTATTTATTAATGATACTCTATAAACACAATAACGTGGTGAAACAAGAATAACTACATTTGCACTGTTCCTGAGTTATCAGATTATTGTCTTAATCTCCAAATGCCAAATGCGATAGGATAAAAAGTACAAAATAAGAAGTACATTTTAAGCATCTATTCAGTTACCAATAATGCTGGAGTCAGAGAGCTGGTCTTCTACCAGGGACATAATGGGCTCCTGTTTAACATATTTATGTTGGTTATAAAATTAGGAACTGTCATTATAGCCCCACATCACCTACATAAATGCAAAATATATAAATCAAGAGGAACTCCAGTGCCATAAAAGTGCCATTGAATAGAATAGCATGAAAGCACTTAGGAGATACCTGCGTGTTGTGCTAGCATGTACTGGGGTGCTCACTCACATTTCTAGAGGATTTGAAGAACAAAGGGGAATACCTGTGCAGGGAAGACTCGAGGATGTGGGGCGATAAAGACATTTGGGATCCCCAGGCTGACTAATTAGTTTTCCTAAATAAAATTCCTAACTATGTACACATTTGCAACATATACTTAGAAGACAGCCTGAGTCCTAAGTGGGACAAAGGAAGGAAAAGGAAGGCCACTAAGAGTAAAACTTGGATAACTCCTGCAGCACCCCCTGAACTCACCTGTTCTTCTAGAAGTCAGAGTTGCCACCTGTCCTTACTGGAGTATTGGGCATTCTAGTAAATAAACACACTCCTTATATTGCCTGTGATGTTTTAGGATCTCCTCTAGGTTGGTGATTCTTGCTTTCCTACCCCCCACTCCAATCCAATTCTTTGTAGAAAAGTCTATGTTGTCGAAAATCATCCTATTTTCTTTTGTGAGGCGCAACGATTTATTTTGAACTTTGTAATTGGAAGTCCTGAAGTGCACCCATATTATGAACTATTAAAAAGGAGCTTTCTGGATCCCAATTACTGCCTCAAAAACCGAGTGGACACTTTTGAAGTTTTTCAACTCCCCCTCTCCCTATCAACCCTCCCTCAGCAATCTTAAAAAAAAAAAAAAAAAGGACTGCAGATTTTATTCATGTGGGATCATTCACACCAAGCTACCATAATGTGCAATTAACACTCTAGAAACTGAAAACAGTATTCAGCAAGACAGCTGCATTATCAAAAATGCCAAAGGAGTTTTGAAGGGAGTAATGTGCATGTTAGAATAGGAAATTAATCAGAAACACACACACACACACACACACACACACGCACGCACGCACACACAGACTAGTACTGTCTTAAGTATATCTGAATATTAAAAATATTATGTCTATACTGATAATAAAGATTAATCTTTATTATTCTGGATAAAAAACTGATTTTTCTGTGTTAAGATTTTTTTTGTGTGTTTTGCTTCTGAAGCAAATGAGGAAGTTGGAGGTCTCTAAGATCCCTTCCAGCTGGAATATTTTTTGATAATAATCACTCTTCAATTATATTTTATAAATTTTGCCATTGAAACAAAATGCCCCTTTTATTTCTTCTTGCCAGTAATAATGATGCTTAACATTCATGTGTTTTCAAAGTGCCTTTCAGACATTGCAGACACTAACTCACAATTGCAGGGTAAACTGCCTACTTTTGCACAACACAATAATCACAACTACATTTATATTATCATCCCTACTAAGCTATGGATCCAACTGACTGACCGACTAACTGAAACAAAGCAGAATTATCTCAGCAGCATTTTGTTTGAATTTTCTTGTCAACTAGTTGAAAGTGGTTTTAGAAGTAAGAAAGCAGGGGATTTTTATTTTATTTCAAATCCGTGATGTCTAGGTATGAGGGAGCAGAGGCTAGTAATAAAATTTCCAAAGAAAGCAAGAAGACATCGGGAATTTACGTGTTGAAGAGATGGAAAAGATCTTAATATTTGCTTTCATAAATTACTATAAATCAAATAGAATTTTTTTGGAGCGGTTACAAGGCGGGAGGAGAATACCCAGAACAGATTTCAAAGCACATTGTGACTCCATGCAAAAAAAAATGTGTATAGAGAAGACCAACCCTCAATTCTGGATCCCACAAATACAATACATGAAGCTCACTTTTGTTAAGGTTTGTGGGGGCTCCTTGAGTTAGGTGCTTGCAGACAACACGTGTAATATGCCAGAAAGAGCAGGACTGACTGCATAGGTGGGTACAGAAACAGGAGTATCCAGAGAAGAAAACGCTCCCTGACCTGGTGAGGCGCGTGCTGGGCAACAATCCCCCTGGGCTTCTCGGTGGTCCCGTAGGAACAGTTACACATGAATGACTATTCAGTAAATACAAAATCCAGCCATCCTGAGACACTTAACACCAGTGCAAACAGTCATTAATGAGAATCTCTATCCAACATGTTGTGCTTATTAAATTATGATAAAGTTGTTGCATTAGAACATTTAAACATTTTCCTTAGAGTATATGAAAAGTTTAGGTTTTATCTGGGGGGGGGAGGAGGCGGGAAAGGCAGTATGTTGTACATTGTGCTGTAAAGACACCTAAATTTTAGGAAAAACAGTTTACCAGTTTATTTTAAAGGGATGTGAACATTCATGTTTTTACTGCAGTACAGGAAAAATAGCTGGGAAAAAAAGTCTGGATGTGGTCGTTGATGTTTGTAGAAGTTGTTATCTGAATTGAACATTCAACCTGGGTTCCACTTATGCTCAGGCAACTCAGAACCGAATTAACACCAGGTTGTATGTCTTTGAGATGTCTGATTTAGTAACTAGCTAGTGATGCAATTAAAGAGAAATTAGGCTGGAGATGTGAATCAGAGCTCTAACTTAATTTTTTCTTCTTTTTTTCCTTTTTCTTTCTTCCTTTCTTTTTTTCTTTCTTTCTTCTTTTTTTTTTTTTTTAAGTTATAGGTACACAACGAAGGAGAAGCCCCAGTGCACTGGCCATTGAAGTATTTGAAACACATTTGGGAAGTCACATTTTGCAGGTACGTTTAAAAGAAGCTTGCTTATCTTTTACTAAAAAAAAAAAAACTAAAAAAAAACTGTTTCATCTTTGTATTAATTTTTTTTTTAAATTTCAGCTATGTATATGACTGTTGTTATTTTATCTCGGAATTCTGAAATTCTTATGAACTCATTTTTTCTTTTTAGAAAGCCATCCCTTGAGAGAATATTAATGAGAAAGGGAGGGCAAGTATTATTTGTAATAATTGAGATGAATTGCACTATTCAGTTCATGCTCAATGTATAGTAGCTGGCTGTTCCCAGAATGACTGTGTGTGTGCCGCATTTGTAAGTAGATATATGTGTGTGTCTTTGGAGCTCTATATTGTTTTTGGAAGAGCAAAATGTTGTGAAAGTAATGTGACGTTTTCCTGTGTTGCCAAATGTCAGTTCTTTGCTTGAGTTTGCATTCATAAGTGCTTCCAACCTTAATGTTGCTCCTCCCCCAAACTTGCATACTTGCTCAGGATGAATTTTGAAAGTCAATTTTTAAGTGAAAGAGACACATAATACTAATTTAATTTCACCAATGAAGGTCATGCCCGATAAATGTGAGAGTGACTACAAGGTCCTGCAGTTACTTGTCCCAGAGAAGATTCATCCCAAACTCAGCATCTCACTTCCTCAAAACCTGTTTTCTTAACACTTTGCCATCAATTCTACACATCCATGAATAATGGTTCTACATCATTTCTGCTTCCAGGGTAGATATTGCCAGAGCGAAAGCTTTCTTTAACTATGCAAGATACATTTTTAACACAGAATTAGAGAAGCAAACGTGTTTGGGATATTTAGGCAGATTATTTGGAAAAGATGGTTATTTATTTATTTATTTATTTATTTATTTATTTTTTGATAAATGAAAGAAAACTCTAGATTCCTGTTTATTCAGAGTTAAAAAAAAAAAGACTTCTACGATGCTTTTATTTTCTAGATAGCCACAAGTAGTATCGAATCTAGCCTATTATTCCTGAAAGTATATATTCTAGAAAACTCTCATCAGATTCTTCACAGTCAAATCCCAGTGGTTCTCCAAAGCGGTTCCTTGGCTAGTGCCTTCAGTATCCCCTGAGATGCTTATTCAGAGGACACGTTCCTTGGCCTCTCACCAAACCTACTAAATGAGAATCTCCAGGGTGCCATCCTGGAATTTGTGATTTTTTCACAACCTTTTGAGAAAATTTGGTATTTCATTAGATCTGAGCTGTCACAATTCACATTTGCAAATTTAAGGAGCTTACTTTGAAGCAACTTACTTTGTTTATTTTTGTTTATTCTGATGTTTCTCATTTCTCCACTAATACCTGTTAAGATTCCATTAACTGATGTTTCTTAAAATACACCTTGGGAGATACTGTTCTGTCGTGCACATAAAATTTTGAATTACCTTTGTAGTAGATTAGTTTCAGGGGTACATAAAGGATATTTCTTTCTAGGTCTTCAAATTTTTATTTCTCTCTCTCCTTTACACACTTTTTCCAGAATCTCTTTTATAAGTTTTGTATGAGCCATGCCATTGGTGTACCGTTAGATGCTGATGGCATTTAGGATGACTCCTGTTTATATTCTGAAGCAATCAGTGCATAAGACTTAATGAAAGAAATGGTTCAGAGAGTAGCCCCAGATTATTATCCTCTGACTTCTTTTTAGAAAGCTCTCAGGGGAGGGTGATTCAGGAGGTGCAAGAATTTAAAAAATTTAAAACACAAAGCTTACAAGTTGAATTGAACATAAACTTAAGATAAACATAGAACGGCTGTCCCACATGCCAATTCAACATGAGACTTCAGTGAAAAAGTAGAGGATCTATAATGAGGCTGCTGAACACTTCTGTTCTTTAGGTTGGACATACCTGACTTAGACAACCTGCTTTAACAGGCACATAGACAGCAGGATGTTATTTGGAGTGGAGTAACCAGAGGGTGTGTGAACTAGAAATCACGTTGCATGATGAGTGGCACAGGGCTTGGTGACGTTTAGTTTGGAGAAGACAATACTTGAAAGGAGCATTAATATTCTCTCTATATATTTGAAGGCCTCATGTGAAAAGAGAATCAGATATACTCTGTGTGGATTCTGAGTGTGGAAAAGAGAAAGGGGTCAAAATTAAAGAAAAAAAAAATCACCTTCATTAAAAAAAAACCCTTCCAAATAGGTTTGTCCACATTAGGAATGGGATATGTTCAAAGCCTTTGGCTTTAAGGAGAAGTATAGGTGGCTTGATAGGGATGCTTTCACAAAAGTGAGGCATCCAAGAGTGGTTGCAGCGGATACTCTTGAAATTGTCATAGAAACTAAAACTTCTTATCATTTGATTCTAACGCCAGTGGTTATGGAGTGGAAGAGCTGTAACTACTCCTCTAAATGAAACACAGGAGTTGTGGGCAGGAAAGAGTTGTGAAGTAGTAGCAGTAATAAGAAGGGCCTTCTCTATGCTATCTAATTAGTTATCTTTCCTCCTAACATGGGACCCTTTGAGACCATAGACCCATGTCTGTGCCATGTTCAACAATACCTCAATGGTCTGCAAGGATGATATGGTTTCCATATTTTCCTTCACGAGGGTCCATGCATGGTGGAATGTGGTTGAATCAAGGGGAATGGGATGAATTATTTCTTTCTTCTGTGCTGTCCTTCCTTCACTTTCAAATATCTGATAAAAATTTATCTGGTCAACAAGGTAGGCATGGTTTCTAACCTCACAGTTTATCATCATTACCCACCCCCCAAAAAATGCCTCATAAGAACACAGAATGCACTCTGGTAGGCACGTGGCTGGTCCTTAACCAACTCGCAATCGTTTGTGGAAAGAAGAACCAGGAGCCTCAGAAAGTGAGAAGCATCACACTGGTCAAGTACTATAGGGCTACAAAAGAGTCAGGCTCTGAGTTTGCCACAAAGCATCAAATAAGACTTCTCTAAGCTGCTGATGGATGAATGGAGAAGTTTATTCCTAAGAAAATTGAAGAATATGCTAATCAAAGGCAACGTCAAACACAAAGTCATGGGGGCAAGTAATACAATAATAGATCTTGTTTGGGAGCTGTTCATATGTTCAGTTTGATGGCTGCTTCACTTGCACATGAGGCTTTGAGCACATAAGAGATAAAGATGGAGACATTGTATGAAGCATATTGGGCCCAGTGAACCAAGCCAGGATGCTGTAACCAGTAATGAGCCCATGGAGAAGGCTTTTGTGCAAGAGACTGACCAGATCAGGATTTGGTTTCTTCTTAGAGTTATTATCAAAATACAGTGTCTAGAAAGTCTTTGAATTGTGAGAGATTGCTATGGAGGTCATTTAGGAAATTATTGCAATAGTCCAAGAGTCCAAAGGAAGATATTCTCCAAGATAGAGACTCTACAATGGAAAAGCAAGTATGGAATTAAAATGAAATCATTAGATGTGAAAGGCTAGAGGATGACAGGAATAGCGATTACAGGTTTTCTAGATTTGATAACTAGATGTTCAATGATCCCTTACCTGAGAGATGTTAAATGGGATATTCTCTTAAATAGCCAAGTTAATAAGAGATAAGCAGTTGGAAACCTGAGTCTGATTCTCCAGAACACGGTCAAGCCTAGGGCTGAAAATCGGGCTGGGAATTACTAATCACTCGCATATGTATGAATGATAGTTTAAATTAAGCAGTGAGTTGCAGCCCCATGGAAATGACAGAAGAAGGTTGAGGGGCGGCATCCCCATTGTGTGTCCATTAAGATGCAAGTGGAAGATGAGGAAGGAGTAGACAGAAAGCTAAGAGGAAACCACAGGATTTGACTTTGCTTAAGGAAGGAGCATCAATATCAAGATGGCTAAGGATAAATCCTGTAGTAGGATAAATGCTGGACATGTCATAGGTTTCATGTGTTGAAACAGTTGCAGTGAAGTTTTAGGTGCAGCAGACAGCCTTAAAGAGTGCTACAAGGTACAGGTGTCTGGATGTTGGTGATAAAGGAAGGGCGGGAGGAGATAAGAAGGTAGTGTGACGGGAAAATTTTGTTTTTAATGTTGTTAGAGTATGTTTATATGTCTGAGATTCATGGGATCAAGTATTGGCCAATTATATGCTGTTTAGCAATCGGCTTTTTAAAAATCAATATTTTGTGGTCATGTCTATATTAAAAAGGATAGGCTTTCATTATTATTAATGGTTATATGCCATTCCATACTATAGATGTATCATAATTTCTTTAACCATTTTCCTGCCATTGAATATTTCAATTATATGTGTAAATTTGCATTTCTAATGCAAATGCCAAATGAGGGGTGTGTATGTGTGTGTGTGAGTGAGTGATGTGTTTGTGGGTGGCTGTGTTTCAATTAGAAAGAGCCTAATCCAGATTGATTTGAGCTTAACTTTATTGAATTTTTGTATGTATGATGTTCCATGTATTGTGCTAGATTCTCTTCTTATATCATCATTAAATACTCACAGTATGTCCCTATGAGATAGGTGCTATGATTGCGGACATCTTAAAATTGAGAAAACTAAGACCTAGAAAATTTAAATAACTGACTCAAGCACACAGGGCTAGTTATGTGAGAGTTCAAAGTGAACCCAGCATATTAACATTAGATTATAATACTTCCCAAGAATGACGGGGAAAATTTTAAAGAAAATGGAAATAAAAGGAAATAATTTATATTTTGAGTGAACAGGATCAGGGAATTCATGGAATTTGGAAGTAGAGGTCAGTTCCGAATAGCAGGGTGGGGCTCAGGAAATGCTTGTGACTTCTCTGTACCAGGTGCCAAGTTTTCCTGCTACCCCAGTGATGTTTCATAGAAGAGCGTGCTAAGGACCCCTTGATGTAGAGAGTTGGGGGTGGGGTGAAGGTGGACTCCTTAATTTTTGGTCCACCCTTCTGTGGCAGTACGTGTTTTTGCAGTGTATATCTTATTAACTATATATTCGCTTACTCAAATTTAGAAAATTTGCTGGATTTAAAATTTGACTTATTTCCTGCTGAGAGGGGAAAAAAAATTACTGGTGATTCTATCAGTATAAAATCAACAGTTGCAAAGTTATTTTCCAATTTAATGATCCAATAGCAGTGTACGAGGTCTGACAATTAAGTTCGCAAACTTGTTGCAACAATGTTGCTAACTTTTTTTGCTATCAGAGAGATTATTCATTATGAATTTGTACCAACTGGACAAACAGTTAACTAAGTTTACTATTTGGAAGTGCTGAAAAGACTGCATGAAAAAGTTAGACGAAAATGACCTGAACTTTTCGCCAGCAATTCATGGCTCTTGCATCATGACAATGCACCAGCTAACACAGCACTGTCTGTAAGGCAGTTTTTAGCCAGTAAACAAATCACTGTATTGGAACACCCTCCCCTACTCAGCTGATCTGGCCCCCAATGACTTCTTTCTTTACCCAAAGATAAAGGAAATATTGAAAGGAAGACATTTGGATAACACTCACGATATCAAGGGTAATACTATGACAGCTCTGATGGCCATTCCAGAAAAAGAGTTCCAACATTGCTTTGAGGGGTGGACTAGGTGCTGGCATCAGTGCATAGCTTCCCAAGGGGGGAGTACTTGAAAGGTAACTGTAGTGATATTGAGCAATGAGATAGGTAGTACTTTTTCTAGGATGAGTTCGCGGACTTAATTGTCCGACCTCATAAAATCAGCTGTTGCAAAGTATTTTCCAATTTAATGATCCAATACCAGTGTATGTCGGCATGACCGTCACTCAGGTCATGCACCATGCAATGCTAGGACCACCATTCACATCACTTACGTGGAAACTTTCCTACTTACTGTGACCCGTATTGTAGCCTCGGTGAACCTGTAGCTGTTTCAGACATGAATTTCACAACAGAGGCATCTTCAGGAGAGTTTAAGGGCTCAACTGATGTCAGCCTTGCAACTGCAGGATTTTCAGTGTTTGCATTGAGCCTGAGTCAAGGCATTTTAGTTCACTTTATTCTTTGACTTTTATTAATCAGATGAGGAGGAGGCGGGCAAGGGGTCAATTTGGAGAATTGTGCTTTTTGTGACAAGCTAAATAAGCATCCAAGAACTTTAGGCCATTATGTGGGATTTTTCCTGAATATAGTAGACTAAGCACTAATCTGGCTCTTGCTTTAAAAGCTCTCTGTAGGCATTACTGTTTTCGATTCATATCCTTCATATGAAAACAGATGAGTATTTATTTTGACTTTCCCAATTTGGAGACCAGATAGAATATTCATATTTTACTTTCTCAAAGTTAATGAAACACAAAATGATAACAAATATCTTTGCAACTCATAGAATTAACCAGTGGAATGACTTTCCCTTAGGTGTATATTTATGAATGGAGTGTTTTAATTATTTGCGTGCCCTTAGCAGTGGGGTTTAAATTTTTTTTGTCATTCTGTAAATAATGTTTATATAATTGTGATATAAAATTGCAATCTTGTTTTTGCATACTCCATAGTAATGCTGCTTTACTCATGTCACAAGCATTAAAACAGCAATCAAATCAAACCTTGTATGTGGAAGATTTTTAACATTAATGTTTGTATTCTTGTGAGTACATTGTGGTGAACTACAGATAGATATTATATATGTTATACTACTGATATTGTGTAATACGTATCATTAATAATGGCTATTAATAGTTATAAAATGACTGAGATGATTTTTATCATAACCAGTTTTGGATATAAAATAAATGAGATTTTGTGAGTTGGATAATGCAGTCATAACCAGTACCCACTTTTTTAAAAAAAATAAATGATATAGGAACATAATCGTTATTTTATCTAAGTCTTGGGAGAATAATAATATTCTATATGAAATGCCGTAAAAGGAGATAATGCAGAAGTATGATATCCGTGTATCAGTTTTAAGGTTGGCTATATTGCATGAACCCTCCTGTATCTGTGTAATGGAGCCTGCAGTATTTCTGGGTGTAAAAGAATTTTTTGCATGGCTCTTAGAACATTCAAACTCCAAACAGAGAATCTCATGGGCAGACTCTTTGAAGAAGACCAAGAGTGAACTGCCAAGAACATTCCAGTATTATAACACTGTGGTACTCTGGCTGGGAATGTATCAGGAAAGATTGGGAAGATTGGTTGCATGACTGTCTGTCTTCCCCAGCATAACTAGGGAACTAATTGTTTTACAAGGATCATTTTCTGGTAGAATACCACTCATAGATATGGCCATCACCTTAGCAGAACCATTTAACTAATGTATGATTTTTTTGTGATGGTGGAAGGAAAGGAACTCAAATGTAGTTGTTTTTCTACTTGATAGACAAAGTAGTCAGAGATTTGTGTGGATGAACTGAAAAACAACATAGATCTCAATGAAATGTCAGATTTCAATCATGTGTTATTTATTGCCCTTAAAACCTTCAACCATGGAATGGAGTGTAGAATCATATCTCAAATAAAAGAAGAGCTTAGGTTTAAAAGAGGATGTTATGGATCAGATTTAGGAAAAAAATCAGATCAGGATTTACATTGAAATTTCTATGTTTCCATTTTTAATCACATTTTGAAGATTGGTTAAGTGCATGCCCTGGAATCATGACAAGTTTGTCTACGTACTATTTTGGTCCTGCAGAATTATTGTTATATAAATGAGACATGAAGATTCTCTATCAGAAATGTTTAAAAATTGGGGGTTGATGAAGGAAAACAAAATAGTAAAAAGTATGTTGTCACATTTTATATCTTTGTTAGTGTTCAAGTATTTCTAGCCATAGCCTTCTCCAGGCTCTGAGACCCGTTCAGTTGTAGAAGACTAGAAAATTCTTTAGAGAATGATTGGATTGGAGAAAGAGAAAGACATAGATTGGATATAAAGGCCAAAGTAGCTACTTTTAAGAGTTTTGGGGTGGGGGATAGAGAATGTCATATCTGTCACCAGCATCTCCTTTAATCTCATTTAACAAGAGAAAATAAAAGGTTGACTAGTACAATTTAAACATTTGAATGAAGAAAACTGAATAATCCCTAAAAGAGCTCAAAAGCTGACTAATATAAAGATACAAATTATTATTTAAAGATGCTGCCTAACCAAGTCAGCATTCATTCTACATTTGATGGTATTGTTACCAAAAGACTTCTGTGAATGATAATGATACATTCAAGCCTATTTTCTATTTTACTGATAAGCTGGAATTTTGCCTTTATTTATTGTTTTATTGGAACTTATAAAAGAAACTATCATCTTTGGGGAAGTTGCATGGTCTTACTCCTGATGACCTTTGCTGGCAAAGTGGGATCCTGCTGGACATTAGTGCTAAAATAAAATAACTTCGTGCAATAGAGGCATTTTTAGCTGTGATAGAGAAAAAGGTGAGTAAAAAGTGAGTGAAAGGTGAGTGACCCTATAGTCTACCTATGATCCAGAATGGTAAGAAAATGTAAAACTAAGTATAGAAAAAGAGAAAGTTAGTGAATATATTTGCATATGCAAATTAGCTTAATTGATACTGCTTGCCTCTACAGGGATTTTTCATTACAAACTGGAGTGTTACATTGTTCAGCTCATATTGAGTAATTTAGTAACTAATGAGACCAGTTTGCACTAATTTGCATATGATAAATGAGCTTAATTGCAGTAAATAACTTGGAGGCATAATTACTTAATTTTCCTGTGTTGCACGGCTTTTAAGTTCACGTATGAACAACTCAAGATAATTTTGCATATTTAAATTAGTTGCTTTAAAATTTTCTTGAACAAAAAAAAAAAGGAACACACCTTATCAATTGAGCTGTAAGACAATCGGAAATAAGTTTTCCAGTATTTTTATTTAAAAAGAGAGGAAAGAAAAAACAGAAATTTCGTGAGGCTGTTCTCCTCTCTCACATTCTTACCTCAAATAGGATATCAGCATTGACATTTAAGAAAATATTTTTAATGTTGAAAGTTAATGCACAACTTCTATTAGTAACTGACCTAAGTATAAATTGAAATATGTGTATGAATGAATCATAACTTTTGAAATGGGGTTTATAAAAGAGATGTGATGTGTCCCTTATCTGATCTGGCAAAGTAATATTAGGGAGTCCATTGAATCACCCATCTGCAATGTTCATGTCACCGAAGTTGCTGGCCTTTGATAAAGCGGGTATCACTCTGACCCTAGCTTGTATTTTATATCTAGATGAATGTTTCACATTTATGCAACTGGTTTCATTGGAGAATCTCAGTGTAGTTTGCCAAGAATTATATCACTGGTCTTCACATTAATTCAAGAATGTATATTTTATCAAAATCTCCATTCCCAAATTTAAAACAAAAACACAAAAAACAAAAACTGAAGCACACAGAGGTTGATGGCTAAACCGTTATTTCATGATACTGTATTGCCTTAGAATTTTACTTTGAGGGAAAAAGTACTGTTATTCGAAATTAACTTAAGTCGTATAAAATCATGTTCATAATTGAGTATCAGAAAATATTTTATGGTTGTGAAAGTCTAAAACCTGTCATTTAAAAAAAACCATTGCTACCTTAACTCATTGTATATAAAAACCAGAAGGCGATATTAGGGTTATTTATTTGCCACAATCTGGAAAAATAATTCATGAAACTTTTCTCTGAAAAGCTCAAACCTCATTAAATGCGGTATAAGTTTCCTGTGTCTTTCAGAGGTGGCCCAGAAACAAGCACTCATAGTAGTATATTCCAAGTATAAACTTTGAGTCCTTCATATAATAGGTGCTCAAGAAGGGCCTGGTGAATAAATGAATGAACAAATAAATCCTTCCCAGACAAAGTCACATTTAACTAGGGCCTCATCTCACCTTAGTGTTCCTAGCCCTGTTTTTTATTCACAGCCTCTAGATGTGGGACAGAGTATGGCAGATTCTTTCCGTGTTGTGTGTTTTGACCTTTGGCTAACTTGCGTTCACATCCCAATTTGCCACTTATTAACTCTACAGACCTAGAATGATCTCTTGCTCTCTCTGACCTCAGTTTCGTCATCTTTAAAATGGAAAAAACAGTAGTAGAAGTGTTTCTGACAGGCGTGTTGTGAGTCTTGAGCTTTCAGTTAAAAGTGTAGTTAAAAGTGCTTAGTACAGAACCTGGCACATAGAATGGGTTTAATAAATGTCTGCTGGTATTTCTGTCTCTATGTTGGGTAGTCCAGAGTAATGCCCATGTTTTTGAAAAAAATGGTAATGCTTATTGAGATTATTACCAACACAGGAATACAGGAGCATAATCAATAAAATCCTCTCGGGTTAAAAGCAAGATAAATAATTTTCATTGAACACAACATAAATTATCTGTTTGCGTAAATGATATTTATATTTGGTAGTATACACTAGTTCACAGTAAAAATGTTGACTTTGGTAGTAAGAATATATATTTACCTTGAGAATGAAAATCCTTCTCATAACAAAAGGCATTGTCAGAATAATCCCATTAGCAATCTAGAAGCAACTAGAAAAAGCAGAATTTGAAAAGAACATAATCAACATTTTCTTTAGATCAAAACGTGATATGCCAGTATTCTTCTTATTATACTGTACAGTCTTCTCAATTTGCTTAGAAAAATGGGCATAAACAGTCAACCGAAAGTCTAGAAGAGCTGGATGGTAGAAGCAGTCATCGTCCATTACTATAAGTTATGTTGAGAAGACATTGAAGTACACATATGATTCTCCTCATGCATGTTGCTCAAAATCCATCATTTGTCATGCCAGAAAGAATCCCTTCCCACATCAAAAGCAGAAGGGAGAACTTCCTAGTAAGATTTTCGTGGTGGTATGTGTTTATATGTGGGAGATACAAATCCCTTTGAGTTTCCACATACCTTACTAGCTTTGATTGGCAGGGTGAATATATGTCATTGTTCACAGAGAAGTAGTGTGAGAAGCATGTGTGAGGGGAAAGCATTTGAGGTAACTTATTGTGGAAAAAAGCTATGGGTTTTGGCCGCAAGACTAAAAACAGTGCTAATAGTAAGTGGGGATTTTCTAGGCACAAAATTAATGATCTCATGTAGCCAGGATCTAGGAAAATGAGACAATAAATCTAAAAATACTGAACTTCAGTAAATATTTTCTGAGTGCCTAATTTGCGTTAGAGACTGGAGAAAATACTGAGATACAAAGATGAGTCATGTTTTCGCCTCTGGGCATTCCCAGTCTGAGTGGAGAAAACCAATACCAAAACAGACCCACACAGTTCAGTGTAACAAACTAGTGGCTTTTGAATCAGTTATACCTGGATTTGAATCCCTGATCTTAGTGATGTAACCTTGGGCAATTTATCTCAACTCTCTAAACATCAGTTTCCTCAACCCAACACGGAGATCGTAGCAGTTCTTACCCATTGAATGCTGTGAGAATTAGAGGAGACACTACCCACAGTGCCTGGCTCCTAGTGAGGGGTCAACAAAAGTTGGCTGTGACAGGCTGCTCTCAGAAGCCACAACAGGGAATCAGATCACCCAGCTCAGAGGGACCTGGTCAACGAGCGCTTCGTGTGGCTACAAACTTACATTACACAGTTGGCCCCTTCATCCACCACACACGCACACTTTTAAGTCTGGTGTTCATGTGGGTCTCTGTGGGAGTGTCTGAGGGTCCTGGCCTCACTAAGTGGGACACATGCATCCTCTTGGCGTGGTCGCATATAGTAGAGATCAGGGAGGAAAAAGAGCAACGGTATCATGGTGTTTGGGCAGCTTCTGTTTGGGACCTGGTGATAGTAAGATTGTTTACAAGGTACAGGTACGGATCTTTCATTCTTCCTTAGGCACTAGGCTGGCCGAATTATTGGGAGATTAGAGTGGAACAGAAGAATAATTATACTTTCAATTTTAAAATTGGACGGAGGTCTTAGCAAATCTTAGGGTATGTGTCACATATGAATATGAACAGTGTGCTGATGGATAGAGATATCTGCAAATCTGGGTCACATTGCGGTGTTCTTTTTGGCTTTAGAATAGTCATTGGTGGCCCTAAATATTGTGTTCTTACTACCAGCATCAGGTAGGAATGATACAGAATAGAGTGGCACCAGCTGCTTATCATTTATTGTGGACCTCAAACTCAGTCGGTATGGGCAGGGTTGCTTTCTCAACTTTGCAAGCTTTTTGCACTCTGGGGGCATTTGAGTTTGAGGAAGGATTGGAGGTGGGGACTGGGTGAGTAATGTGCTTTCGTTCCCAAACTAAGCCGATGGCAGATATCTGTGAGCATCGTGGAACAGTGTTAGTGTGCAAAACACACTTGGGCAAAGTCTGGCTCAGAAGAATCAAATCAAAATTAGTTTAAGGTATTACAAAAAATCTCTAAGAACTAAATTGAACACATAATTGAACAATTATTATATGATGATGTCACATCTGTAGTCCACTTCACTAGCTTTTTACAGACCAAAAGATTATTACTGAAGAATCTTCCTTAAGTAGTTGTCCCTCTTGGCCTGTACATGTGTGCATGTGTGTGTGCACACATGGGTGGTCAGTCACCTCTTTTTTTAACTGAACAAAGTAGAAAAAAGGAAAAAAAACTGTTGAAAAGGCAAAAAATATAGACGAGCAAAATGAAGAAAATAAAAGTCAAGTATTCTCACCATAAAAGTTTCTGTTTCCCTTTTTACATCTGACTTCCTGTAAATCAACCAAAATGGGATTGTGCTCCTTGTCTCTTGAAAGCAGTTGTGGAAGGAATCGCTGTTTTCAAGAGAGAAATTGTACAGCACATCATGGCTGAAACATCTTTGCAGTGGTTTTCTTCTTCTGAACCTGACCTGGGCAATACCATACCCATTAAAGACCAGTGACCAAGACTTGCAGGCAATAGTAACCAGAAGGCACTGGAAGGTTCTACTAGGGGGTGCAGGCATTACTACCAGACTCTACCCTCTCTTGAGTGAAGGCAGGCACCTGCCAGTCAATGCAGGAGCTGGACCCAATGCTCCTGGTCACCAATATTCCAGCTGTTTTTGTGAAGTCTTCTAGTGCCTTGGGAATATCACGTCCCAGACACTTTCCAATTTGAGATCTGATGACTTAGGATTGCAAGGTAAGGAATCCATGGTACAGTGTTATTTTGTGACAGAAGGATAGAACCCTGCCTGAGAAAAGAAAAAGTTGCATCATTTGGCTTTAGCTCTATAAATAATAAACTTTTGGGTGAATTAGTGAAAGTATTATAAATATTTATTATTCTGGACATATAAAATGTGTAACTGATGGTTAGATTGCCCACCCAGAAGAGCCTAGTCAAATTCCCATGAGGCCAGATAACTGCTGCAGAAATTGTCAGGTCAGAGCAGCTGTTTCCCTCATTGCTAAAGATATTAAAAAATGCAGGTGACCAACCCATCAGGCCACCAGTAAAATGCCCTCTGAAACAATGCACTCTCAAACTGCGTTTTAGGGTGATGCAATGTTTTAGTAAATTTAGTCTGGTGTAAAAATTAGACCAAGGGTAGAATTGACCCAAAGAACAGAAAATTCTTTTTTTTTTTTTTAAAGTGGGAAGTCTGTGAGTTCTACATAAATACAAAGGCAAATGATAATATCAATGACTATTTTAATTGTATCTTTAATCCATAAGGATAGTTCAATGACATTTTAAATTATACTTTTAGAATTGCAGTCACATAGGAGATAAAACTCAGTAACTATTTAATAATGCATAGTAAGATCAACTGTATCCTCTCTTGAGATCACATTTAGGTGGACTGAATGTAAAAGCCCAATCCGAAATTTAGGCAGCATTTAATCTTCCAGAAGACATTGTTGGGTCTTTATAAATATAAAGTACCCAGACCTGGTCCTTTCAGTTGGTACCAGTTATCTCTACAGAATTATTAGTTTCACTGGATTCACAGCTAAGCTATGAATATTAGTTTTCACAAGAATTGTATTGTTGTAGATCAAACCATTCTCAGTACTGGAAGGTTACTAATCAACTTGGGGAATTTATGTGACAGAATGGTCACTAATTGATAATTATTTAACCTGGCTTTACTTAGAGACGGTGGTATAGTTAAGTAATTTTTAGTGGGGACAGATTCCAGGCTGAAAAACAATCCCTTCTCAAGACATGTCCTGTACTGAACTTGGCAGGATACCTCACTTACTGCTGCTCATTATGTCTTTACTGTACCGTATCTGACTGATCAGTTTAAATAAGAATGGAAACCTTGTATGGAAAAACACTCACTCTGCTAAGAACATAGGAAAGTAACGCAAGTTCTGGATTCTCTAAAATGGAAAGGTTACAATTGGATCCAAGCAGAAAGTAATTTGATCCCAGTCCCCTGGATGCAGATTTTCAATACAGAATTATACAAAAGTTTGGGGACTAATAATATGTCTTAGCACATGTTTATCGAGACTTTGTCAGGAACTCACTGAGTGAGCTGCTTACATGCCTTATCTCAACTGGTCCCTTCACCCGGCTTTTGAATTAAGTACTGTTATCATTTCTACTTTAAGGATAAAGAAACAAATTCAGAGTGGCAAAGTGACTTGCTTAGGACCCACAGCTGTTAGTAACTGGCCCAGCTGGCGTTGGAATCCTAAAGGGGAAGGGAGAGACAGAGAAAGGAATCATAAGGGAAGTATTAGGTATTAAATTATTTTGCAGTTGAAGTTTTCAAGTCACATACTTTAAGCTACGTTTTGAATGGAAACTACAGGACATGCACTTTTGTTTAATAAAGAAATACTTGCCCTGAGCAGAAGACAACATTTTAAAGCTTGTCATTTCATTCCTGGGGAAGTATTTGAGGGAAATAACAAGGCTCAACCCTGTGTGCTGACCATTTTGTTGTCTCCTGCTGAGACTCGCCATTCCCGTAGCCAGTGGGCTGTATTGTATCAGACAGAAGCAATAGGTCATTAACAGAAATGGAGACTCAGGGCAGCTTTCAGAGGCTAAAAGAGGGGGGGAGTCATTTGGGCCCCATCAACGAAGCTGTGTCTAATACAGTCTCACGCAACTATGTTTGGAGAGTTTAGCCTGATTTTCAGAGAAATTTAAGAAGCTTTAAAAAGCACCAAGTAATTTTTCCCCAAAGTACCATGCTTACCATGACAATATAGGTGGGAGAAGATATTCTTTCTTGTTTTTACATGCTACATTTTCTCCTTTAGTCTCACCTATTAAAAATAACTATTTAGTTAAAAAAAAAAAATCAGGTTTTATTT